>NC_088920.1:72135000-72265000 GCF_038396675.1 Hydra vulgaris | reverse complement strand
TTGATTGACCAACATGATCAAGTGCAATCATTCTATCTGAGTCTAAGTGCCACAACCCAACCATTCCATCAGCAGAACTAAAAAATATATTACATAAGAATTGCTTTTTATTTTAGAAATGTGATTGTTGAAAGTGTGATTTATGTTGATAATGCAATTTATGTATACATTTCTAAAACAACATTTTTTTCCTTCCTGATTTATTAACTTTTATTTTAACATTTTCCTCATTTTTTTTCCCCTCATTTTTTGATGAATGACAGCTGTAACACTTATATTTTGACAATTTGTCAACGATCGAAACGACTTCGTCAGACGTTATGCAGCAATCTGCTTGGTGAAAAAAAATTATTTGTAGGTGTGCATTCATCACATATTAATGCTGAGCAATGTTCAAAAAAAAACTCATCACATATTGGTGCTGAGTTTTTTTTTGAACATTGGAATTATTAGCATTTTTTTTCATTGTGATGGTCTTAATAAAAATGCCAATAAAAAATATGATCAAATAATGAATAAAGTGATGAATGATAAATATTTATAGGATATAAGTAAAGAAAGTTAAAAGTTAATAACATTATCAAGGTTTGTGATTTTTTTTTGTACTTTTTTATTTTTATATTTGGAGTAGGCGGAAGTGCTTGATTGACTTTATATTTATATTGTACATTTAGTATTTTGTTACTAGAAAATGTCTGTACTATCTTTATATACTATCTTCTATACTATCATGTATACTATCATGTATACTATCTCGTATATATCTATCTTGTATACTATCTGTCCCTTTTTTCGAAAATCAGGTAAAAAAAGTAATATTTCTAGACAAACAAAAAAAAAAGTTAAAAAATATTTTACAACCAATAATTACAAAATATCAGAAAACTTGAAGTTAAAAACTTTTTTACTTTACAGAAATGCATTTTAGTGATATTTCTTACGGCTTTTTTGATTTAAAGTATTATTTGGTATTATTGTCTAATCTTGATTACTTTTACTATTATTTGATTACTTGAGTGTCTGTGTTGATAAGCCTAACATAAGTTATGACCCATTTGATGCTAAGAGAAAATCTGTTGCATTTGTGGCTACTACTTCATAAGTTTTTACATAAATCCGAACAAAATGCTTTAATGATCATTTAACTCCACACACACACACACACACACACACACACACACACACACACACACACACACACACACACACACACAACTCACACACACACAACTCACACACACACACACACAACTCACACACACACATCAAACTCGAACCTCTCGCTTATGAAGCGAGCGCTCTACCACTACACCACTACCGCAATATAAATATATATATATATATATATATATATATATATATATATATATATATATTATATATATATATATATATATATATATATATATATTATATATAAGCAAAACCTCCAGTTTAAGTAAGTATGATTCCATCCTCATCAAATAGTTTTTCTTACAACATCCATGTTTCTTCTGATGATCAATCGGGAATCCTTCACTAACTCTCTCAATAACTGTCCATTCAAAAGTTTTTGTTATGCAAAGTATACAATCTATACCTCCTAGTCCACTGATGAGTCATTTAAATCTTTTATTTTATCTTAAATATAACTTTTGACATTGTGATTTGTCAAACAGACAACACATTTCTTCAGCATTTAATTCTCCTCGTGCATTATCAGTATTGGGAAAAAAAGATCTAGCAAATCTTGATTAGTTTCTGCTTACCTTATCAAAAACACAGGGCTTAATGATCTTGATGCATTTGGTGAATAATTTTTCCATAGTGCAATGTTTCTTTTTATCTAGATGGCATATTAGTTTCAGGGGAGTAAGACCCTATTGAAACATATTTGATTCAGCTTCAATCGTTTATTTTGATTTCATTGATGCTTGTTGCCCTGCTCCATCACAGCCATCCTTAAAACACATTTGATACTCATCACTATCTACTGGAATAAAAGGATCTTTAATTATATTTAGAAAAGAATCAACTTTCATTCTTATAAGTTCTTTGTATTGGACAGAAACACTTTTTGCATCCAAAACAAGACTAATTCTAGGACGCAGCAAAACAAGATTTTATTTTCTTTCAAATAATTTGTTGGTTGTTGGAAAAAAGATGCCTTTGGAAGCAAAAAAAAAATTTTAATTTTCTCATTTGCTCTCTATCTAGTGTAAGGGAATGCATTAAAGCTATGGATTCATCTATGTTAAAGGTATCTATTGTTTCCATATGGTTTTTGAAAATTGTATTGCCAACACGAGCAATAGTCTGATTATTTTGTGTATTAACTCTATGTAAGAGGTAACCCAATAACTGGTTAACATTTAACTTTGGACATTTATTAATGATAAAGTTTATATAATATGTTTATATAATTAAAAAGTTTCTGTGTCCTCTTCTTTTTCATCTTATCACCCAGTTCTGTAAATTATTTTCTTTGTTTTGAAAAACATAGTTCTGTTATGTAAGCTTCTTCAAACTCATAAATAAAATCTTTTGATGCTTGTGAAAATATAATTACATATCCATTTTTTTTGAAATGATTTAATTTTAGACGTTTATAACATTTCCATGCTTTTTCACAAATATTTTTAAACTCCTGCGAAATAACTGATAGTCCAAAAGTTTTTCTTTAATGGTTGAATAACTTATTGAGTTGGACTTACCAGCTTTGTTAGCTTTAATAAATTGTGTTAAAAATTTATTTCAGTGATGTATTTTACATTTTTATCTTCCTCCATTAAATTAATTTAGTATTTTACTTTACTTATGTTGAAACAAAATAAAATCAAATAAAAGTTAAACATTTTTCGTATTTGTAACCTATTTTTAGGAAAAAAAAAACAGTCCAACCTTTTAAAATCATGTAAATAAAAAAAGTGCTACCTTGCCTCTATTTTTCTTAAAATATTTTAAAAGAACAAATGTTAATTATTTTTATAATGTAGAGTAGAGGCAAGTTATCACTTTTGACAAAAATTAAAATTTAATCTGGTTTTTTGTTTTAAAGAAAACAAAACACAAATTTATAACAAAATTTATATTTGAAAAATTCAAAAACAAAAAAAGTAATTAAAACAAATTACACATTTTAAATTAATTTATTCAAAAATATATTCCATATCAACTAAAAAATAACTTTGACATAAGCTGTTTACCAATGTTTTCATGTTGGTAAAATTATTTCAAATGAAAACCATCCGAATTTACTAAATATTTTTAGATACATAAAATTTGGAAACTCGCCGATTTTAAAATTACATATCATAATACATGTCAGAAAAATTAAATCAAATTTTACAGTGTAAATTGTTTATTCAATAAATGCAATACATATATTGTATATGTAAAATAAATTAAAAAAAAAAAAAAAGTTAACAATTATCAGTAATTGTTAACATTAACTAAAATTCAGTATAATAATAGTTGTAGTACTAAATTATATCAAAAAGTTTAAATAACTCAAATGTTATATTTCAATACTTGGTTAGAAGTACCTTATTATCTCAAGCACTACTTGATTTCTTCTTGGCATATTATGCACTAATGTTTTACAAAATTCTGGTTTTATTTCATTCGTCCACATTTTTTTTAGAACTTTTTGTTTCTTCAGATTTGGCTAATGTGCTGCAACTTTCTACTTTAGTTCTTGGTAAGATTGGGTGAACTTGAATGGTTTGACTTAACTAGGGTATGATTAAAAGGATAATATGATTTAAAAAAAAAATGTCATGCTGAACTTAACTTTCAATAGAAAAAATAAATCATTGCGTCTCATGCGTTGAGATTTTTAATTTTAATTTATGCGGGATGTACTTTATAACGAATATAACTTCTCTATTCAACAATATGCAAACTAAACTGTTTAATTGACTTCAGAAAAAAAAAATTTATCAAAAAAATTTTCTATAAAATCAATTTATAACTTTCTGCCATGAAAGTTTTTCAGATGATCGAGATTTTTTATTCTCGTAACAAAATTTGTCGCACCCGTAAAGCAATTTATGGGCCTGTTTGGCATGTGCGGAGCAACCACTCTTGCTTCATCATAAGGCCTGATATATATCTGTATGACAGCGGGTTTAGGGCTACAGATATATATATATATATATATATATATATATATATATATATATATATATATATATATATATATATATATATATATATATATGTATATGTATATATATATATGTATGTATGTATGTATGTATGTATGTATGTATATATATATATATATATATATATATATATATATATATATATATATATATATATATATATATATATATATATATTTTGTTGACACAAAAAAAAAATTAAAATGCAAGACCGGAATTTTTTTTATTACTTGATAGACTGCCTGCCCCAAACAACCCCTTAGTTGATGTAGCAGCACTCCCTCGTGAGTCAGGCTATAAGATAGACGATGCAACAACACTCCTTTGTAGCAACAGGCTATAAGATAGTGGGTGTAGCAACACTCCGCACATGATTTACATTTAAAAAAATAAAAACATTTTACTGAAAAAAACAAAAATAAAAACATAGTTTATATTATAAAAACATTCAGAATGTTTTTAAAAACATTCTGGTCAATTAAATTTGTGTTTTTGCGGTTTTTTTAAAAAATTATTAAATTCTAATTAAATTAATGGTTTTAACTTTATGACAGCACAGAAATGTTGGATGAAAGTCAAAAGTAATTAAAAGTGATGTATTTGTTGTCAAAGGAATCCTTTTTTACCTTCCGTACTCTCAAATGCAACAATTTATAGTTCTATATCGAGATGACAGGGATAAGATTAAAACTTGGGGACCCATTTTGACAAAAATTGACTTCATTATTATATTACTTAATTGGTTTTTATATTTGACGCTATTTAATGTTTTCTTTTTGTTTTATGTTATTTTGTAACGTTTTATTATTACCTGATGACGCTGACCACAATAGGTCAGCGAAATATCGTTAATATATTATTATATCAAAATATATTTCAAAATAGTTATACGCTGCCTTTTTATTGAAATCATTTTACATATTATATATTATATATATTTATACATATGCATCAGGCCTTGATTTAAATAAAAAATGCTTAATGCATTTGCCTAATGTGAATTTGACATCATAAAATTCTCTTTATTTTTTTTTTTTTAAATTAAATTTTTTAAATTACTGCAAAACAAGTTAAATATTATTTAATTCATTTTTTGTTATGACTATAAGGGAATGTTTATTTTCTTTCAATTTTTCATTTATATTAAATAATTAAATTTAATGTAACATTTAAAAAAATGTTTGATATAAACAAATTTCTTTTTTTTCTCAAAACTTAATTTTGACTGAAAATTTATTTATGAACAGTGAAAAAATATTTATGAATGGTAATGTGCTTGATAGATCATCAACCCTTCATATTCTTCATGCTTGATAGATCATCAACCTTCACTCTTCATGCTTGATAGATCATCAACCCTTCATATATGAAGGGTTGATGATCTATTGAGCACATTACCATTCATAAATATTTTTATGAATGGTAAGGTTTGAGGGTTTTGCAGGGTTTGCATTTCTTTATTGTGCTCCACACTTTCTTATTCCTGATTCTATTATTTATCTCAATAAATCTCAAATCTGTCCTTGTATGGAATACTGTTGTCATATCTGGGGCAAATCTTCCAACGATGCCCTTTCTTGAAATTTTTGATGTAGCCTAGGAACATGTTTATTTAAAATTTAATTTGACAAAAAATTTATTTATGAATGGTAAAAAAAATATTTATGAATGGTAATGTGCTCAATGGGTCATCTACCCTTCATATTCTAGGATTGGATCTAACTTCCGATTTTTCTTGGTAACCATATATCAAATCCAGTGCAAAATTTACATCTAAGGATGCATCTCTTTATCTTGCTCAACACTTTCTTACTCCTGATTCTATTCTTTATCTCTATAAATTTCAAACCTGTCCTTGAATGGAATACTGTTGCCATATCTGGAGCGAACCTTCCAATGATACCTTTTCTCGTTTAGACAAGGTATAAAAACGCATTGTAAACATAGTTGGACCTGTTCTTGCAGCCAACCTCCAACCATTATCACATTGTCATAATGTTGCTTCTCTTTCTCTTTTCTAAAAATACTGTAATGGGCAATGCTCTAAAGAGCTAACATCTCTTGTGCCATCTATTAAAATTCATTCTCATGTTACTTGTCATTCAATTAGGTCTCATCCTTTTACTGTGACTGTTCCAAAGTGCTCCAAAAACTCTTATTCATCTAGTTGTTTTTTTGAGCATGAGTTCTTTGGAATTTGCTTCCTTCATCTTGCTTTCCTGATTCATATAATTTGCAATCTTTTAAGTCCTCTGTCAATTGTTATCTTGCTCTATAAACATAATCTTTTTTCTTCCAGTAACTTCTAACTCTAATAGTGGTTGCTTGCAGCCTTGTTGGAAGCGAAGATGTTTAAAAAAAAAAAATCTTTATGAAGAAAAAATAATTGCGATAAAAATGAGCTAATTTTTTTTAAGAATAAAATTTAAATATTAAACATGATTTTGTAATATTTTCAAATATATTTGACAGTTAGTTAGGTTAAACGCAAGCATTAACTTCAATTTTAATAAACTTAAACATATATTTTTAATCAAAATTAAATTGTTTATTTTTTAAATCAAAATTAAATTTTTATATATTTTTATAAGAATAAAATTCCATATTTTTATTAAATTAGTTTTAAAGTAAATCATGTTTTTCATCAGAATTAAATTATATATTTATAATCTTCAAGCTTAAAGTATTAGTGCTTAACAAACGAACCAATCATTACAATAAAAAAAAAAAATTAAAAAAATATAAAATAAAATATCATAATATAAAATACAGATAAAATAAAATTTAACTTTTTTTTATTATCAATTTATTTTTTATTATTACTTAGAAATTTAAGTAAATTTTTTTTTGCAATTCAAAGTTGTATAAGTATTATATTATTTTTTAGCTCCTTTGGTTTTAATTTCTTCAAGTTCGTACGTTTTTTTTAATTGTAAATAAATTTAGCAAACTGAATTGAGAAAAAATTCATTATTTAGTTTCGATGGATAACAATTTACAATTGTTAGGTTATTGCATATTAATTATCATTAATTTGTGTGCGCTTTACAAATGCATAAAAAATTCTTTTAAAGAAATAAAAATTAAATTCAATAAGCATCATTGATATATTTAATAACTAACTAACTAGAATAAAAATAATTTGAAAATTAAACTTCCTTATATGACATATATCTCTTAAATTAGATGTTTAATAAGTAATTTTTTTAATGAATAAACAGATTGCTATCGCAAGCTGTTTAGAGGAGCAGCTTGCATAGCTCGCCATATTCGTTTTAGGAAAGCTTTTTGCCGCTCTCGCACTCATTTCTTCTCGCCGAGGCCTCTATATATATATATATATATATATATATATATATATATATATATATATATATATATATATATATATATATATATATATATATATATATATATATATATATATATATATATATATATATATGTATATATATATATATGAGCGGTGGCTCAATTTTTTCAATGAAATTATTCTGAATTTAAATGAATGACTTTTACTGACTGCTTTTATTAAATGATTCTAATGAATGAATGAAATACGCTAGTTACTCACTTGTTAAATGTTTGTTTTTAATAAGTCTCTAGTGACCAAGCTATCTCTATAAATTTTGTGCATAAATTTCAAATAGATTATTTTTAAATCTATTTTAATATAAAATATGCCTCGAAACAAAGAAAGAAAAAAAAAATTTTACACTGAAGAGCAAGTTCTGCTTGCGGTGGATAAGTACAAAGCGGTGATTTTTCACTTAAAAAATCTGCTAAATCATTCAGCATACCAGTAGCAACTCTTCACAGACATGTCCATGGTATAAGTTAAACAACTGGCAGTGGTTCAAGCACGAGACTATGAAAACAACTTGAATCAGTTTTGGTAGATATGCTCATCTAGTTAACCAATTGGGGCTTTGGTAGAACTTACAATAACGTCATCACACTAGTTTCCGACGATTTGCAACACCAAGATCAATCTCATTTGTTTCTTAATGGTACATTATTTTCAAATCAAAAAAACGTCTGCACAGAGATTGGTGTATAAGCGGTCTAGATGATACCATATACGCTATATCTCCATCGGGATGGATGTAAGATAAGCAAATTTTGCAGTGCCTAACTAACGTGTATGTTCCCGCCATTAAGAAAATTCTAGGTAATTAGTTTAATCTAACTTTAGTTATCTAATTATATTTAATTTTACATTTACAAAAGATTACATCAATCTAATTATAGCTATCTAATTTTAGGTATTTTGCAAGTGACTAAAATTTTGATAAGTTTAGCAACATATCAAAAGAATATTTTAGTCACCTGCAAAAAACCTTTTCAGCTCTGGTGAAGATTTTACACATACCCAAATAGTCACTAGGTTTCAGAATACTGACTTGTTTCCACTCAACATCAATAAAATCAATTAGTCAAAGTTGCAAATTGCTACTATGTTTGAAATAGCGTCATCTGAACCTGAGCCTTCATCATCTCAGCAACCAGAATCTATGATAGTACCATAACCAATACTAGCACCAGGAACTACACTACCTCATCCACTGCCCTCTGAATCTACACCAACCTCTAGCATCAGCATATGTCACATAACATCAGCTTCAAAGTCACCTCAAAAGTCACTCTGTCTGCAAATAACCTTCCATATTGTAATAACTCTGGCTATTCAAAAGGAAATTCAAAAAGAGGTTGAAAAAATACCGCAATCAGCCAACTCACTTGCAGCAGCTTTGCAAGAAATGTTTCGTATCCAACACATTGATCCAAAAGAAAAAAAAATGTAGATTTGCCAAGATTCGAACAAACCTGAAATGCATGAAAGGTTGAAAGATGCTGAGAGCAAAAAAGCAGCAAAGCAAGATAAAAAACAACGTAAACTTAGCTCTAATGGCAAACAGCAATTAAACCAATCAATAAGTCTAACAAAAATATTAGCTGCAAACCAATTTAAGTGTAATAAGTGCTAAAAAAGTTTTAGGCGAAGCTTCAGCAAGTCAAAATATGGAATGGTACCAATGTGAAAATTTAAATTGCAAGGTTTGGCTATGTCAAACATGCATACCAAAGCGACATGTAAAAGGCGCTGAGTTTTATTGCACCAAAAAGTGCTGCACAACAGAAAACTCAACTCAACCTCTAGTTGAGATTTTTTTTTAATAATTATTATTGATTGCTTTTTGTTTTTTTAATAAAGTGTAGTTTTAATTACAAATATATTTGCGCATTTCATTTTCCCTGAACATTAGTGTAGAATGGAATAAATTTTTTTTTTTAACCAAATAAAGTTTCATAAAATTAAAAAAAAAAATTATTTGATTTTTATATAATTAAATATATTTAAATATAAAAATATAAATTTTTTTTTTAATACTCCATTTGACACCATTTTCCTCTACTTGTTCTGTTTTATTTACAAAAAAAAATTACAAAAAAAATTTGCTTAGATCTATCAATATATATGTATATATACATCCAGTTGTTGTTACAGGTGCATCAATGATACAAATTGTGTTGGTATCTTTAACAGATGACAAAATTTTAACAATCTGCCATCATCATAAAAAGGTAGTGAAAATTCAATTGCAATATTCCACTACAAAAAGTGGGAACTTTGCCTTGTTATCCATATATGGAAATCCAAAATTTGCAGGTCAAAACCCTTATGTTTTCTAAAAGATCGATAAATATTATCAAAAAACCTAGTGACTAACATTGCAATTTTTTGCAGAGGGGACAAGAGGGGCCTTGTCCCCTCTGCAAAAAATGAGTTAGAGGCTAAAATTTTCAAGGAATTCTTATTTTACTATATACTTTCAAGGAATTCTTATTTTACATACTTTTAACTGTATAAAAATCAGCAAAATCTAAGAAATAAGGTGACATTTAAAAAATTTGGGTCAATTGACATGGAATTACTCTCACACCAAGAGCAGAAACCCAAACAGATTCCTATTTGGTCTGAACACTGTACAGACCACCTCCTATCTTAATAATATCTTACTTAAAAAATACCTCCATATTCTTTTTGATGGTGTCAGCGACCTCTACCTGCCACATAAAATAGGGAGTTCCATTGCTTTTTTTCAATACATAAATAATATGTTCTTTTACATTCATTTTTAACAACCTTTTGTTAGTATTTAATGAGATAAAATTGTACAATTCATTTCTTGTAATGCTATTCAAATAAAAACAAAAAATAAAACAAATATATATATCTTACCCAGTTGCTATCAACTTGCAGGATGGATGCCATGAACAATTAAAAACCTATTTAAAAATATTTCATATAAGTAATGATCTCGTAAAGCCCTTATGGGTGTTAATTTGTTTTGCAGACCAGGACTGTCCATTTAGTGTGATACTATCATTTGGATGTATCACACTAAATGTAACTCTTTTAGTAGTAATGCCACATTTTTTGTTTGATACAGCCTCTAGGTGGGCTAAGTAAATGCAAGGTTTACCAGCTCCTCCTACCCTAAAAGAAACAACTCGAAGCTTGTATGTATTATTATGGCTGCCGCAACCCAAATCTTCAGCAAGTGTATATACTAAAGCTCCCCTAATGCTAGTGTTAGTAACCAACAGGGTTTAAAGAGATAGATAGGGAGAGGGGGAAGGTAATAAAATCCAGGTAACAAATGAAGAATTTAAAACGATGAGATAAGAATTTAAAAAGATGAGTAAACTACACTTTAATGTATATATATAAACATAAATATTTATTTATATATATTTACTTATTAATATGAGGGTGGTTCAAAAAATGATATTTTTGAAAAATATTTGCAGATTACACCTTAATATATTTTTTATGATAAAATAGGATGCCATGAACAATTAAAAAAATTATTTATTTACAATTAAAATAGTAGTGGATTTAGAGGTTTTTTTGAATTAAATTTTTTTTATAGGTGCCTCAAGATCCTTTAACATTTAATGGGTCCTAAACATTAATAAAAAAAAGTTTTTTGAAAGTATGTCTTGTTAGGTCTCAAATGAAGCAAAATTATATAAAAACTTCAAAAATAATCATCATTTTATTAAAAAAATATTATTTTAGATTTTACTGACTAGAAAACAACATTTTTCAATTAAAAATAAAAAATATGTGTTTCCTAATTTTTTAGGTATAATTTTTTTATCAATATATTTTATAAAATAATTTTTAAAGTTTTTATATAATAAGAACAACTTTATATTTTATTTTTAAATGTTCAAGTGGTGAAGAATGAAAAAACTATTGAATTAATACAGGGCAGAGCCACAAAATACCAGACAAATTAAAAAAGTTAGACTACAAGTCCAGATGTTTACAACTTGGCTTATTTTCTCTAGTTGAATGTCGTAAACAAGGTGATCTCATCCAATAATATAAAATTATTAATAACATCGACATAGTCAACTGGCACTTTCCCCTTATCACAATTCCACCAAGAGCAAATCACAGAGAAAGACTTAAAAAGTACAGCAACAATTTAGATTGTTTCCACTTTTTTAACAATCCCATTGCCAATGCATGGAACATATTACCAGATAAAGTAATTGGTTCTCCAACTGTCAACAGTTTTAAAGCGAGCCTCGATAAGCTCTAATGTTACTACAGCTCGCAGCTTTCCTTAGTGAAAGTTGCAACATGAGCTTCACAAAAACTAACTGTAATCTGACAATCTATGATTTCTATTTTGTCAATTATTTTTACTTTTGTTGTAACAAATATATACTACTACTACTATTACTACTACTACTAAGTGTCTTGAGACATCACTATTGTTTTTTGAACCACCCTAATATATATATATATATATATATATATATATATATATATATATATATATATATATATATATATATATATATATATATATATATACTTTTATATGCAGAAAATTTAAGTTTCATGCTATTGCAATCATCAGGTGAAATACAAATACAATTTATATACAACACAAATTACAATATATACAGCCTGCAAAATTGGAAGGATTTCAGGTTGGCACAAAAGCATAATACTTAGTCGACTGATGGCATAAAATATATTTGGATTTTTTGCTTTTTGTTACAAAAGGGGTAATGATTAATTGATTATGAAAACATTGCTTTATAAACGCATAGTTTTACACAATAATAATTTAAAGAATGTAGCAATTAAACTTGTGAGCATTTAGCAAATTTATGAATTAGTTATTTTTGGTTTTGAAGTTGTTTTTTAACAAAACAAAAAAATTCAACTAATAAAATAAATAAAATTTTAAAACTTAATAAAATAATAATCTAAAATTAAATAATTTAAAATAAAAAAAAATAAAAAAAAAAGCGTAGAATAACAGACACTTGAAAAGTAATTCTTATTAAATTTTAAATAAATAACCTTGCTACGCTTAAATAAATTTGAGAAAAAAGGTAAAAATGAATTTAAAAAAAAAGAATAAACTTTTTTTATATATAAAACTTGTCAAACATGAAAAAACAAGTAATTAAAATAATAAATTATGAACTTATATTGACGAATATTACATATTTTTTGTATAAATTTTTTTTTGCATGCCAACACTTTAAGAGATTCAGGTTGGCAGTTGTATGCTGTTGTAAAGCAAAGATAGGTAGCTTTTGCGTTAGCATTGCCGAATGCCGATGAATTTTGCACGCTGTATATATGTATATATATATATAGACACACACATATATATAAATATATTTATTAATGTGTATATATATAAATGTATATATGTACTAACTTCAGCTTTATGACCTTGTAGCACAATATCTTCTTCAATACCAATTTCATGAGTGTTATTAAACAATTTGGTAGGTGATAAAGCACTTTCATGTTTTTGTGTTACTAGTCTATAAAGAGTTTCTGCACGTTCAGCAAGAACTTCTGGGATAACAGCATCAATAAGTGGAAGACTTTCAAGAGCATTCAAATTTTCTATAAAACTTCCATCCTAAATAAAAATGTAATTAAAACTTATTAAGTTAACAACATAACTATTAACATAAACTATTAAAAACATAACTATAACATAAATTATTTAAAATTATTTTAATGATTCATTTTATACTACTTAAACAATGCCAATTAAAAATTTATTTATATTAATAAAATTAAATACCTACATCATTGATGCATAATTCTCCTTCAATAAATTGTATTCCTTTTTGTATGACACTCACTAGAGCTCCAGAAGGTACAAGTGACCCATTGATGTTAGATTGTGCTACATGGCTTTCCAAAGCAAATAAAAATGCAGAATGTTGATAGCCTAAATTATAACTAATAAAAATAAAATAAAATGAAATCAAATAAAAATGAAATTATAAAAATGATTTTTGAGGGCTAAATTAAACTAAAAGAGAAATGAAAATAAACCCTATTTTATATATTATATATATTTTAAATAACTTCTTATTGATATTAATAATATTTTATTGTGCCTAGGTCATAGACAACAATTTTGCTTGGTTTATTTGTTTTTCAAAATGTTAATAAAAACTGCATCTTAATCTAATTCCATTGAACCCATTTAAGTTATATTCTAAATCGCAAATTAAAATACTTCTCCCTTTACTGTGGATACCTACACCTATCTTACACCTATGACCTTATTTGTATCTAATTATTGTTATAATTTAAAGTAAGTAAATATACTTAATGAAGTGTATTTCATAGTTGTCTGTCCTACTGATTCTTTATTATTACCTCTGTATTGCCTATTGATTCTTTACTTAACTATTAAAAAATAGCCATAAAAAAAAGTTGTGTATATAATTTTAACAGTGTATATAATTTTAGTAATTCGCTGTTGAAACCTAGAAATGTATTTATAATTCACATAATGTATTTGCTTTACTTTCAGATAGAGTAGTTTTATTTGTTCATTTCAAATCAAAGCTAAATACAAAACCAAGACTTTTTTCAGCAACAGTGGTACTTAATAAGGGTGGTAGATTAATCAGTATTTCAAATTAATTGATTAACAATAAACTTTTGAAAAATTAATCGATTAATTTCGATTAATTTTTTACAAATAAAGTCCGACAGGTTAAAAATAGTAAATACAACTTCTTATGATTTTATTTAATTTTTATCATCAGATCCTAAAAAAACATTACAGTGTCATCATTTAAACTAGTTCTTTACTTAGTAATAAACCTGCAGCACTGAAACTTTTTTCTGCTTCTACAGAAGATGGTGAAAGGCTAAGAATGGCATTGTGAACTGTTTCTAAGAAGTTTGGCCTTTTCTAGTGCTTTCAAGTACTGCCATTTCTTGTTTAATACAAATCAAAACCACTTGAGGGGATGACTTCCTAGTTAGTGCTTTATTTCTAAATGTTGTTGAAGTTATATTCGATATCATTTCTGCTAATTATTTAGCTTTAGTTTTTTTTAGATTCTACATTACAAGTAGATTTAATATTATAGTATTTTAAAGAAAAAAAATTAATCGATTAATCGTTTGTTAATTAATCAATCAACGATTAATTTTTATTATGCGATTAATTGTTAACCAACCCTAGCACTTAAAAGTATACTCAAAATAAAATAATTTCTTTTTGCGTAGTTTTGCCAAAACGCAAAATTTTTGAAAATTAAACGTCAACAGTCATTTATTTGATCAGTTACAAGCATTCTTTAGACATAGTGGCCAGAAAACTTAAAAAGTTAAATTCCAGGACATACTAGGACTTTTTGTTGCTTTTTCCAGGACATTTCATATCCCATTAAATAAATATTATCAATTATCTTTTAATTACATTTTTTTAAATATTTATTGATTAGTAGTATATTATGTTAATATTAGAGTTTAAAAATTTAGCTGTCAACTACATTGACTAATACATTTTTAAAATTGTCTGAATAAAAATTTAAAAACCATATATGAATATGACCTTAAAGTATTTGAGGTCAGCAAAAAATCACTGTCCTCGCTTCTATGCTTTATGGTGACTAACTTGTGTCTAATATCAACATAATATTCTATTATTCAATAGATATATAAAATAGTTGTTTATACAATTATCAATAAGTTTAATTGGGTACTGATTTTTTAATAAGACTGTTTTTAGATTATTTATATCGTTATGGTAACCAAACCAGGTATTATCAATTTTAAAACAACAGTCTATAAGAGTTTTAACTAGCCCAAGTTTGTAGCTAATTAAGGTAAAGCTAAAAAAATTTGTCAATAGGTCAGTATATGTCTCCTTATGGTAAATATTAGTGATCAACTCATAATTATTTTCAATGCAAACATTCAAAAATGGTAAAATACCATCTTGTTCATGCTCACGTGTAAATTTAAATGCTTAGAATTTAAAATTACACGTACTCTACTCTAGAAATATAGTACTATTGGTTTTTGAGTAAAATGATACGAAATTATCATTTACATATCTTTTATAAAATAAAGGTTTATTCCCATTAAATTCATTTAAATAAATAGGTTCATCATATGCATAGGTTCATTATATATATATATATATATATATATATATATATATATATATATATATATATATATATATATATATATATATATATATATATATATATATATATATATATATATATATATACAGGGCTTGTGATGAAGCGAGCGCTCCGCTCGTATAATGCGCCCGTTAACGGTATTTTCAAACGTTCTAGGCGCGATAAACAACGCTCGTTCAGCTTATAACGAGCGTATAAAATAACGCTCGTCCAATAGTTCAAGATTATTTTTTTATTTTCATAAAATATTTAAAAAAGATTTTTTATTAAAGAAATTCTGTTATCTGATATAAAATATAAAAAGCACAGCGTCGTTCTCTTTTGCACTAATGTAATGAATGAGCAGTTTAAAGTCGTTAATTGTCACTAATTTCAATAATGGAATGTGCACGTGGAAACACAATGTGAATACAAAAATGCGCAAATAAAATAAGAATAGAAAATTAGAAAACCATTAAACTGCGGAGTATTTTTAATCTTGTGAAAATATCAAGTAAAATTTATTTGATTTATTGTTTGTAATATTCCACACATCGTTTATAATAAAAATAAATACTAATAATAGAGTTATTTTTAAAATTAGTTTTTGTTCATAGTATAGATTTTTTATTAACTATTATTTATTTTAACTCAAATTTAAAACGATTTTGTTGTTCAGAATGTTCGCAATTAAGGACATTCGAAAAGAAAACTAAGTAATGATGTCAATATTTATAAAATGAAACGTTATTATTCTTATTTATTATTATTTCAAATTATTCTTGTGTTATATTTTTAAGATAAAAAAACGTAATTTAAAAAAGAAATTTTAGAAAAAAATTAAATAATTAATTTGAATAAAAAATATCAAGAAATATAAAAACCATTAACCATTAATTAAGTTTACAGAGTAACATTTTAAAATACATATATCAAAACAACGAAGCAAAACTAAGTCACTAAATTATACTTCAATAGTAAATCAATAAGAAGTTGCGTTTTTGTTTGATATTATTTTTTTTTACCATCAAACAATCTGACAATATACAAGAAGTTTGGAAATATAAAAATCTCTTTCGTTGAAGTAGTTTCATAAGTGTGATACTAATTCAAACATTTTTTGACGAAAGAATTATGTAACAAATAAAAAAAGATATAAAAAAGAAAAAGCTTTTTATGAGTATCTGCGTTAGCAATTTTCATGATCGCGCTCGCCGACGTTATCTCGAGCGCACATAAAAGCGCCCAATGAAAACATATTCTAAATTTACGGGCGCGATATAACACGCTTGATGATTTTCTTCATCACAAGCCCTGTATATATATATATATATATATATATATATATATATATATATATATATATATATATATATATATATATATATATATATATATATATATATATATATATATATATATATATATATGTAGATATATATATCTAAACATATATCGATATATATATATATATATATATATATATGTAAGTAGATATATATGTATATATATATATATATATATATATATATATATATATATATATATATATATATATATATATATATATATATATATATATATATATATACACACACACATACACACATACACACACACACACACACACACACACACACACACACACACATATATATATCAGGCCTTGTTAAGAAGCGCTACGCAGCTTGCATTTTGCTTGCGAAAAGGCGATTTGCCTATGCGTTCAGCAGTTTTGCGCTACGCAAAAACTTTTATCTTTTAGAATATTTAAATTATCTTTTGATTGTCGTTAACGTGACGTTTATTCAGAAGAAATAAAGTCGTAAGTAAAAGCATTTAACCGCAATTGTAAACTAATAGACTTTTTGTTAAAGAAACTGTTTCATAATTTTTGTTAAAGAAACAGTTTGTTTCATATTTTTGTTTCATAATTTGTTTTAAGTTTTATCCTAAAGAATTAAATATATAAATTCCTTTTAAATATAAAAAATTATTTTTAATCATAATAGTTAAAAAAATGCACGATTTATTTTTATGTAAATATTTTATTAATAAGATATTTTGTTTATTGTTAATTCAATAACGTAAAGTTTTAATGAAGTTCGTTTAATTTATGAAAATTAATTATGAACACGAATATGTCATCGGTAACTGATAAATAACAAAAAAAAACTCTTTATTGTTTAAAAACATTATTAAAAAGAGTTCACAAATTAAATAAGAAAAAATTTATTAACAGTTAATAAAATAACCAAAAACCAACTGTAAAATCATAAGAAAATAAACAAACATTATTTACGTTTCAGGAAAAAAATATTTTTTTTTAAATAAAATTTAGTTCATATTTGGAAAAAATAATAAAAATGATTTTTTAAATAAGAACTTAGATTTTATTTGTAACATTTGTTATAGTGAGAAAAAAACAAACTGTTTGTATGATTTTAACGTGTTAATAAAATAACTTTAATTAGTGCTAGTGACGCAATATAACTTCTAACGATGCAAAATATATTTGCTGAGTTGAGTTACTTAGAAATGCGTTACGCGTTCTTGCTACGCAGCGAAATCTCGTAACAAGACCTGATATATATATATATATATATATATATATATATATATATATATATATATATATATATATATATATATATGTTAGTAAGTGACTGGGGTTGATACCAGGGCCGGGGCTGGTTTTAATAAAATATAACTGGGGTAGGGGCCGGGTTTGTGAACAAGGCTGCATAAACCTTTATACATCTTAAAGTATATTTTTTTAATTCAAAATTCATTTTATATTTTGTATATATATGCATATATAAACATTATTATGATCAACATGATCATCATAATCATCATCATTATCATTATCTGGTCATTTTCTCTTTTAGCAAGTACTACACCATATAAATACTCATGTTCAGGCTTTGGCAGGAATGGCGGGCTATGGCCCGTGCCCGTCTCTGCACCCGTCTAAGTCAGTTTAGACAGGCCAAAAAAAGTCCGTCTCAAAAATAAATTTTGGGTAAAAAATAAGGTGAATTTTATGATGTTTTTTTATTTATGTACTCTTTTAAAATTTCTCTTATGACATAATTTTAATATGGATAGCAAAATCCATGTTATAATTTTTTATATTCAAATGTAAAATTTAAACAATTATAATTTAAACAATTTAAATAGTATAACTAAATCGTACAGTTTTTCAAACGATGATAACTGATTGATATAATATCGAACAACCGTATTATATCGAGTATAATATCGAATCGATATAATATCGAGTTACTGTATTATGTTATAAATTTAATAATTATTTGATTAAAAAAGGGAAATATACGCATTTGATGCACAAGAATTAGGATTTTATTTTGGGTTTTTGGTATTTATAATAATAACGATAATAAAAAAAATTATCCATGTGATCTTTTTTTCGATAAACTAGTTTGTCTTACTTTAAAGACATTTAAATTATTTCCCTGTTAACTTCCGCATTAACATAATGGTTTTTCTTAACAAGACGGCAGCTTATTTAATATGCAATTGTATAACTCGTTATTAAAAATGAAATATCTCATAAAAATCAACAGACTGCTAATCAATTTTTATAGAATAATATAAATAGTGTGTCTGCTTTGAAGTTATCAAGTTATTCAAGTTATCCAGTCATTCAAGTTTTCAAGTTTTTCTAGTTTTTCAGTAAAGATAGTAATGGCATCTTCTGGTAGAAGAGTTACACTAACAACATTTTTAAGTTGGGGTAAAGATGGAGTCTGTGGAAAAGAAACCGAGATGGAGAATGGAACAATTTTTGTTGTTGAAAATATGGTGTAAAGTTTGCATTCAGTATAAAAAAGAATTGCTTCGCGAGTTAAAAGGTCTTGCAAAATCATCAGCATTAGCATTTATAGAGGGCACTACAAACGTTAAAGCTAGCAACGTATGTATTTACAACTAAATATTAAATAACGTTTTAAATTTTTTTCTAATGTAATTAATATAAGAAAAAATATATTTTATTTAGGTTAAACGACATTACGACGAAGGCAATTGCCATAAACTTGCATTGCGATTTCAAAATGCCGAACATGTTTCTTCTGCTGCAACTACATCGAACCCTTCTAAACCCCCAGAAAACTTTGGTTGATATGATGCATAACAATAAACGGGATTCTTACAAAAAACTGATACAAATAGCATATGAACTTGCATTGAAACCCAACCTTCCTTTAACGGCTTTTAAATTCGTAATCGATGTCTTACGAAGATGTGGTGTCCAGATAATTAAAAGTATTAACTTTTTTTATTTAAAGTAATATTTTTTTAATTTTAAAATAAGTTACCCAAATAAATTTTTCCTGAAACACTGATAAAACAAGATTTTTTAAAAAATTATCAATAAAGTAAATTTTTTCATTAAAGATCACGATTCTAGTCGGATGGCAAGGGAGGCTATACAACTAATTGGCGACACTGTAATGAAAAATGTATCAGCGGTTTTGAAAGCAAGCAATTTTTTTTTCGATATTAAGTGATGGATCGCAAGCGAGGAAAACTAAAAGCGAAAAAGAAATGATTTTAATCAGGATAGAAAGAAATGGTAACAACTATTTCCTAGATATTTTTAAATTGCTGTTACACTATCTATATTTATGTTGCTAGCTATGCCTATTTTATGAATGTTCGTAATATTAAAAATTTAGGTGATCCTGTCTATTTTTTTGCATCTTTACTACAAATGGCTGATTTTGGCGGGACTTGTGCAGAATCAATAAAAGTTGGAATAGAAAGCATTTTTAATAATAGCGGACCTTTGCCATTGTCTAAAAATGATTACCAACATAAGGTTGTTGCATGCACTGCTGATGGTGCAGCTGTGAATACAGGAATAAAGACGGGTTAATTAACACAAATGGCAGCGAACCGTCAATGGCTTATTAAGATACATTGTTCTAACCATCGAGTAGAGTTAGCTATTAAAGATGTGTTTCAAAAATCAAAATTTAAAATGGTGGATGAAACATATTCTGCAATCTTTACACTATTAAAAAATTCTGGGAAAATTAAAGATATGGTGAAAGCTGCATCCGACAGTGAAAACGTATTGTATCAAAGTCTTACTAAAGTTACAGGTAATTTTAATGATCGTTTATTTTAATGTTATTATTTTATTGTCAATGAAGTAACTCCAATTCGTAAAATTGAAAGTATTTATTAAAAATTTTTTTAACCTATATATATTATATATATATATATATATATATATATATATATATATATATATATATATATATATATATATATATATATATATATATATATATATATATATACATATATATATATATATATATATATATATATATATATATATATATATATAAATATTTTATATAATTTAGGTAATAGGTTTGTGTGTTATCGTCGTACGGCTTTAAAACGAATTCTGGCGCTGTGGAAACCCTTAACAACTGTTTTTGAAAATGTTATTGCCGATTCAAAGAGCACTACTGCAGTAAAAGTTAAAGTTAACGGGTTACTGAAAAAGTTTAAATCCTATCAACTTATGTGTTTGGTCTGCTGTTACCTCGATATATTAGAGTTAATAACTCCAGTATCAAAAATGTTCGAAAATGCAGGGCTTATGGCTTACGAAGTAGAGCCTATTATTCAAGAAACAAAATTGAACTTGCAAGAAGCCATTCAATGCCCTATTGAAGAAGCTACACTTACAAGCCACATGGCGTCATTTGTCATTGTTTCAGCAAATGAAGTAGTTTCCAAATGTTTTGATGGAAAAGATGTCCACAAGTTGAAAAAAGATCGCAGACAAGTTGAAGTCAAGTTTCAAATGACTAATGCGAGCGAAGATATCGGTCAAAAAGCTATTGCTAAAAAGAAAACTGTTCTAGAAAAACTTAGTTTAGTACTTGAGAGTCGTTTTTCAGAAACACGCACACCGATATACAACAACATGAGGTGGTTTGATCCAAATCAATGGGGATCAGAAAACGAATCTAAACAAATTGAAGAACTTTATGCTCATTTTAAAGAAGTTTTGAATGAAAAAGGATTTTTAATTAAGAATTGTTTAAAAGAATTCAAAAAATTCAAAATTTTTGTCAAGATAAATTACCTTGCTAAACCAGCTCGCGATATATGGAGCGATACTTTAAAAAGTCGAAGGAATGAGTACCCAAACTTATGCAAACTAGCAAGTTTAATCATATGCTTATCTGGGTTGAACTCATCAGTGGAACGAGCCTTTAGTCTCTTGACAATGCTAATGGCAGATCAAAGACTCCATATTAATCACAAAACACTTAACGCTATCTTGGCCATTAAAATAAATGATCCGAATTTCACTAATAGTGAGAGGGAAAGTGCTATAGAACGTGTTACTGATGTTTTTTTACAAAAACGGCGAACAGCTATTTTTGATCCGATCAGCCTAAAATCTGCTACACAAAAAAAAGATGAACAAGTAGACATAGATTTCGTTGATTCAGATTTAAGCAGTGAAAGTGAATTGGAATTATCAGAATCGAGTGGAAGTGAAGAAACTGAGTTAGATTTTGAAATTGGAGAAGTTTTGCCATAATTTTTGTAAAACAATTATATATAAATAAAATATAACTATACATGTTACCTTTTTTATCCTATTTATAAAAAATATAATGTACAGTTGTCTTCATATTATCGCTGTTATTCTAACACTATATTTAATGCATTTGAATTCATTATAAATATATTTTAAAGCAATAAAATAATGCTGAATTTTAAAGTCAACAACGGTTAAATTCAAGCTTTTTTTAGTTTATATAACGCTTCTTTAATACATGCTTATAATGTATAAGAAGTAATGGAAGCCCGGCATCTTAAAAAATTAATAGTACTTCTAAATAAAAACTTTTTATTAATTTTATTTAGAGAAATTTGATTTCAAATTTTTTTATTTACGTATCAGATTAACTATTTCCGATCAGGATAGGCATAGGTAAAGCGAAGTTATAAAAATTATAAAACAAATTATAAACAGTTTAAGTGAGTTTTCACGCCCGATAGAATGCATAAGTATATAAACAATTGAATTGAAACATTAAAATTAGTTACCAAACAATTCTTAAACTATCGAACTCATTCATTTAAGGTTTAAAAAAAAAAGATTTCAAACTATTTGTGGCTATAGCTTAAAAAAGTCGCAGTTAGATTTTGAAAATTTTTTCATTCTATAAAATTTTTATTCACTAGAAACGAAGGAACTAAAGAAGCACGATATACTAAAATATACTAAAATAAACTTTGGTAAAAAAATATACTAATAATATACTAAAATAGACTTTGGTAAAAAAACATGTCAGGATGCTTAAATAAGGAAACGTGATGAAACGCCATGGTTGTTTCTATATCTGGAATAAAGAAAAAAAAATGAACATGAAACTAAATAAAGTTCACTCGAATAACAAATCTAAATAAAAGCAACCATAAAACAACTAACCCGCATGAAACGAAAATAGCTCTGAGCAAATAAAAAACTTTGAAAAACAATTATTGAAACTTGAAAAGTATCCAACTCATTTACTTTTATTAATAAAAAAATTTTTTTTTTCTAATTAGCTCGCAAACAATTGGCTCTCTAAGTTATTATTTTAGTTCAATTCACAAAATATTTCATATTCAATGACATTTTCATTCAAAAATAGAAAATAAATTTATAAACGTTAAAAAGAAAAAAAAAATTTAAAGTTGTAAAAGCCCATGCGAGATCATCAAGACGGGCGGCCCTCCTAGCCCGCAAAGTCTATTTGTGACGGGCTTTTCATAGCCCGTGCCGTTTTTACTCCTGCCGAAGCCTGCATGTTTATATAAATATTAAAAGGATATTGTATGCCAGCATCTGAATAAATAGCAAACATTTATGTTTATATCCATAGCATATATGCATAAAGCACATCTTGAAGCTTTTATCTCTTCTGGGCTAAAAGTTTGGAAGCTTTTATTCCTACTCTTCAAGTCAAACCTCATTCTACTCCACATTTTTCACTATCGTGAGCAGTAGCTTTATTAAACATTAATCATTTTTTCGATGTTTTTACAAGAACATCTCTTAACAACAAATATCCTTTTATTATTCCAAGAAGCCAATGTAAAATGGTTCTGTCTGATGTTAAGCTCTGTCATTCTCAGTTTACTAAATCTTGTATCTTATATCAGATGTTAGGATCTAGAGACTTAATGCCATTGTTGAAGAGATGTTAGGGTCTCTTCAACAATGGCATTAACTAAAGTAAGTCTTATTTAATCTCTAATTCATGGGTCTGATCTTTTTACTTCTCCCCAGAGTAAAGTAGAGTTGTTTGCAAAGAAATCTCACTCTAATTTAACTATTGAATCTAATGGCCATACTCTTCCTGCCAGTTAAACAGATTGACCCATTATTAAAAAACCAAATCACTCAGGCTTTCAACGCTAAAGTTAATTCTCAATTAAACACTTCTACAGTTTGTGCTTCAGACAAGATTTCCATCATAGTCTTAAAAAAGTGTCCTCCAGAACTCTCTTCAGTTTTTGCTAAACTTTTAAAAGTGCTAAATAATTGGTTCCAATTTTTCAAAACTGTAGAAAACACTTTGACCTCTCCAACTATCCTATGATTCATCACTCTGTTATTATGTTGTTAATAATACCACATCTTTCTTTTATTTATTTATTTAAAAAAAAAAAGTAAAGATAAATCCAATGACGAATTTTTAAAACTTTATAAAAATAATGTTAGTGTTGTAAGTTAATTAAAATGCGGTAGTGGTGTAGTGGAAGAGCGCTCGCTTCATAAGCGAGAGGTTCCGAGTTCGATTCCCACCACGTCCCTGGTAGTACCGTCAATATAAACGGTGCACAAATTACACAACTGTATAAACAAAATATAGAAATACACGATTAAAAAAAAAATACACAAAACACACAACATTATAAACAATACCCGAAAATACACAACAGTATAAACAATCCAGACAACATAAATTAATAAAACTTAAAAAAAGCTATTTTTGTTTTCATTTAATAACTTATTAAAGTTTGTTTTTTTTCGAATTTATTGCAAACATTTTTATTCTTTTAATTTCACGATTAGTTCTTCTGTTTAATTAATGTTTTTCTTCAATTTTTATTCTTTAATATTTTCATGTTTTCACTTTATTTTTTTTATTTTTCAAATCTTCAAAACAATTTTTATTTATTTTTCTCTTGCTCTTTTATCTATTTTTCACGTTTTCACCATCAAAAAAATGTTTCCTCCATTTGCGATGTCATTGTAAAAAAAGCATAAATATATATTTACTAAAACGTAAATAAAACATTTAAAATAGTTAAAACATTAGTGTTGCATTGGCAAAATGTGCTTTGGCATTGAAAAAAACGAGGATACTTCTTTTTTAATCTATAAATATATATATATATATATATATATTATATATATATATATATATATATATATATATATATATATATAATGTTTATTCAATTAGCAATATGTTGAGCAATATGTTGAGCAGTATGGCATTCTGAAAACTCTTCACAGCTAATAACAAACTTTCTCAAAGTGTAATCATCAGCAATATAATGTAGAGTTAAAGTAATAAATGAATCTACTGCTCTAAAAGTCCAGCAGTCAGTGGTGAATCCTACACCATCTACATTTTTTACCTTACTTGTTAAATTTTTATCTATTGTTTTGTGACTTGAAGACTGTTGTATTGTTTTGTTTGTCTATATTTTTTGAGCCGGACTTAGGCAAGCTGAAACTTCTTGCATAACTCTTATTTATTTTGCGACTGGACCTTGTATCGATTCTTCAATACACTCATCTGAAATTAAAAAACAGCTTTTCAACTAAACTATTTTGTTATTTTCATCTCCGTCATTTTGATCAACTAAATTTCTTAATTCTTTTTCACTTAATAATTTATACAAAGATGAATGAGTTATTTTCAAGTGGTATCTCATACTGGATGTTGAACCCTTCGCAAGTTTATAAACTTTTTGGCACTTTTTGCAAATTGTGTAGACAACTACTTCACCATCTTTATTATTATTCACCATCTTTATTAGTTATTTGGGATTATTAAAATAATCCCAAATAACAGAACATGTTTTTGGCAATTTAAATACAATAAAGAAACTAATACATAAAAATATGTCATTAAACTTTTACAATATAGATAATATGCTTTACTTATTATAATAAAAAAATGACATTTAGAAAATGAAATAAATTTAAATTTAAATAAATAAATTAAAAAAAAAAAAAAATCAACTAACTGAAATTTATCAGATAGAATTTTTTTTTTTAATAAAAAAACTTATTTAAATTAAAATAATATTTTTATAAATTTATATTAATTAATTTATTCACTGAAATTTTCAAAACCTTTAGTTTGATAGTCAAACTGTATGTTTCAACTTTTTTTTTTGCTCTATCTTTCAATCAACCGAATGTTGATTAAGTGAAACTTAATTTAAAGTTAAACAACCTAAAAATTTTTTTTGTATAAAACTAATAAAATTAACGAAAATTAACGAACAAATATTGGCCTGTAAAAAAATTTTAACGGAAATTTTTCGTTTTTTTGCTAGTTAAAATTTTTAACATAACGGATGTTAATGGTATCGGATGGATTAACCAGATGAAAAAATCAAAGGCCCATGCTTAATTTAAATTTTGGACTTAAAATCCACAATTTTTGTTAGACAACAAAACTCATTTATTTACTGCAAAAAAATATTGCAATATTGTTGGCATTCCTATATTGACAAATAACAACCCTCTTACTCTCAGACAAAGTCTAAAAGCAAATTGTAAATGTAATTAGACCTGCTTTATCTGCCAAGCTTGAGCCACTCTTCTATTGTTGTAGGGTTGCATTTCTTTCTTTTTTCTACAAATACCATCATGGTCAATGCTCAAAACAAGCTATTATCTCTATTACAATTCATGCTATAAAAACTTTGATTAATCCAGTTTTTTTTTCTGGCACATCAAAAAAAACCTTATAACCCTTAGCCAACTTCATGATTTTCTTTTATATACAACCTACAACTTTTTAAGTCTTCAGTTAACCATTTCCTAGTATTTTTATTTATTCTCTATTTTAAAGTAACTCATAAGTTACTAGTGGTTGCTTGCAAACTTGTTAGGAGTAAATTAGAGTTGAAAATAAATAAATATATGCCAGTATTTAATAAATAATAAATGTAAGCATAAAATTATAATAAATAAAGCATTATAAATTTTTTTTTATCCCCGGCTATCAACCGCTGTTAAATCTTATAGTTTCGCAGGCACCAGGTTTAAAAGAAGTCTCCATTTTAGCTGGGGCCCCAGTCACTTACTAATATATATATATATATATATATATATATATATATATATATATATATATATATATATATATATATATATATATATATATATATATATATATATATATATACACATATATTTATATATATATTTAGCGCAGCACTCTCCTACTTAAAAACTAGGACAATGGCTGCTCTAATAATAAAAAGTCAGTAAATCTTCTCCTGTTACAGTTCATTAAAACATCCTCAAAAATAAACAAAAAATTCTTACCAGACTCTAGTAAGTAACGATACACCAAGAAATTAACTTCATCACTCAATAAACTCATCATAGAATAAAAATCATTTTGTCTAAATCATCTTTAAAAAAAATAATAATAACATTATATATAACATGCTTAAAATTTTATTTAATAATTTAATATCTATTATTTAAAGATAAGTTTTTCAGCTAAGGAGAAGAGCTTTGTACTTTATTATTATTATTTTTTTTTTTGGTTATTAAAATCACCTTCTTAAGACTCTAGAGAGCTTTACTACAATCAAGAAGTTTTGATATCTTTGCAACATTTTCCTAACCCTAAACTCTGAGACTATGTTAAATTTTTCTGTGGCTGCTGTATCGATAAGGTTATGTGTGGATATAGGTTGAGAATTGTACAGAAGCATAAGGTAAATTTGAACCTTGTCTACCACCACTAATCTTCTACAATATTTAAACATAAGATGGAAGAGTATGTATGTATAGTAAGAATGTACATTTAAAAAAATAAGTAAGGGTTAACCATGAAAGATTTTTTGAAAATTATAATTTTTGAAAGTTGAATTTAAAGTTAGATTAACAAAGGTAACAAAAATTAAAATAAAAAGCAGACACTAGTCACAATTTGCGTCTTTAAGCTGCATTCACTAGAAACATTTCTTGATAAATTTATGAACCAAATATTACACTTACGAACTTTCAGAGCTAATGTTAATCAATCAATCATTTCACTTTATAAAGTAAATACAAAGTTCGGATCAGTCACAAACAGTTATTAAACTGACAAAAACGTGACGACCTACAAATATTCATTATAAATTTGACAAAATGTATAACATATTACTTGTACATGAATAATATCAGGTAATAATATTATTGTTATTATTATTATTATTGTTATTATTATATTACTAATATAATAATAACAATAATAATAATAATAATAATAACAATAATAATATTATTATTATTATAATAATAAAAAATAAAAACAAAACAAAAAAACACTAAAAGTAATTTTAAAAAAAACAAAGGCACTTAAAAAAATGAAAAAGTTAAAAATAATAAATAACAGGCTTTTAGATAAAACGATTACAATACAGTAACAAGAACATCAGCAATACCATGTTATTTAAGAACATCAGCAATACCATGTTATTTGTTACTTTAAAATGTTTTTGTCTAAAAATACTTTAACTAGTATATTATTTTACACTGACAGCAAAATAAAGTCAGCATTTTTATTTTTAATAATTTATTATTACCTTAAGCTTATATTGAGTTATACAAAAGAATTTACTTGGAGGTAAATCAAACTATTTGTATTTTGCAAAAGTAACTCAGTTAATTAAGCTTAACAATTTAACTGAGTGAAACAGTTTGCGCCAAAACATATTTTTCTACTAAACTCAAAATTTAATTTATATGATGTATGATATAACAACAACAATAACAACATTGGTTATGTAAAAGAAAGCGATATATAACTGTATGGTTCTTATCTAGCGTGGTTAAAACGACAATCTAAATGAAAAAACTCATTAATACCTTAACCCTAACTCCTGACATAATTCGAGTTACTTATTTAAAACAAATATATAGTTTTTATTTAGCAATTATTTAGTTTATTTTAAAATTTTTTCATAAAAAACACATTTCGAAGAAGCATCAAGGTATAAATTATTTATGATCTTGTACATTAGTAACATTGCAGTTCTTCTTTTATTTTATAGTAAGCTATCTATATAAAATTTAATAAAAAAGTTCAAAAAACTTAATTTAAAAATGTTAAAATTATTCAATTAAAGATTTTCTAACGTTAGACGCGTTTTAAAACCGTTTCATAAGCTTTTTATTAAATTAGACCTAATTTCATAATATTTTTTCTATTTTCTATAATGTATTTTGTCTTAGGAATTCCTCTTCTTAGGGAGTGAGAGGGGGGGGTATTTCTCTATTTGGCGGTTAGTGACGGTTAGTCTCTAAGTGTCTAGTTCGTGGCGGTTAGTCTTTAAGTGGCGGTTACATTTCTTATGAGCTAAAAAATTGAAATTCAAAATAAAAAAGAAAATAATTTATGCGATGGTAAAACTTGTAAAAATTAAATTCTTATTTTTCCATTGTATATAACTTATTTGCAAGTAGTTTAGTTAATTGTTTTAATGCTGATATTAGTTGATAATTAGATTGAACAACCTATTCGATGCGCTTTTGTTTTAATTAAAGTGAAACGAATTATCTTGTTTTAGTTATATTGAAAGAACGTTTAGGGCAAACTGATCTATTAGTGGCCACGTCCTATTAAGAGCCGCTTTTTTGAAGGCTGTTTTCAAAGATATTTTAAACAGGTTGATCAAATATTTGGATTTTTTCTTCAGCTATTTGTACTATAAATAATATGCAATATATATTGTTAGCTATAGTTTATATATAGAATATTTATATTATGTTGAAGATATCGTTTGTTTTGGGGAGAAAAATAGCCGATTTTGGATTAGTTAAACATATTTCAAATAGGTTTTATGATGCATTTTTTTAGGTTCAGTTATTTAAGTAGGTTTATTTTTAAAATTTAAGTCATATATTTATCTTTAAACACTTTCTTAAGCTACAATAAAAAGTTTTAAAGTTTTGAAAGGCTTTGTATAGTACCACTCACATTGCCCAATTATTCGCCGCATAATGTACCATATTGTAGCCATTATTTTATTTTTATTTTTTATTGTAAACTCAGTTATTTTTTGTGCTGATACAAGCATGATATTAAGAAATTTGTTTAACTTACTCACTTAGGTATTCAAATAACTATTTCTTTTATTTGTAAGGTAGAAGTTTTGTTTTGCAACAGTCTTGTAAAAACAAAATAATAATAAAAACATCTCTGAAAAACTCAGACTAATAAAGAAGCAAAGTATTGTAACCTAAGTATTAGACTTACTTAAGGTAATGATGCTCTGTTCTTTAATCATATAAGTTGTTATTATTGTTATTATTATTATATATATATATATATATATATATATATATATATATATATATATATATATATATATATATATATATATATATATATATATAAATTAGTAAAAACACTTATCTAGTTTTTTCTTCAACTCTGAGTTTCACCATTACTGGATCTTCAGGAAGTATATATATATATATATATATATATATATATATATATATATATATATATATATATATATATATATATATATATATATATATATATATATATATATATATATATATATATATATATATATATATATATATATATATATACAGTATGCATAGTGTAATGCATGGAGGAGGAAATGTGATGGTTTGAGTTGAAAAGAAGTGGGGAAATTTACATTTATTGATAATAAAATGGATGCTTCAATGTATTGTGAAATCCTCAAAGCTAACTTGCAATCATATAATTAAAAATTGAGAATGGGAAGCCATTTCATACTCCAGCAAGATAACAATACAAAACATACCGCTAAAAAAGCGAAGGTATACTTTGACATAAATAAAATCAATGTTTTGGAATAGCCATCTCAAAGTCTGGACTTGAATCCAATAGAAAATGTGTGGCATATTTTGGCTAGAAAAATTGGCGAACGAGCATTTAGACGCAAAGACAACTTGAGAGAAGCTATAATGAGGGCATGGGATAATATAACAACAGAAGAGACTCAAAATTTGATCAACGCAATGCCAAATTATCTAGATGAGGCCATCAAGGCTAAAGAAGGCCCCACTTGATACTAATTTCCATGGAATTTGATCAATTTGACATTATTTTTGAACTGTACGATTATTTTTTTTGCAGTCAATTTTATGCATCATTAGATCAGTTGTGTAAAATTCAATAGGTTTGAAAAGCAATGAATTCACCAATACACAAATAAATTCTTAAAACAATACTTGATAAGATATCTAAAAAAAACTTTTAAATGTTTTAACGGAAAACTCATTTTTTTGATGCAATCTTTACAATTATGATTTTTTTTTAAGTGTACAATTATTTTTTTGTGCATACTGTATATATATATATATATATATATATATATATATATATATATATATATATATATATATATATATATATATATATGAATATATATATATATATATATGTATATGTATGTGTGTGTGTGTGTGCGTGTGTGTGTGTGTACGTACGTACGTATATTAATATATTTAACATGTTTATATTTAATTCGAATAAGTTATACATATTCTGCTATAGTCGAATTTGTTTTGGTATATTTTTTTGTCTTTCTTTAATTTAGCAATAACAAAATTATGAAAAAAATTAAACGTTTTCAATGGTCAAAAACTGACATGCAAAATGCCTATAATGCAGTTAAAAGCAGTTCATTATCACAAAGATCAGCTGCTATTCAATATAATATTCCCAGAGCAACACTAGGAAAATATCTTAGAGGAGACTCTGTAATTGGAGTTAGAACTGGACCTCCACCAAAGTTACCAAATTATATAGAAAAAAAGTTAGTTGATTATGCCACATCTAGAGCAAATTGTGGTATTGGATTTGGAAAAAGACAATTTATGAAATATGTCGCACTTCAGGAAAAAGCGAAACCATCACTGTAATTGCTGCTGTGAATGCAGCTTGTAAAACTATTCTACCACATCTAATACCAAAAGGTAAAACAATAAAATCACTTCAAGCTTTTAATACAAGTGATGCACCAGTTGGTTCAAAATGGAGTGTTAGTGAGATTGGATGGACAAAACAAGGAATAGCATATCTTTGGTTTACAAATACATTTTTGCCAAACATTGGAACTAACAGACCACAGGTATTAATAGTTGATGGCCATGATTCTCACAATTCAGTTGAGTTATTATCTGTTGCTATTGACAACAATATTGAAATTGTTGAGGTGCCAGCACATTGCTCTCACTGGTTGCAGCCATTAGACCTCACTGTATTTGGTCCCATGAAGACTTATTACAATACTTGTTGTAGTAATTTAATGAATACATACTCTGTTACAATCAAACTTCTGTGGATTGTTCAAGAAAGCTTGGGATCAAGCATTAACTGCTGCTAACATTATTTCTGGTTTTCAATCATGTGGTATATTTCCCTATAATCATTCTGCAATTCCATATGAGGCCTACTTGCCCAATTCACTTTACTCTGACCAGTTAGTAGGGAATGAGAATTTGCTTAAATCAAGGTTTGATTCCTTTAAAAATGATACCATAAATTATCAATCTGGAATATCACTAAGCAAAACTTTTGAAAAGCAGGTGGATCAAATTGTACTTTTATTGATGACATTAATACAACTGAAACTATAGGTATCTTGTGTCTGGATCAGAAATTCTGAATGTAGATTTAGATCAACTGGATAATGATACAGCATTAATGTTATGGAATAGTTGTTTAACTCCAGAACATTTGAATGCTTTTAATTTCTGTTATCAAAATGGTTTTGATATTTCTGACAATTTGTATTTAGCATACAAAGACTTTCGTATAAACCAGAATGCAATCAGTAATGTTTCTTTTGATCTCTCATTAATAGAAGGTGCTAAAACAATTCCTTTATCAATAGAAAATGATATTCACTCTGTCTCTATACCAAATACTAGTGTTGATTGTTCTAGTCCAATATCTATTAAAACAAGTTCATTAAAAAGTACCATTGACAATGATCATGATGTTCTCTCACCCAAATTTTGTTGTCGATAAGTCAAAAAACAATAGAAATACTAAACAAAAGCATTTTGTTCTAACTTCTCCTGAAGCTATGCAAGCCAAGTTAAATGATCTAAAAAAGAAAGAGGAAAAGGTTGAGGCTGCAAAACTAAAAAAACTGAAGCAACTTGAGGCAAAAGAAAAGAGATTAAGACTGCAACAGAGTAGAGAAATAAAAAAGCAATCAAAACATATTGATTTTGTTATTAATAAGTGAACAAGTTAATATTTTTTATCAAATTTTGTTAATACTTTTTTATGTATTTCTTGAGTTTTGATTGATAAAATTTCTTTGAATCAATATACAATTTTATAGATACAGTTTTACAAATAATTTATTTTCTTTTTAAGTTGCCCATTGTTGGAGGGGGTACTTATGTCTAAGCTAGTTTTTATTGAGTAATTAAACCGTTTAATAAATTTATAAAATTTGATGTGTAACAGTTAATAATCAATATTTAACTAGTTCATTATTTTATTTTAAATTTTTTTTTTTTTTTTAATTTAAATCTTATGAAAATTAAATTATTTTTACAACATTTTAACCTATGGCAAAGTTAGTGGAATCTAATTTTCTAAAAAAGAGCCAACTGGCTCTTAATTAGTCAACCCGGCCATTAATTGGTGTTTATTCAAAATTTAAGTTCAAATGAATTGTTTATATTGTTGTTTTTGTTGTATTTTGGTTACAATTACTTAAAATAAATTGAAAGAATTTAGTCCATTATTAAATATAGCAAGAACAATTAAATTTGACAAAATTACTGTCTGCATAGTGCCTTTTAAAAAAGATGTGGCCATTAATTTGTCAGTTTGCTCTATGTCTAAACAATAAAACTTTTATCTTTTATTTTATGTTAAACGATAGTATATATAATTTCTCGAATAGATTTCTTAAAAAAGTATATATATAAAAAACTTTTTAAAAACAGCATTTTAAAAATGGACTAAAAAGTAAAAAATAATTTCACGGGACCCAAAGACTTTGTGAACGTGCACAACCTGAAATATCCGTTAAAGTCAATGACTGAAAATGTTGGGCGCCAATAGGAACGAACTTATATTTTCAGTCATTGGCTTTAATGGATATTTAAGGTTGTGTACGTACACAAAGTCCTTGGGTCCCGTGAAATTATTTTTTTACTTTTTAGTCCATTTTTTAAATGTTGTTTTTAAAAAGTTTTTTATATTTTTTTTTAAGAAATCTATTCAGAAAATGTTTAATAAAAAGTTTTTTTATACACCGTAAAATGTTCAAAGCTTAAGTTCGGTCACTTAAGCTATGAACATTTATTTATCACGCATAAATAAAAAATATTCAATTTTTTTTCTTAAAATATACAGAAAATTATATTGATATTGTAATAATAAAAAAATTAAAAAGTCTAGTATTCAATAGAGTAAAATGAAGTCAAACCGCACACTTATCAATAAAAATTAAATAACTTTTTTTTTTAATTAGATAGGTAATAAAAAACTACGAAAGATAATATAAATATGTTTAAAATAAAAAAAATTATTGAAAATATTAAATGTAAAGAAAAAAAAAAGTGCGGCTTTAGGCGACATTCTGATAAAACTATGCATTCTCTATGCATATTGTACTAGAGAATGAGCGAAAAAAAGTTAAATTAATGAAGATAATAGTCGTTTTTTATTCATTTGTGTGAACATTTTGTTAAAAGTTGTTATTTTTTCGATTTTGATTTGCCTTTTAGTAAAACACTCATATAAATATACAACAAGATAAAAAACTGCTTGGCTCATCCTCTTGAGAACATTATTAGAAACATTTCCGGAAATTTTCAAGTATTTTCAAATCAATTTTTAGCTGAGTTATGACGTTCGAAGTAAAGAAAAAAGAACAAAATTCAAAGTGTCATAAAAACCGCTTTAAAAATTATTTATCTTTAATAAGCTCCTGCAGAATAGCTTTTTGTAACATCTACTTGGTCTTTAATATCAATAAGTCCTTCTTTAATAGCTCTTATGATTTTTCTGCATTGTTTTGCACCATCAGTGGATTTTTTGTCCAAAATTTTAACTCTCGAACTATCTCTGCGACATGAAAGTTTATAAAAGCGTTGGCTATATAAAATTCCATACTGGTTAAAGACTGAGTCTACTCCAAAAGATCCTTCATTAAACTCCAATATTGCTGGATAAACACCAAGTTCTAATATGGTTCTAATGACATAAATATTTTTTGAACATTTGTTCCAAATTATACGATTCAGCACCTCATTTGAAATTTGAGTTTGCCATAATATTACCAAAATTGACTTTTTCATACTGTAGATTGCATTTTTATTGTTACGTATTGCCATTCCATAGTAATTCTGCATTGAATTAATGTTTTTTTTGGCTAATTTCCCTTTTCCTGATAAGGGTGTCAATGTTCCTTTATATTCTTTGACCAGATTTCTTGTCTTGTCCCAAGGCGCTTCTGGACATGACCTACACACTCAAACTTTTCTGGAATGATACCATATTTCTCATATCAGTTACTTTTAACTACTTCCTTATATGATGAGGTATCATCCAAGGTATTGATTATAACTTAAACCATGCTTTTCAATTGAATGTTGAAATATTTCAATCGCACCTATTGTTTCCATTGAGCAAGAAGATTTTGTGTGACTTATGGAACATTTTCCACTTGATAAGTGATCATGTGACCATGTGATCATGGCTTTTTTTATCATAATCAAAATTAATATTATTATTTTTCAATGCATCATAAGTTTCACATTTTTTGCAATGCTTTGACAAGACATGGATGTTGATACATTTTCCTGTGTTTATTGTTGTGACAATTCCGTTCATTGAATTAAATCCACGTTTCTGCCATGTACCATCTACTGAAACACAACATAATGGATATAGGTTAGTAAGCTCATACAATAAATTTTCTTTTATCTTATAAGTAGCTTTTCGCATACTTTGTTCTGCAGCTTTTTCATAAGCTCCATGTAAAGATTCTGAAATGGAATTATTAGATTTTTTTGCGCTGAATTGAAAACATATTTATATAGCGTGAAACATTTACTAATGATTCGTGTCCCTTGCCAATTTCATGAAAAGCAGCCACAGCTCTAATATTTGATTCAAATTTTGTTAGACCTTGAACTTTATTAATATTAACACATTCATTGGATGTATACATTTCTTTAAATTTGAATGCATTACAAGTCAAGCTTAACTTGTGCACATATCCCATTCTAGATGAAAGCTGGTCAACTAAACTATAATCATTTGAACTATACTCTGGACAACAGAAACAGTCATTTAAAAATAACTTCAAGAGTTTAAAGTTTATAATAATATTGTAGTTCTCACTATCATAGCAAAAACTTGATTGCAACCTGGATTAAATTTCAGCTCCTCTAAGGCTATTGAATTGAGAAGTGTTATCCTTTTCAGAAAGTAGGTTGTTTTCTTTCTGCTTATAAAACAATTTACGACGTTTCTTTCCTCGTGACAGATTCTTAATATTTCCCACTTAAAAGCTTTAAAAACAAACTTTAAAACAATATGAAAATCACAGAGAATTATCTAAGTAACACAGAAACTTTACTCTAACAAGCACACTGTTAAACAACATTTTTGTTGTAATATACCCCATAATGCAGTTTAAAATTAGTTGTGTAAGCAACTTTTCTTGTAATACGTAAATTTATTTGATATTTCGGTCTAATTTGTCTATAAATGTTCAATACAAATTAGTCCGAAATATCACAAAAAAGAAAAATTAGTTAGTACGATGCTGTTTTTGATGCTTTATAACTTATTAAAATTAGTTATATTTCACATAACAGATTTAGAAAAATAATTATAATTGAAAAACCTATAGTTTTACCAATGAACTAGATAGGTTTGAGTTGATTCGAAACGGTAACTAAGGCGTTGCTAAGGATTTATATATTTATGCATCTAATTTAGAAGGTTAAATATCACAAAAAATAAAAACAAAAAATAAAACCTTTTAAAAAAAAATAAATATTAATAAAATTTTCTATCAAATAAGATAATAATATTTTTTCTAAAAAAAAAAATTTATTCACTTTTTTTTTGTGATGAACCACCTTAACACAACTTATATTTAGGAAACTATATTAAAGTTTACACATTTTTTGCAACAAAAAAATTTAGTTCCAACTTCATATTTCTTTGGTAAACATCTTTCTTTGCACAACCGTTCACGACACATCGAATTTTCGCATTGCAACTGTACTTTTTACATTTTGCAACTTTTAATCGTTTGACTACTAGTACTTGTTCTTCGTTATTGTTTTGCTGAGGTTACTCAGCATTGTTATGCTCGGGCATTTGAGTATTTGGTGTAGAGAGTCTACGCTTTGGGCTAAGTTTAGCAACTTTCACGGCTTCTTTTGTTGCTTTTTCTTCATCTTTTTGTTTAAGGAACTCTTCCACATTTTCTTCGGTAATGCATTTTACTCCAAGTTTTGACATGTTGCACTGCTTCAATTTCATAACATGCAATTGATTTCTTGCTTGAAAAAACTGCTTCAACTCTATCTCGATACTGCTTTTGGAACGCTAAACAAATGCTTGATACCTATCAAAACTTTAAGCTGATGTAGTTGAGAAAGATGGTAATCGGCGTGTAGTTGGAGTAGGTGCTGCGGCGGCTGTTGAAGATGATGAAGCTGTGTCTTAGCAACATGTTGTAGGTGCTGTGGAGGTTGCTAAAGTTGATGAAGGTAGATTAAACGTTTGTGTGATTGCTAATGCCTTATGATTTATGTTGTTTTTATTAAGTGGAAATAAGCCAGTGTAGGGGAGACCGGGGCTAGTTGGCTCGGTTTTTACTCTATGAGCTCTGTAGCTCTAACAGTACATTTTTTTAAAAATATTAAAGTGTAGTCTTAAAGAGAATGGATTAGGGTATCTTATAAAATTTGCATTCATTCACAAAAAAAAATTCTTGGGGCCTTTCCGGGCCCTCAAAAAAAAAAAAAAAATTTGGCGCAAACTATAAAAATGATTATTAATGCACTATTAAGTGCAAAATTAATAGAAATTTTTTTAAAATTAATTTTTGCAACAATTTTATCCCAAAGTTTTGTATTACTTTTAGCTGGTACCAAATATTAGTCCGTATAAAAGCCAAGCAGTAGCCCACCTTTTATCTGTGGAAAAAATAACTAAAAAAATTTTTTTTTTAATTTTTTTGTTAGAATATTTTCAATATTGTTAAAAATTAAAAAAAAAAAAAAAAACAATTTTATAAAAATAAATATTTTTTTCCATAGTAAATGCTATGAGCCAACTTACCCCGTGAAAAATTTGTCAACTTACCCCGAAAGCTTTTTTTTTAATAAACAGTCTATAGATCCTGAAAAACGGCAGCTTTGAAAAAAAAGTCTGACTGGATATAGTAAATCAATTGTGACTGGAACTTTTACAATAATTTTTTTTTCATACGACTAAATATTTTCTTTGTAAAGTAAAAAGGAAGCGATGTTCTAAAAGTTACGTTTTTGTCCAAAAAACACATAAATCCAAAAATCCCATGCGCATGCGCAAATCCTGACAATACTACAGTGAATGATGAAATGGTCAATAAGGAAGTTTCTGAGTAATTTTTGTTACTTTCTGATGAAAGGCTCTAAAGACAAACGCAGTTCGTCAACTTACCCCTGCGGCCAACTAGCCCCGGTCTCCCCTACTGGACACCTGCGATTGCATGAAAGCGTGTAAAACATTTACCACTTTCGTACAGCAGTTTGAGCAACGGTGAAAAATTTTGTTAATCTAAATTCTTACATTTTTGAGTCTTTGTAATACTTTGTGAGAATTTCTTTCCATGTTTTTTTGACATGACAAAAGACACCTCTATCCAATGGTTGTAGAATATGTAAAGAATGCTCTGGTAGACAAATCAAGATTATATTGTGTTTTTTCCACATCAATACCGCTTCCAAAGCTATGTGAGTTGTATGCCCATCTAATACTAAAATATGAATACTACCAATTTGCTCAGTTTCGGGTATAAATACTACTTTCAGCTATTCAATAAACGTATCGTGCTCCATCCAACCTGATTTTGAAATTGAATATTTGGTGCCAACTGGACCACCTCTTGCCCAGTCAGGACGAAAGTTTCTTTAGGCTTTGTATATCACAAATGGTGGTGCAAAATGCCCATCAGCGTTGCAGCATTTGTTGACAGTATAATGAATTTTTTCATTGTTGCCAGTAAGTTTAATGCACGTCTTGTCTCTTTTCGACACATTATGGTTGCCTTGATCACCTGAAAAACCTGTTTCATCACAATTCTAAATATGCGACCCCTAAGTTATACTAGTTTGTTGATGTTGCTAAGCGACACATTCAAAATAATGATCAACTATTTCTGGCGTACAAGAAGCGCCTCTTTTAAATGCTAAGGTATTCGCTTTTCTTGTTGAAATTTCTTTTGACCATCTCTTCATAAAAGCATAAAACCAGTCTTTACCAGGCTTGATATTTTTGAATAAGTGAAAATGATCTTCGCGTTTAAGGTATCCACATACAATTTCTAGTAACAAATAACATTTTAGTTCATTTTTGATTAAACCGGAATTAACACTAAGTTGATTAGATAAAGGTAGGCGCTTCGTTACTTGCGAAAAACTAAACTAATCGAGTTTTTTTTACTTTTTTGAACTAAACTAATCGAGTTTTTTTTACTTTTTTGATTTTTTATTTAGCTTTTTGTTCTAGCTGCATAAAAATTATACTATCAGAATTAAAATTTCCAACAAGATAGTGCTAAAATTATTTTTATATCAGTTTCGGTTCAAGTGCTTTTTTGTTTGCAACAATAAAAAATATATAAAAAATTTTGACGTTAAAGTTGTATAAAAAAAGAAAAAAATGGAGTTGAATTATGGATATAATTTTATCAATTCGAATAGAGGAGATAGTTCTGTATTTGAATATCTTTTTATTTTTTTCATTGTCATATCCGTTTAGTTTTTATTTGATAATTTCGATCAGTGTGCGGAGTGAAATGGTGTGTGATTTGACCCGGTTTTACTCTATTTAATTTAAAATGAAAACATCTACTTTGACCGAACTTTCAATACCATTTCATAAGTTCGGCTGCTATATAAATACTAATAACGTTTCACAAACTTAACGTCACAAAAAATGAAAACTAATTTTTAAATGTTGTTTTATTGTAAAATTATGATATAAATTCAGGTAATACCAGTAACTAAAGAGGGCTTTACCCCGGGCTCAAAAAAAAAAGTCTTTAGGGGTATCAAAAAAAAACAAGAAGGAACACATAAAGGCCTTTTTAAATATAAGTAGTAGTATTCTTAATTTTTATTGTAATTAGTCAACTATTTTATCACTTTGGTCTTTATCACATTTGCTACGCCACTGGTTAATAAAATTAAAAATTTATTTTTCAATTAATTAAAACTTGTTTCTCCGCGGAGCGGCCTAGTTCGTCAAGGTTCGTGTTTTGGAGTTATAGAGTTTGGAGGGGGTTATAACCACAAGTAGCCTCCTCATCTGTAGTGGTCTTCTTGGCCTTGGAAAGATGAATTACAAAAAAAAAAAAAAAAGGTTTTTTCAATTAACAAAAAAACACTACTTTGCTTTAAATAAGCTTTGAATGTTTATTTGAAATTCATGCATGTATCGTTGACCATAGTAGAACAGCAAGATCCACACAACCAACCGTCACAGGATTCGCAACGCATCCATATTGTCGTTGAACTATAATTTTATCTCCAAAAAAAATTTTACAAGCTTGATATTTTTGGAACTCAAAGAAACGTCAGTTACTTTTGAAATCATGAACAAATTTTTTATTGAAATAAAATATCATGGTCAGAGGCGTAGAAAGAATTTTTTGGTGTTCGAGATAGGTAACTTTCAGACATGGAGCAAACTCCAAACATTTATATGTTTATACTTATGTCAAATAATGAGAGTTTGTAAAAAATTGCGATGATTGGAGGCTGGGAACAAAAAACCCCAAAAATTTCGCCCCCCTGCCCCAAACGTGAGAGCAACAAGTTGATGAAGTATTTTTTGTACTATTCTGAACTAGACTTATATTCATCGATAAATTTAAAGTTTCATAGTATTATCTATTAGCGTTTAAAAATTATTACCATATAAAATTTGCAACCCCCTTAAATTAAGGGGGTTTGCAACCCCCTAAAATTGAGGGGGTTGGGGGAACTTTATATGGTCATAATTTTTGAACACTAAAATATTTTAAAATAAAATCTAAAATTTATCGATGAATATAAGTCTAGTTCTTTTTTGTTCCCAGCCTCCAATCATCGCAATTTTTTGCAAACCCTCATTATTTGACATAAGTATAAACATATAAATGTTTGGAGTTTGCTCCATGTCTGGAAGTTACCTATCTCGAACACCAAAAAATTCTTTCTACGCCTATGATCATGGTGTGTATCTATTATAAAAATGTCAAAATCTACTGGTAAATTTATTGACCAGTAGATTTTGATATCTAAAATCTTCCATTGGGTATTTTGAGATCTAAAATCCTTCCATTAGGTATTATTAAAGATAAAAAAAAAACTTCTTAAATTTAGAAAAAAGTCCCAGTTCGCTGACATTAATTGGGTGGGGATGGCCGGGGTTGCCTAACCACGGTCAGGGGCGCAGAGAAAGTGGGGGATCTGGGTTGGTTTACTCGGGCATCAAGTTTATGGGGCATCATCAGATGACAATAAAAAATTATCAGTGTGCCAAATAATAAATTGAAAGTATCCAATAAAGAATTTAAAATTGTTTACTTTTTTACCATCATCCATCAGATTACAGAGAGATTTTAAGCACAAATAATCGGTGCTTAGATCTTCTGAATAGCATTTATGCGAAAAGATTTGAAGGAAATTTCCCTCAGATATGCATCTATCTTCGTACCTTTCTTACTTTTCTAATATCTGTGGCTGAAGGCGAGAGATCTATTAGCAAGTTAGCTCTCGTCAAAAACTCTCTAAGAGCTACCATGGGACATGATCGCCTTAATCCTTTCAATTGAAACAGATTTTGCGAAGAAAGTTTGTTAGGATGTTGTAACTTCCAACTTTGCTGCTAGAAAAGCTCGTAAAGTCTTGATATAACGTCAGAAAAACTTGATTGCAAATCCCAAATTTTCAGGTTTTTCTTATGAAAAGATTAAAAGATATCCCTGAAATTTTAAGACAATTCATTTACTCAACTATTTCAACTTGCCTCATTGTTATAAAAATGACTCTTAAAAATGCTATTTTGTTATTATAACAGCAAAGTGTTAATAAAAATTAAACTATAACAATTATAGAATTTTAAAGCAAAAAATTATTCTATTAATTGTTTGTTAATAAATCGATCAACGATTGATTTTTATTAATCGATTAACCGTTTACCACCCCTACCCTTACGGAAAATTTTCATGGAAAATCTATGAAAAAACCCATGGAAAAACAATGGAATTTCTATGGGTATTTGGAACACGTTTCATTGAAAATTCATAGATTTTCCATGGAAAATTCATTCCAAATACCCAAGGAAATTCCATAGATTTACCATCCATAAAAAAGCCATGGAATTTCCATTGGTATTTGGACCACTTTTCTAAGGAAAACTCATGTTTTTTTGATTTAAGGCGTCGCCCATAAATTACGTCAAGCAATTTTTGGCCGTTTTTGTCCTCCTCCCCCCCCTCCCTCGTAACAAAATACAAACACTTAAGAAGCAAGTTTTGTACAAGTCGTCAAAAAACCAAAAAACCGTCCTACCCCGGCTTATAGCATGACGTAATTTATGAACGACCCGTAATGTTATTTCAATTGTCATATTAAACCGTAAAAAGTTAAATTTATACTTTAGACTTTATATTCAAATATATTTGCGTGTTTTATTCGTTATTCGAACTTTTTTTTAGAATACTTAAATAATTTTAAAAATGAAAAGATGTGTTAAGCTTTCCATCAAAATAATAAAATTAAAGTTTAATTACTTTTGAATTTGTTTTTTTATACTTCTCTATAATAAATAAACATTAAAAAACATAATACAAAAAATCGCTAAAACCGTTTTTTAAAACCGACGGTTTTCATTTATATCGGTTTTGACAAAAACTGCGGTTTTCGGTTAACGGTTAAACGGAAACCCTAGTTTTAGTTAATAGCAAAATCCATTTCTCTTATTTAGATTGTTCTTAAGAATTAATTTAGTACCACACTCAGTACTTTAAGTTATAGTCGGTTTTTTTACGAATTTAGTCGGCTAGTCGGGTATTTGACACAATTCAGCTGGGTGAATTCTCACAAGGCCCTTTTTTTTTTTTTTAGTAAGGAACCGGTTGGTATTTTTTAAGGATTCACCCCCCCCCCCCACCTCATTTTATTAGTAGTTTCATATCTACTAATAAAAGTATCTATTAAATAGAACTCTCTCTCTCTCTCTCTCTCTCTCTCTCTCTATATATATATATATATATATATATATATATATATATATATATATATATATATATATATATATATATATATATATATATACATGGCCGTATTAAGGCGGGGGCGGATGGGGCTGCAGCCCCAGGCCCTTATAAAAAAAATAGGCCCTAAGGCCCGTGAGTTTTTTTTTTTTTTATTTTTTTTTTTTTTTTTAGGGAACCAGATAAATATTACTATGTTTCTCAGTTTTTTTTAAATCAATTTATTGGGAGCTGCGGAGGCGTTGTGAATAAATAAATGAATAGAGATATACTATATCTCTATCTTCGTATATTTGGCGGAATTTTGGTATTCGCAAATATTTTTTAAATTATCTTTCCGCATAAAGATGTTTTGAGAACATTCAAGTTATTTATGTCCGCACAACTATCAGTTTTTAAAAAACACGCTAAAAAAATTAACTTCGTGACATAATTTTTTTAATTAAATAGGTTTTATAAGAGAATGCTTTTAAAACATTCGTTGATGTAAAAACCTTTTAAAGGAAAAACAATTATATTAGTGAATGATTTTAAAGCACTCTCTTATAAAACCTATTTGATTAGAAAATTTGAAAAATTAGAATATTTGAAAAGGAGCGGCCTGAGCGGTTGGGACAAAATGCAAAAAAAGAAGAAGAATAAGATTCAATTAAATGAATTATTGAACAAAAATAAAAAAATGACTGAGTTTTGTAATACTGCAAGTAGTGTCTCGGTATCAGCTACAGCGAGAGCGAGTTCAAATTCACTAACTATGTCCATAATGTCAGCACCAGTTCCAGGTAGTGCTAATAGTGTCCCTGCAGACTCAGCTACAGCGAGTTCAAACTCATTTATGTCAGCACCAGTTCCAGATAGTTCAGCGAGTTCAAACTCATTTATGTCAGCACCATTTCCAGATAGTTCAGCGAGTTCAAACTCATTTATGTCAGCACCAGTTCCAGGTAATTCTAATAGTGTCTCAGCAGACTCAGCTACAGCGAGTTCAAACTCATTTATGTCAGCACCAGTTCCAGGTAGTTCAGCGAGTTCAAACTCACTAACAATGTCAGCACCAGTTCCAGGTAATTCTAATAGTGTCTCAGCAGACTCAGCTACAGCAAGTTCAAGCGTCTCAACTATCTCAGCAGTGTTACCCCTGGCTCTGACGACCCACACTGTCAACACCGATGTGGCTGAGTGGATTATAACCGACGACCTGAGAGAGTATTTCAGCAAAAGTGCAGATGGGTTTTTATCATGCCAACATATGGATAGCGATTTTAAATTATCTACTAAAGTACTGCCTTGTGACACTTTTAAGTTTAAACGACAGTGTACAAAGTCCCTTTTTTTCCGGGAAAAAGTGAATGGTGAGAAAATTAAGAGAGACTGGATTTGCTATTCCCCATCAACTAGTAAGGTTTTCTGCGCCCATTGTAAATTATTTAATTCAAAATGTGGAATAGGAGCATCTGCTTTGATGTCATCAGGATATGATGATTGGAAACACGCTGCAAGAGACTTAGCTCGCCATGAAACAAGTGAAACCCACATTCAATCAATTGAAACCCTTTTAACACGTAGGAAAGCTGGAGAGCACATTAGTAAGAGGCTCACAGAGCAATTTGAATCAGAGAAAAAGTACTGGAATGACATACTGTTGCGTATTCTTACCGTAATCAAAATGTTAGCATCGCGTGGGTTGTCATTCCGTGGCAGTAACGAAATTGTGGGTTCTGTCCACAATGGCAATTATTTAGGTTGCTTAGAGCTAGTGGCTGAGTTTGACCCATTGCTTGCAGAACATATTCAGAAAAGAGCGAACAAAGGCCGAGGTCATGTGTCATATCTGTCATCAACGATATGTGATGAATTTATTCATGTGTTAAGTCGTGACGTTTTGGACCACATTTTAACTAAGATTAAAGAAGCAAAATACTTTGCAGTTAGTGTTGACTCAACACCAGATATATCACATGTAGATCAGCTTACCATTATATTCCGTTACATGACTTCTAAAGGACCAGTTGAACGTTTTGTGACATTTATCCCTATAGAAGAGCACACTGGGGAAGGATTAGCAACAAAGTTACTTGATTTTATGGAAAATACTGGCATTTCAATTAAAGACTGCCGAGGTCAATCCTACGATAATGCTGCCAACATGAGTGGCCGTTTCAATGAAATGCAAGCAAAAATAAAAGAACATAATAACTTAGCTGAATACATACCGTGTTGTGCTCATTCGCTTAACCTTGTTGGTCAATGTGCTGTAGGATGTTGTTCTGAGGCTGTAACGTTTTTTGACTTTGTAAATAAGCTGCTTGTATTTTTTTTTGCCTCCACCTCTCGTTGGAATCGTTTGATGGCAGTTTTAAAGCCACTTAATATGCCTACCTTAAAAAGGTTATCTGGTACCAGATGGTCAGCACATTATGATGTTGTACACTCCCTCCAGGTTGGCTATACGCAAGTGAAGTCTACACTGGATATCATGTGTCAAGATATGTCCCAAAAGCCAGAAACACGACTTGAAGCCGCAGGATTGAAAGATATAATGAGTCATTATGAAACAGGTATCCTAGTTCAATTGTGGTCAAAAATTCTGAATAGGTTTAATTTAACTAGCAAGTACTTACAAGGGGCAGACATGGATCTCAACACCGCTACGAAACTGCTTCGTTCTTTGGGTGATTTTGTTCATTCTCTTCGGAGCCAGTTCACAGCATTTGAAAAGGAAGGAAAGGATCTGGGTACCGATTCGTACAAAAGTGAATCAAGGCGAAAGCGCAAGAGGAACCAGAGATGGGATTATGGTGACTCAGAAGATCTAGAGTTATCCCCTTCTGATAAGTTTAAAGTTCAGTGTTTTTTGCCTATAGTTGATCAATTGTTAGTTGCTCTTAAACAGAGGGCTAATGCATATGATACAGTCAGCAAAAGGTTTGGTTTTCTTAAAAATCTACAATCTTTGTCCAATGATGGTATGAGAGATCATGTTTCATTTGTATGTGAAACCTATTTTGAAGATGTTGAACCTAACTGTCATGGTGAATTTATTCACTTCACTTTTTCACTGTTTGCCAAATTGTCACCGCCCAATGAAACTGATTGTGTTGAACTGCAAATGTACACCTTTCTAGTTAAGAATAGTTTGACCGATACCTTTGTGAATGTCTAAACTGTGTTGAGAATTTATTTGTCTCTTATTGTCACAAACTGTACTGGAGAAAGATCTTTTTCAGTCCTTAAAAGAGTTAAGAATGAACTTTAGATCAACGATGGGACAACCTCGCTTAAATGATTTGGCTTTATTATGCATTGAAAGTGACATAGTTAGATCAAGAGATTTCACAGTAGTGATTAAGAAGTTTGCTTCAAAAAAGGCCAGAAAAGTCAATATATAAAAAACTATTTTAAAGTTAATTGATTAACTAAATAGTACATAAATTATGCTACAATTTACATATATATATTTTTTATACTTTCAAAAGAAAAATATATGAAGATTCTAGCTTCAGCTAAATATTTGACACCATCAACAATACTAAAAATGATATATGTTTGCTTATATTGCTAAATGCTATCCTATTCCAATATAACTTAAATAATGTTATTGGTGCTTTTGTAATGTTAGACTGTACTAAGGGCATACATGTACTTCACTTCTCTGTTTGACCTTTGCCAAATTGTCACCGCCCAATGATCTATATCCTGGAAAACATATAAAAAAATATTTACATGATAAAACAACAATACAATACCTTAAGAATTTGTCAGTGCACAGTAATAAACATTGAGTTAAAGAATGAATTTTTGTGTATTTGAAATATTGTTTATTTTTATTTTTTTAATTTTTTCATTTAAATACCAATATTATTGGTATTTTCTTCATTTATTGGAGGTGAACACATTACCAATTTGATACACGTACTCCACTGTCTCAATAGTAATTATACCTACAGCTCAGCAGTTGCTTTCTTAAGTCATGATTCAAGACCTTTTGTCAGTTTACATATATATGGGTGTCTGGGCCAAAGGGGTGTAGCTGTACCTAACCAGTTGGTAAAAAATTATAAAAAAAATGCTCTAAAATATACCTAGATTGTGTCCTTTTATTAGCAAGACTGAAAAAAAAATTCTGGGGGGCAGCTGCTTCCCTGACCCTCTACTTGGGGGGTCTGGGGCCCCCTAAACCCCCCCGGCTGGGGGCCTTCGGCCCACTGACCCCCGGGTTTAGCCTCGCTAACGCTCGGCATTTTTACCTTACCGCCACATTAGGCCCTCCTATACTTACAGCCCCAGGCCTAAAAATGTCCTAATCCGGCCCTGTATATATATATATATATATATATATATATATATATATATATATATATATATATATATATATATATATATATATATATATATATATATATATATACAGTAGTGGCCAAAAAATTAAGGAAGGCTACATTTTTTAACCTTTTTTAACTTATTGTTTATTTATAGCGTTATTACCTTGGATACAAATAATTTTTTAATTATAATTTGATTTTTGAAGATATTTTGATTTATTTTACACCGTCAGGTTGCCATAGTTGTGATGTTATGGGTAGAAAGCGCGATATTAACAACTTTGTTAAAGGTAAAATAAATGCACTAATTTCAAAGGGCTATTCTCAAAGTAGTATAGCAAAACAATTAAAAATATCAAGATGTGCCATGCAAAATGCTTTACATGTGCAAGACTATTTAAATCGCAAAAATTGTGGTAGAAAACGTGTGAGTACATCACGAGAAGACCGTTTTTTAATGAACGTTGTTAATAGTGCACCCCACACAACATCTGCAAGGTTATCACAACTTGCTATGGAAAGGGGACTTACTATTAGTTCAAGAACAATTAGGAGAAGGTTATGCTATGACTTTGGTCTAGTTGCAAGAAGACCAGGTAAAAAACCTTTATTAACTCCATCTCAATTACAAGCTAGGATAAAATTTTGTAAGAGTTTAAAAGACAAGACACCGGAATGTTGGGAACGCGTAATGTTTACAGATGAAAGTACGTTTCAACAAATTATAAGCACGGGGTATAATTATGTTAGAAGACCTGTGGGAGAATGCCCGAATCCAAAGTATACCATAAAAACAGTAACACATCCTCCTTCAGTCATGGTATGGGGAGCAATCACAGCGCAAGGCCGATGCAGGTTGCACATTTTTAAAAAAGGTGAAAAAGTCAATACACAAAAGTATCTAAGTGTATTGAAAGACAAAGTGAAATTGCACATGGAAATTACTAAATTCAGCATTTTCCAGCAAAATTCAGCACCTTTTCATCCAGCTAAAACAATTAAGAAGTGGTTTACTGATAATAAAATTGAATTATTATCTAATTGGCCTTCAAGTTCACCCGATTTTAATGTTATTGAGAACTGCTGGAATATAATGAAGCAGAAAGTTGCAGCACATCAGCCAAAATCTGATGAACATCTTCAAAACGTTCTTAAAGAAGTGCGGACTAACGAAATCACTTGAGAATTTTGAAAAACATTAGTATATTTTATGCCAAGAAGAATACAAGCTGTGCTTGATAATAAGGGACATCCGACAAAGTATTGAACTATAACATTCAAGTCATTTAAACTGTACTTTTGCTATATTTTGGTGCTATAACTATTATTTTATTGAATATTAACAATTTTTGATAACTTTTATCTATTTTTTTTCATTTATTTTACATTTTATATTGTGTTTATTCAACAAAAAATTTACATTGCAAAATTTGAGTTATTTTTTATGACGTGCCTTAATTTTTTGCCCACTACTGTATATATATATATATATATATATATATATATATATATATATATATATATATATATATATATATATATATATATATATATATATATATACATATATATATATATATATATATATATATATATATATATATATATATATACATATATATATATACATATATATATATATATATATATATATATATATATTTATATATATATACACATTTATATATATATATATATATATATATATATATATATATATATATATATATATATACACACATATATATATTACGTATCAATAACGTATAAACAACGTATAAACAATCTAACATATCAATTGAATATAAAAAAGTATTTACAAGTAGCTGTTTAAACGTATTTATTTAATATTTCTCGACCACATTTTAAAATTTTTTTCTCAATTAATTTTTAGACGCTTCTGTTTTGTTAGCGCCGATAAATTCTTTTCATTGAATGAACTTCCGGATTATGGATAAAAATAAAATATACAAGCGTATTTTTGACGTGCACGTTTTAGCATATCCTACAAAGGTTTTTCAAGTAGAACGGATTCAGAATTAAAATGAAATAAAAGTTGATAAAGTTTACAAATCAAAGCGGATCATTGGTTGCAAGAACTAAACGCTTTTTCCACAAGCAAAAAAAGGAACACTCCCAACATTTCCGGCTGAACAAACGTTATCTACTAATAAACCTTCAACTATAAATGTGCATAACAAAAATCTTCCGATTTCGAATTTGCAGTTTGATAAAAAGATACCGATATTGTTCGTGATAAATTCGAACCTGAACTTAGTACTGCCCGCTCAGAAATATAGAATTGCCCCAGCCCAACTGCAATTGCAGACACAGAATGAAATTCTGAGTTCTGATTTAGTCGGTTTGTACAAGCGACAGAAACGTGCAATGCTTTTCATACAAACAAGATGCTGAATTGAAAGAAAAGATAAAGAAAAAAGACTATTTGGAGCAGTTGAATAAAAAGAAAGCTAACCAGATAAGAGTAAAAAAAGCAAGAGAGCCGAAGAAAAGAAAACTCATTTCATCGTTTGAAAATAATCCAGAACTACGCATAACTCTGAATGTCAGAGACAAGCCTGATAGGCCAAGGTTCAATAAAATTAGCCTTTACTCTTTAAAAATCTTGTGAATACTGCTATGCATGGATCAGCATCTCATGAAAAACGAAATAAGGACATATATAGAAGCATCAAAATGTTAGACCAACTGGCCGAACAGTTGAAAATGAATGGTTTCACAATCAGTAGAAGTGAGCTTTACCTTCGTTTCTTACCAAAACGCAGTTCATCTCTTGAAGGCCAGCGTCATGTATTAACAGTACCAGTAAAATTAATTAGAGTACCGAGTGGTCAATACGCTAATCATATCAACAGCTTATTTTTTAACTTCTGCACTACCTGGCAGTGATGGGGAAGCGAATCCATCTGATTGGATGAAGAAAGATTTTCTAAATTTCTTAATCATTTTGCAAAGAACGCACGGCCTTCAAAGGAGCGTCTAGTTTTGCTACTGGTTGACAATCACTTTTCGCACTTATCATTGATTGCACTAGACTATGCAACTACAAATGGAATTATCATGTTAAGTTTTCCACTCCATTGCACATTGAAGTTACAGCCACTAGATAGAAATATCTATGGTCCTTTTAAAAAGGCTGTAAATACAGCCATCAACAGTTGGATGGTCAGTAACACCGGGAAAGGTATGATAATTTATAATATATCAGAAGTAGTTCAGGTTGCCTTTCCATTGAGCATGACACCAAATAACATACTGAGTGACTTTTTTTCATATGGCATCCACCCATTTAACCTTCAAATATTTACAGATTTGGACTTTGCTCCAAGTTCAGTAAAATAAATACTTATGCTACTCAAAACCAATTCTCAATTAACAATGCGTCAAGTTTCAAAGGTTGCAGTCTAATCAGAACAATCCAATTTTTGCTTCGAGTTCGACTTTTTCATCACCGGAGCCTTCAACATCTCAAGTGAAATCAATTTCTGGATGCTCTGTGCTTGCTGCACTCCAGATAAAGGAAGGCTATTACCAAAGGCACTAGAAAGAAAGCCTTCAAAAAATACACGCAGGAAGAGAATTTCGTCAATATTGACTGATTCCCCTTTTTCAAAAGTTCTGTGAGATCTTTACAGCCACTGCCAAAAAAATGCAAAGATTCTGCTATGAAAAAGGGAAAAGGCAAAGCAACAAAAAAAACATACACAAGACTTATCATTATCAGAAGATGAAAACTACTGTATCATTTGCATTTGTACAGCAGGAGGGTCCAGTTACATTTTTCATAATTGTGACTCTGATTATGATTTTTAATGGTCATTTTCAAGGTGTTTTAGTGTATAAATTATATATGTTTTTTTAATTAAATTATTAATGATTAATAATGCTTGTTTTCTTTTTGAAAATATTTTTTTACTTTTTAGACCTACGCTTGTGATAAAAAAAAATTATGACAGCTTGTCCCTCTTATCGTGACAACTTGCCCAGACGGTTGGGCAAGTTGTCATACCGTGGAGCCTTCTTTAGAAAAGGTAGCATGTTATACTCAAATGGTTTAAAGCTTTCCAAAGTTGTTTTTTAAATAACTATAATGATAGACTACCATATAAAATAGTTTTTATGAAAATTGACCAATTAGTTTTTGAAATATCTGGAAAAATATAAAAAGTATGACAACGTGCCCCGCTCTCCTCTATGTTTGAATTATTCTAGAAAAAAACATAAACAAGATTTATTCTGAAAAATACATAAAAAATTATAAAGCGTGTGCACGAAATAAATGTGAAAGAATAAGCACGTCATTTTTTTTCAGTGGTTGTATTTAAATCTTTTTAATTGTTTAGTATTTTGTTTACAATGTGTTGTGGTTTCAAAAAAATATGTTAGTTTTTGGATTTAACTTGAAATTAGTTTATTAATGACAAAAGAAGAAGACGTAAGAGAAAAAATTATGCACAAATATTTACAAAATTCTAATGATAGCTACAATTCGATAGCAAAATCGTTGCAAATACATCCATACACCGTTAGCCGTGTTATTCAACGTTTTTCTCAAACGCAATTCTGGTGATGGAAGAAAGGAAGGTTTTAAAGATATAACTAAAAAGATAAAACTAGTTAGAAAACTGGTTAACAGTTTTAAGAATAACCCAAGGCATTCACTAAGGAATCGCGCAAAAATATGAGGATATTCTCATAGTTTTGTTGCAAAAGTTAGAAACAAACATGGTTTTTATTCTTTCAAAGCACAAAAAGTGCACAATCGTTCTGAAACTTAACAAAAAAGTGCAAGAACCCGCGGCAGAAAGTTGCATAACAATTTTATTTCTAAAAATTTCTGTATCATTGAAGACGATGAAACTTATATCAAGAACGATCATCAACAAATTCCTGGTGCCGTTTATTATATTGCCAAATATAGAGGAAAAGCAGATAAGAACTTTAAATACACAAAACATGACAAGTTCACTAAAAAAGCTTTGATTTGGCAAGCTATTTGCAGTTGTGGAAAAAAACCAGCACCTTATATTTCTCAGTACACACTTTCTGGTCAAATATATGTTAAAGAATGTTTACAAAAACGCCTTTTACCTCTCATTAAATCACACAATAACAGACCTGTGTTCTGGCCTGACTTAGCTTCAATTTATTATTGTAAACTTGCTATGGAATGGTATAAAAAGAGTAAAGTGAAATTTGTGCCTAAAACAGAAAATCGTCCAAACTTCACAGAATTGAGAGTTATTGAAAAGTACTGAGCTATTATTAAAAGAAAAATGAAAAATTAAAAAAACTTTGCAGAAACATTAAAGATATAAAAATGTCATTTAAAAAAGCATCAAATAGTTTTGATTCTTATTCTGTGCGCAAGCTTATGGGTACCACTAAAGCAAAAGCTCAAAATTTTATTAGATTCCCACAGGAATAATTAATTTTTTTTTTCATGTTTGATCTTCTTATATTATTGTATTAAAATTATTACTTGGTTCGAAATAAAAATTTAGGAGTACTTTTTTTGTTGTCGTTTTTCTATTTTCACATTTATTTCGTGTACACGCTTTATTTAAACAAAAAAAAAAGCAGTTTTTCAATTTAGCTTTAACTTTCTTTTTAGATAGTATAAAATTTATGACTGATTTAAATTCATTAGAGAGTTTTGTCATTATTTACTTGTCAGGGAGGGCATTAAGAGCAATTAAATTTTATATAAAAGTTTTATACTCTAATTAAACTAAAATTTAAAAAAATAGGTACAAGTATCTCAAATAACTCTTACTGTTGCTAGTGATACAAAATGTTTTTTGTGTAAGCTAATTTTAAAGATATGTTTAAAATGTGTGAGCCTTTATTAGACGGATCAGCGATTTTTACCTTAAAAAAAAAAAAGACATTCAAATTTTTTTTTAATGTAAAAATATTACTTATGCAGAATTTGGAATCTTAAAAAGGTAGAAGGGGCGGGTTTGTCATACGTCTTGGAGGGGGCCAAAAAGTATTAGTAAGTAAGTATAGTAAGTAAAAATATTTTTATTTAAAAGGTCTTTTAAATAAAAATATTTTAAATAAAATATTTTTATTTAAAAGACCTTTTAAATAAAAATATTTTATTTAAAAGACCTTTTAAATAAAAATATTTTATTTGAAAGACCTTTTAAATAAAAATATTTTATTTGAAAGACCTTTTAAATAAAAATATTTTATTTAAAAGACCCTTTTAAATAAAAATATTTTATTTCAAAGACCTTTTAAATAAAAATATTTTATTTAAAAGACCTTTTAAATTAAAATATTTTATTTAAAAGACCTTTTAAATAAAAATGTTTTATTTAAAAGACCTTTTAAATAAAAATATTTTATTTAAAAGACCTTTTAAATAAAAATATTTTATTTAAAAGGCCTTTTAAATATAATATTTTTATATAAAATTAAAAAAATAATAATAATATTTTGGAAAATAAGTCCTAAGGAAGGGGGGGGGGGGGGGGAATGGGGGTGTTCTACCCTAATGCCCCCTCCCCCAACCCCACCCCTCATCCTAAAACCCGCTACTGGAAAGTACTTACTAAATTTGGATACTACTTTACTTTCAAGAAAAACAAAACAAACAACTTGGTATATGCTTTTTAATTAAACACTTAAAAGCCCTGATTTCAGCAAATTTTTTCATAAACTTTGAACGAAACTAAAAACTGCCGTAAAAAACGGCATAACATTTAAACGATATTAAAAATCAATTTATTAATGGATATAAAATAGCTGTAAATCCTAGAAATGTATTAAATTACTCCCTGATTTATTTAGTAAGTAAACCTCTGTCATGTAAAAATAAATATTTTCTTTTTTACATAACTTTGTTAAGGTGGTTATCAGGTAAACAAAATATTTTTTGATTGCCAACTTAATCATGTACCAAAATTAGTTTAAAAGAAACCTACTTATTAATATAATTAAAATCGCTTAAATTTTTTTTTTTTTTTTTTTTTTTTTTTTTGCTGAATTAGCATTAAATGCAAAAAAATCAATGAAAAAGGAAACAACATTTTCTCAGCTTCTTTATGACATTATAAGCTAAAAATTACAACACTGCTAGATTATAGTGTAATAAACAAAAGTTTACTAGAAAAACTAAAAATATTAATTATTTTTAAAATGGCAGCTTTTTCAATATTAAACAAAATTATTGATACAAAAACCCAAGGTAAAATAATAATATATTCAAATGGAAACAAGTTTAAAATTAGTTCTAGTAATCTATTGTAGTTCTATCTATAAAGAAACAACCTTGAAAATTTGAACTCAATTGCATATCTGGTTAAAAAGATATGAATGATTTGCTCTTCGCAGTCAGGCAAAAAAATACAATTGAGAAATCAAGCTTCAAAGTTTAAAAACAATTTATTAATTAAAAATTCCCTGAAATATAAGAGTCAACTCCCTCTTTTTCTTTTTCCTTATCAATATAGCCTTTCCTGATACATCTCCTTTTCCTTCTAGTCATTTTTTGTTTAGGAGTTGAATTTTTAATCGTGTTCTTTACTCTTGATACGTCCTTCTTCCACGATCCTTGGATCATAAAACTTCCAGGGGCAAGCTGCAAATGTTTAAAAATTCTTGTGAAACCTCTTAAACCATCATTGTAATTTCTTACAGCTGAAGCAACACCCATGTCTAGTACCTTTTTTGTAACAAAAATGTTTTTTGGGCACTTTTTCCAGATTATCTGGTTGAACGCTTCATTTGGATTTTGCACCATCCAGGCATCTTGATAACAAATCATCCGATCGTAGTGCCAAGAATGTGTCTTTAAGAATACTTTTAATAGCAAGAGGCAAATTAATTGATGGCTTATAATTTTTGTCGTTCTGCCAATACTTGCACCAGCTTTCCTTTGTACGCGGACAAAATTGGTGTCTCTCTTTGCTGTTGCTTATATTAGAGCAATGCCACAATACAGCCAAAACAGATTTTTTTATATTGTACAAGGCTATAGTACTGTCTCCACTCCATGCTTCTAAGGTATTTTGCCTAATGCTCATGCCATAAAAGTTTTGCATTTTATTAATGATCTTATCTGTCAACCTTCCTTTCCCTGATATCATTTTGTTGTCTTCTAACTTTTTACCCTTTAAGTCACACCGCATTTGACGTAACAGGGTGCCAAGGCGTTTTTGGACATGATCAACACACACTATCTTTACTGGGATAAAATCATCTCTGTATGGCTTTGCCTTTACAACATTCCTATAGGATTCAGTATCTCCATCTCCTATATAATGAGAATAGCGCACGTTGTACTTTGCCAATGATTCTGTAAAAAATGATAAAGCACCTGCTGATTCCATGGTACCTGATGATTGTAAGTGGTTAAGGTCACAAACATTTGTCTTCAAAAATTTTAAATAACCGCTTTTATTACTCTTACTTTGCCACAAAGCACAGCCACGGCAAAACTTTGAAAATACTTGGTAATCAACAACTTTACGGTTAGCTTTTGCAACAGCAGTGCATACACCATTTAGAGATGAATGACCGCGTTTCTGCCATGAACCGTCAATTCCAATTTGTATATCAACAATATCATTTTCAGCAACATTTGGAAAGTCTTTTTTTCTAATCTCTGTCACAGCATCCTTCATGCTATCACAAGAAGCAGCTTCATAAAATTTTAATAGGTCAGAGTTTATTTCATTATACGAGAACAAACTCATTGGTGGGGGCATATTCAAAATAGATGCAAATATTTTCATTGCCTCGTGACCTCGCCCAATTTCTCTAAAGGCCATAACAGTTCTCACATTAATTTCTTGAGATTTTAGTCCTCTAGTATCTCTATCAGGCATACTAAATGCTCGTGATGAATTAAAGAAGAACGTCCATTCACAAGCTGCACATTTAATACAACATTGTATTGAAAATCCCTTTGCTTTTTCATCAAGATATTCAAGAGCAATATCCTTTGAATTGCATCCACCACAGGATCCAATGCTACAAATTAAATCCTTAAACATAGGGAAATAAAAAAAAAGAAAAAGTTGTCGTGTTTCGTTAAAGGTTGATCAGCTTTATCTAGAGAAATGTTCAACTTTGTTGAATTAGCACTTGGCAATGTATTTATTCCATCTTTGTTTGTATATTTTGCAGGCTGTTGCAAAAAATCCTCAATTGCTTTCTTAGTATATCTATTACCTTGAAAAACTCGTTTAACTTTGCTAAGTTTAAAACTTTTATTCTTTGCCATAATAAAACCTTTTTTAACAACTTCAAACTTTTTCCTCTCTGCTTAAAAATAACATCAAAACATACTACTTTGCTTTATAACTTTAGTTCAAAAGTTTAATTAATTATACAGACCCAAGAATATAAATAATTATTTAAATCTAGTTCTAAGGATAATATATCTATAAAAAAAAAAATTAGTTGCTATGAGGTTGCTAAGTAAAGTTTTTTTACTCTTACCAACTAAAACAATTTTTTACATTTTTTTTATTAATAAACCTATATCATGTTATATATGGTTGAAAAGCCAATTAAATTTTACACAAAGTTGGCTAATAAACTAAAAAACACTTTTTTTCACAAAAATCGCTATTTTTTTACCTGATAACCACCTTAAGTACTTTAGTTTAGACTATTCTAAAATTAATCCTATTGCCCTGTGATCTTATTAGTCATAAAAATACAATTTGTGACTATTGCCAACAATTAGCAACATTACAATGATCAATATATAAAACGTAACCATAAAAAAAAATTGAACATGTAACTTTTGTCAATAATTTGTAACACACATTAAAATCACCAAAAGATCTTAATTGTTTGATTCACTTAAACAATTTCAAAGTTAAATAGGGTAATACATGGAGTAAAGCGCTTTACTCCATGTATTACCCATAAAACCATCTCCCAACAAAAATTTCAGTGTTTTAAAATTTATTTTAAAAGGAGGAAAACTTCCTTTCAATTTTGTTAAATGTGTCCTTTCCGTACAAATAACGGAAAATAATTCCGTAAAAATACGGAACTTTTTAACAGTGTATGGTTTTACCATGATTTGAATTTCACCTCTGGGGCAGGCTCAATATACATCTGCTAAAAGTCTTGTTGATCTTAAAAGTGTAAATTAAAAATAATGCAATGTAGATAAAATAAGGTTTAAAATTACACTGTGCTATTTCTATTGATTTCATTTTTATTACATTTTTTCTAATTTTAAGAAAATTCTGTCATTGGAAAAAAAATTGGATTAAAGTTATTTTTTTTTTGTATTTTAACATTTTAAACCATTTTGCAATCCAGTGTTTTTAAACAATTTTTTACTTTATGACATAAATTATTCTTAAATAATAAGACTAAAATATCAAAACATATAAAATTAAGTTTTACTCTAAAAGTTGCAGAATCAGAAAAGTTGCAGGTCAAAAGCCGCGATGCCCTGCAGAGAGAATTGTAGTTAGCCATTCTATTGATCTCTTGAGTATTTTATTACTCAGAATAAAAACCTGTCTGATTTTAGAGAAATGTCACTTAAACTTAATGAAATTTAAGGCGTGTGAAACAACTCCATATTTGTTTATTTCACCATATGGTCTGATTTTTTTCCGCAAGTTTACAATAATCTCTGCACTTCTCAAAAATTTAAATGTAAATAGTTTTAAAATTAGAAACTTATACATTTTGTTTTTGCAAAAAGGTATTTTAAAGTGAAGTAGTTTTATCTTTACCTTTCTACTTTTTAAGCTTTTATGATTTTATGATAGAAATAGTTTATTCTCCTGCTTAACAGTTTTATTTACGGCTACGACTATATGAAGCTATCCAAAATGATGGCAGGAGGTTAACAAGAATAATGGTTGACCAGGAAACTTAGCTAATTTTGTACAAACCCCTTTTAAATAGTGGGTGAGCTTTATGAGATCAAAAGCATTTAACATATTTTTATTTGCTGTGTATTAGGCCTCAACGTTATCGTGTTTAAAAACCACGTTTTTTTAATTTCATAAATACCACCAGTCAACAAAAATAATAGTAATAAAAATGCGCACAATCAGTATAAATAAAAAACCTTTTATTATTTGTAATGACGTAATTATATATAATGCTATATATCTAATGATTTGTAAAATTCTATTCGTGCCGATTGTTTAAAAATGCCCTTAAAATCACAAAAAATGTAAAAATGCTAAACTTTAAAAGAATGGCGCGAGTATTAATAGTCATCCAAAAAAAAATCTAAAAAAATTTCTAAAAAAAACAATACCTTGGGAATATTTTATGACACTCCGCGTACTAAAATTTGTTCATGAGAGTCAAATTGGGATGGGCTAACATTGATCTTTTACTTATTTAAGAAGAGAAATCTTATTATGTTTGGATTAAAAACCTTCTTAGAATGATTCACTATAACAGCAAACATAATGGTCTTAAGCACCAATATCGATGACGCCTTCACGTCTGTAGCATCGCTGACTTATTGAAAGCTCATCGCGATGAATGTTTAAGTATCGGAGAAAAATCACAACCGCATAGTGATGCAGAAAAAGGACAAGAATAATATTTTAAAATTGAATAATTATCAGAAACAGATTACCATATAATTATCAGAAACAGATTACCATACATCATTTATGCTGAATTTGAAGTATTAAATGTACTCGTAGAAGGTGCTCCTAAATATCCAGCTAAAAGCTCTACTCGACTGATACTGACGGGTTACGAAGCTTCAACACTATATTGCGGTAAGAATGCATTGGAGCACTTTCTTGCGAGCCTTTAAACTTTGAAGTCTATCAACTTCAAAAGTTGAAAAGAATTAACCCAGCTTTTAGAAATCCAGAAAAAATAGTTATGACTAAGGTTGACAAGATTTCATTTGCGGAAGCAGCAGTTTCCTATATATGTCACATTACGTGGAAATACCAAGGTGCTGCTCACAGAGATTGTTATCTCAAGCTTCTCATTAGACCCGGTAACAAAGGTCCCTGTAGTATTATATAATTTGGGAGGTTTTGATTCCTATCTTATTATGTAGGCTCTCGTTAAAGCCGAAGGAGGTAAAATTAGCTGCATCCCAAACACTCTCGAGATATACATGACGCTTGGTAAAATGTATGCAAACTATCAATAAATTTGGCAATTTATTGATAGTTTGCAGTTCAAAAATTCGTCTCTTGATACTTTGGCAAAAAAAGTAGATGAATTTAAAATAATCCGAGTCGGCTTAACAGAAAAAGAGCTAGCCCTGCTGAAACGCAAGGGTTTTTATCTCTATACGTTGAAAGCTACCCCTATAAGTAAGTTGAGAGTTTTGACAGATTTAATGAGCAATGTTTACCATCTCAAGAAACATTTTACTCAAAACTATTGAGGAGTAGAATTAATATTGAGAACTATCAACATGCGTAAAATGTCTGGAACACTTTAATGATTATCATGATATCTATCTCAAGACGGTTGTAAAATTGCTTGGAGATGTTTTTGAAGAACTTAGACCAACTTCGATAACCTATTACGGTCTAGACCTAGCTCATTACTTTAGCGCTCCAGGAATGAGTTTGGATGCGCTTTTAAAAAAGACTGGAGTCCAACTCGAGCTACTTACTGATACTGACATGCGCCACTTCTAAGAAAAAGGGTTACGTGGTGGTATGTCAATGGCAAGCAATCTATACGGTTGGGCAATGATGCATTCTATACCAGGTGGACGTAAAATTTACAAAATATGAAAAGCTAGTTCCCAACTTGCAAAGGAAAAATACATTGATTATTATCGCAATCTTAAACTATACCAATCGCTTTGAATACGAGTTACTAAAATTCACAGAGTAAAGTTAAGACTGGAGATGTAGATGGCTCCCTGTATTCAGGTGAATGCTAATTTGAGGGCTAAGGCTACTACAGCTTTAGAAAAAGATTTCGTTAAACTTATGAACAATAGTGTGTTACAATGGAAGACTTACTCAAGCGAATATGTGTGGACCTTGTGAGAACAAAGAAGAGCAGCTAGAGAAGCTTTTTAATGACACACCTACCAAAGCCATAAAATATTTCAGCATTGGTAATCTTGGAGTCATCCACAGTACAAAATCTTAACGAAAATTGAATTGATCAATATATGTCGGACAGGCTGTCTTAGACCTCAGCAAACACCTTATGCATGAGTTTTGGTACAACCAGATTAAATCAAAATATAACCAAATAGTACAACTACTGTACACTGACACAGACAGCTCATTTTTCTACTGACAAAGACAGCTTATTTTTCCAAGGGAAGACTGAAGATATTTAGGGAGACAAAGATAAGATAGAAAGTTCTAAACATTGTGAATTTATGAGTATTAAAAAGATCATCCATGCTTTAACGAGACTAATAAAAAAGGTTGTCAGTAAATTTAAGGATGAGTCTAATGACCGCCCCACCCAAGAATTTTTCGCTTTACGGCCAAAAATGTATTCTGTTCGCAAAGCTTGATGGTATAACAATAAAATAGCATACGGGATTTGCAGGACTGTGGGGACAAAAGATCTTAAGCACGAGTCATACAAGAAGTGTCTCGACGAGCAGATTGAACTAAAACACACACAAGTCAGGATTCATAGTAAAAGAATCCAAATCGGTTTATCAGCATCAGCTCTTAAAAATTTATACCACGCATTTTTTTTTTATTAAGCGTTTCTTTAAAGCAGCAACATAACTTTTTACTGCAGCTTAAAGAGCTGCTTTATAATCCATTTTATCTACAAAGATACCCTGGTTTATTAAAAGATTTCATAGATTTAGGGTAGTTTTTCTGTATTTCAGAAAGACATTTATATTTTGTTGTCAGGGTTATTATTAACAGTGAGACATGTATATTTATCCCATGGGTGACCAGCTTTATGTAACAAAGTAATTATTTGTTTTTCTTTCGTTTTTTTTTACAGCTAAATTAATAATAGAATAATCCCATTGGCTGTTTTTATTAGTCAGAAATTTCACATTTTCTAATATGCACAGTTTTTTTTAAATACTTCGATTTGCCAAATAATATCAAATTTTTTGCTTAGAGGACAGTTCTAGTAAAGATTAACTTACAACTTTAAGTTGGTTATACCTAACTGCTTGGATGAGGAAACTTGGACTCAATAGGAGGAGATAATCTTTGAGCATCATTTCTACATTGCCGAACTGCTCTAGGAGTGAACGCTGACCATGCTTTGGTATCCCACCCCCCTTACTTCCTGAACCTATAGCTTAAATATATTGTTCCTGAGCTTCTTGGTTTGGCAAGAGAATTTTTTCTTGTTGCTTTAAGCTTAGGAATTTGTTGTCTCACTGCATCTATGCTCAATTAGATAAATGCAACTATATTGATAACCGGCAAGCCATGTTCATCAAAAAATAAAAAAATAAATTAAAAATTTGAAAAACTGTTAGCTTAAGGTGAGATCCAGACGGGTTGCGTAGGGCTGACTTTTGGTGTTTTATTGTATTTATACCCATTATACCTCCTATAACTGCAAATCCTGCTACAAATAAAAACTCATTTGTGTTTTGTTCTTCACTTAGTTGATAAAAATCTATGAGTTCTGGTTGTGGATGTCATTTTAGAAGTTCATCATTTCCAGTCAGACCTTTTTCAACTATCAATTTGCGATAAATACGGCAAGCCTTTAACATAGTCTTTTAATTAAGCTCTACTTGCTCCTTCAGCTTGGAGTTTTGCATTAATTTTATCAATAGCTACAGCCCTTTTTTTGATTCAAATTAGCTTTGATTTTTGCAATTTTTTAACAGCCTCATCATGTCATTTAGCTTCTTCAACCCTTTACTCACTTTTATCTCCTCCTAGAGACTGAGCTATAAGCCGAGATCCTGTGAATGTCACTGCGTTAGCATCAGCTCCAAAGATTTCTATTCCTATACCTGCCATTTTAAATATACCTATAAAAAGTATTGTTCAAGTTATTATTTTAATTTTTTTATCATAGTTACAGGTATCCATTCATAATCTACTAGTTTTTTTCTGAAAAGTTCTCCGAAAACGTGAAAGACAAAATACTTTCCAAATTTACTCATTCAAAATCGATCTCAGTCCGTTTGCAATCTTTAATTTTTTCAAAGATAACGAGGCTTCAAGTGTTCCAGCTCCTACAACAACGCTGTGATATTTGCATTGCATTTGCAGCCTGTTTTTTAAAATTTTTATTTATTTATTTATTTCGTCATTAAAAAAAGAATACAATGCCGTTTTATATAAATAAAATCTACATGGCCGGGGCTAAAAGAAGACAATATTTGCCTTATCATAATACGCCCCGACGTGCTTTCATCAGCAAGCGTATACAACTATTAAAATGTAAACATAAAATTATTTTGTACCATTTAAAAATAAAATACAAGTTTTACAAGTATGTTAAGATCAGTTACTAATCTATAATCAAAAGAAAATTGTAAAATAAATAAAAAATAAATAATAATTACACTTAAAAACTAAAAATAAGTTAATAGGATAATTTAAAGAAACTTTAAATTAAAGACCAGTTCATAAGATAGTTGTTAAAAAAGAAAAAAAAATTAAAAATTAAAAACAAAAAAAAAAAAAAAGAATCTTTAAAAGATTTTAATTCATTAAAAATTGTTAGAAAGTTTTTGTTTGAGTTTCGTTTGAATAGAAATAGTGAAGACCAATTTTTCAGCTGGTTATTTATAAAAGTGTTCCATAATTTAGGAGCTCTGATGGCAATAGGAAATTGAGTAACCAAATAGTGCACTTTAGGTTGCTTATAATTGTAATGTGAAATTCTTGTAGGGTACACGTAAATAACTTTATTGAAAAGTGTATTAAATATTATAGGAGTAACTTTATTATGAAATTTGTACATAAATTTATAAATTTGATAAGGTTTAAATGAAAAATATTAAGTATGTGATGGTTTTTGAATAGTTCTTTAGAATGTGTAAGTCGACCAGCAACTGAAATAATTCTGACAGCGTTTTTTTGTCAACTAAGCAATTTTTTAAATTTACTTTTGAGCTGCACCATCAATATTTGTATAGTTTATATAACTCTCTATGTCAAGTTTTCGTCAAGTATCACTCCTAAAACCTTTAATGATGACTCTAATTATTTTAGAGTTACCAATATAAAGATCAGGAAGTTTTAATGGAATTATATCATTCGGCTATATTTAAAAATTCCTTATTTACTATTTTAAATAAAAGGTTGACGTCTCTGTTAAAATAAAATAAATTTGTGTCAACTGCGAATAAAACTGAATTTAAAATGTTTGAAAACTTATGGAAATTGTTTACATAAATAAGAAAAAAAAGCGAACCCAGATTTGAGCCTTGGGGATTTCCTTCTACGTGTGCTATGTATTGTTTTCTATTGTTTAGATAACTTTTGAGTCATTCTAAATATGTCCTTTTAATTCCATAACTTTCAAGTTTTTTTATAAAAAAAGACTTTGCTTAGATCTATAAAAACTCCGAGGGTAAATATACCGTGAACAATATTAATAATAGCATGGTCAGTTGAATACTCGGGCTGAAATCCAAACTGTTTATTATATAGAAAATTATTTATATTTAGAAAAGTTAAAATTTGGTCATACATAATTTGCTCTAAGATTTTCGAGAAGCAAGAAAGAATTGAAATTGGTCTGTAATTTTCAAGATTAGAAATGTCTCCTGATTTGAAAATAGGTAAAACCCTCGCAATTTTAAGTTTCTCCGAATAAATACGTAGTTTTCAAATTAGATTAAAAAGTTTATTTTTTCGACGCTTAAGTGGAACCAACACTGACAAAATATTGATTAAGTGTTTCAGCAGTTAAAGATTTATTTGTAAAAGTTTTATTTTCAGTGTTTAGATTTATAGGAAGACTATTTCCGTCAGTTTGTTTCATGCCAATTACTTCCTTAATTATGTTCCAAGTATTTTTTGGATTTTTTTTTCTGTTTTATTAAATGCTCGGTATAGTAATATTTCTTTGACTATTTAATAACCATCTCAAAAACACGTTTAGAATTTTTGTAATTAGTTTCATTATTGAATTTTTTTTTTTTTTGAGAAACTTATTTTATAGTCGTTGCTTTTTTTTCCACGACTTTATAATTCCAGGCGTTATCTATGGATTTAATAATGTTTTTTTTTTCACACATTTTGTAACTACAGGAAAAGCCGTATTTTAAAGTTGTTGAAATTTATAAATAAACTTATCGTATGCCTTATATGTGTGTTCAATATCAAGGAGGTCATCCCAATTTAAATCAGATAGAAGAGTATTAAAAATTTTCATGGATTTTTTATTTATATTCCGCGTATTTTATTTAATTTTTTGTGCATAGATGTTATCACATTTTTGTGAGATTAGAAATACAGGAAAGTGATGTGAAATGTCGCATTTAAATATTCCTGTTTTTATTTTTGGTTTGAATTCATTGGTGACTATTTGATCTATAATTGTTGCGCTTTTTTTAGTTATTCTTGTGGGTTTATAATTAGTGGAATATAGTCTTTCCGATATATGACGTTTAAAAACGTGGATAATAATGTTTTTTGTGGTTTTATTTATTATTTCTACACATAGTGATTTATAATCATAAGTGGTTGAGCACTAATCTTTTTTTAGCTTGGATATTAAAGATTTACTGATAAATACACACAAACCCCTTCCTTTCTTGCTTCCTCCTTTTATAATTTGGTAGCTGAAAATTTGTATTTGTCTCGATATATTAATCAGTACTAGTGTTTACGATATCTCGATGTTTTTTAATTCTCGAGAAATGAGAAATTGAGAATGAGCATCTCGAGAATTCTCGAGAAATTTTGAGAAATGTCAAAATCGTAATTTTTTTTAAATTTTAATATAATTTATGTTCATAAAAAGTATATGGATTAAAAAAAAAAGCAGACTAACAAATATAAAAGTCAATTAATGTAAGAAAAAAATGGTATAAAAATATGACGAAAAAAAAACAAACTCTAAAATATACACGTGTAACAAGTTTTTAATTGTTGTTTCTTTGTAAAAGAAAAAAGTACTTCATAAATTTTAAAATAATTTAAAATTTATAAATTAGTTTATTTGTAAAAGAAAAAAATACTTATACAAAAATGTGAAACAAAAACAGCAATTAGACAAATTATAAGCACATATGTAATAGTTTTTATTTATTGTTTTTGAAGAATATTTTAAAAAACATAACGCATTCAATGACGTGTTTGATAATCTATTTCTTTTTATTTAAACCATAGCACAGTGGGCCAGAATGCACTTTTACTGGACAAAATTCATAACTAATTTAATATTAGAGCTATATTCACTAAAATTAGTATGAGTACTAATATGATGTCTGCGCTTTTTATGAAGGTAATATTTTTTTATTTCGTTGCTATGGATACCTTTATTTTGCTTAGCAACAACCTACTTTTGTTATCTGCAGATATTTTATAAGTGCTATATTCACTAAATTTGGCATGAGTACCAATATGAGATCACACTTCTTACAAAAGTGATAATTTTTTAAATTTAGTTGTTATGGATACTTATATTGCTTAGTTACCGGATACTTTCCTTAGTTACAAAGTGGTAAATTGATATTTGAATATTTTATCGGATTTTTGACCCACCTATATTGAATAAAAATTGAGTATTTAGGTAAATAATGTTTTAGGAATAATAAAAGCAAAAAATAGTGCAAGAAAACGTTATCAATTTTAAATTACATCAAAAAATTATAAAACAATAATATCGTTTGAAGATTGTTTAAGTAATTGTAAAACATCTGAAGGAAATGCTTTATGATTTGTTTGGTGTGATGTTGATTTACGCAATGATGAAATAACAGGATCACTGGAAACTAGGAGTCTATTGATAAGATCAGTATTTGTTGCTTTTCTGGATGTTTTTCGGCTGAAATTTTCGCGATAAGATTTTATTTTCGCGATAAGTCTTTATTTCTCGCCTCTTGAGCTTCCTCTGACATAAGTCCGATGGGTAATGTAAGGTTTTTAATTATGTCATGTCCATGTATCAATACTTTGTGAACTGATTGAGCCATGTTATACCATGGATAAAGGAACACATATAGTCTAAAATTGTCAAAACAATAATCCTTGAACTTTAAGCAGTCTATTTCATATCCTGAAGAGAGCGTTACCAAGATAATGTAAAATCTGAATATAAGGTTTTGGTCAATACCCAGAATTTCAGCTGTTTTTTCATATGCTGCAAAAGCACGCCTTGAGGTATTGCCACCATTACTTGTTCCAGAACCACCACTTTTAGGGAAATCAACAACAAGTCCCATTTTGTTCATAAAATCAGTCTGAATCTTTTGTTTAGCTACAGATGCCTTTTCTTTGTGTTTTTTAGATCTTGCTTGCCACTTTCTTGTTTCTTTTTTATATGCAATGTGCAATAACATCTCAAAAAATCGAATCCATGCATGAAGACTGGAAAGACCATATTTGAAGTCTCTGTTAGTATAATCTATATTAAGGATATCAAGACTATTCATATTTTTTGGAGAGACACCACACACTGAACAGCATTGGTATGAGTTATTTTTTTCAGATAATATTGTTTGAACCTTCCCATCAATCATTGTAAGTTCAATAATACAATTCACTTCAATAGAAGGTCCGCAAACCTCTAATAAAATCATACCCAAGCTTTCTATCTCACTTTTAATGTACTGATCTTCTTCAATCACAGATTCCTTGGATTCCATTTTGTATGCAAATCTTATGGGTCTACAATAGGCTGTGGAGGACGACTTTTGATTTCTCCAAATAGGCACCTTTTCGTTGCTGTTGTTAAATCCAGTCAAATCCAATGGGACAAGACAAGTAATAAATAATGATTCTTCACGCTTTAAATCTCTGTTAATGTCGGGTTCTGATAAAACTTGTTTATAAATGCTTTGGCCAGTAGCACCATCAAAACCAGCCTTACACGTTAGTGTCATTGTTTTTATTGCTTTGTCGTTCAATATCAAGTGCCTTAGCACAGGTTCCTGAACTGCACAGATTCTTTGCAAAGTATGAGTCATTAAATCTTTTAAAGGAACTGAAGCTGAATATTCCTCCACTGTTATGTTTGCAGGATAACATTTCAATTTTGCGTCTCTGACATCATTGTAAGCGGGGTAGATGTTATATTCTTTCTCCAAGGCTCCGCTTCTAATCAATTGATAGGAAGCTTTTGTCAGACTTGCATCAATTATTAAAGCCAGTGCTTCGTCTGCTGAATATTTAGTTGCTTTATCTGTATTTGATATATTTAAAACATTCTTGGCAGCAATAACAACAGATTCATCTCTAAATTTTTTATTAGCAGCAAAAAATAATTCATTGGATGAATGAGATTCAATTAAACAAGATACACGCCGTTTTTTAGTTTTATTAGAACTATTATCAAATGCAACTGGTTTTCGACCACGTCTACTTGCAGTTGGTTCATTGTCTTTTTTTCTGACAATTAAATATTCATTAAGCCAGTTCACAAACTTCTTTTCAAAATTTTTCACAGTATAGTTTGCAGATTTCCACTTTTTTTTATACAAGTAAACAAATCGTTGAACAGCATGTCTAAAATCAACGTCTTTAAAATCAGCAAATTTTGGCTGAATAAATTTTAATATATCTTCAGTAATATTTTGTTTTGAAATACTAAGATTGTTTTTTTGGAGAAAATTATGAATGTCTAAGTTTAACAAAACCATATCTAAATAATTATTGTAACAAGTATTTTGTATTTAAAAGTAAAATGTTATAATATATATGCCGCCTGGACTACTAATACTTGTTAGTAATTAAGTTACTACAAGTGTTAGTATTTAAAATTAAAAGTAATTAAATTACTGTCAGTGTTAGTAATTAAATTACTAAAAACTACCGAAAATATGTTGTTGCTATGTTATGCAAAGTAAGGTATCCATAGTAACCAAAAAAAGTTAACCTCATAAGAATTCTGAATCTCATTTTAATACATACCCCCAATATTGTGTATTTAGCGCAAGTAAAATACTGTTAAAACAACGTTAATGTAAAAATGAGTTGTTGCTATGCAAAATTTAGTACCATAGCAACCAAGTTAAAATATACATAAAATCTGAACTGGGATGTAAGGGGACGAGCAATCAATTAAAACTCGATTGAAGCATCATATAGCTCAAATAAATATAAGAACAACACATGGCAAATTGTGGTAATTATTAGTTATTGTGCGGCAAAAAATAAGTTTCTTAAGAAATTTTTTTTTTTAATCAGTGATTTTCAAAGTATAACTGAGATAACATGCTAGAACAAATTTATTTCACACATTGGTTTTTCTTATCTCTAAATACTCTAGAATAACATGTACTAATTTTTTGTTTCAAAAACGTAGATGTAATTGAAATATAACACAACGTTGATGTCACCGTTAATTACTTATTTATAATTTTTATTTTTTTTTATTTTAACTCAATATTCAAATGCTTAGAGTCCTGGTAACTAAGGGATTTAATATAAATAAATTATCAATAGATTTCTCCTAATATATGTAGATACTAAAATTAAATAGGTTTTCAAGATTAGACAACTAAAATTTTTCCCATTTTGTCCACCTACTGGCCCACTGTGCATAGTCATAAAAAGAATAGTCTGGAAACACGGCCTGTGAATAGGTTTTGCCGTTGATGTTAGGTTCTTATCCGCGTTAGTACCCAGCCTACTTTAAGGTGCGAAACAAACAAAATTTCTTTAAAGATTTCAAGTAAAATTACAATGCCTGGAGCAAATTGTTCAGTGTATGGCTGTCATACCTCCGTTATTCACATGGAATAGCTATATTCAGTCTTCCTAAAGGTCAGGATGACTTTACCGTTCAATGGAGAAGAAAATTGACAGAGGTTATAACTAAAGTCCGTTTAATTGATTCAGCTTTAAGGAAGCAAATCGCCAGTGAATCGTTGCATATTTGTGAGAAACACTTTAAAGAACACGAAGTTAATAGAAGTAAGCTAAACTATTCGTTATGTGCGCCTATATATATATACATATATATATATATATATACATATATATATATATATATATATATATATATATATATATATATATATATATATATATATATATATATTTATATATAGATTCAACTAGAGCAAGACTTATACCAGGATCTCTACCTTCAGAAAATTTACCAATTAAGAGTGTTCAAACATCCAGGTAAAAAAATTTCAAAGCAATATTTAATTTTTGTCTTTATTTTTTATCTTTATTTTTTTAATTTTTTTTTAGTCTATTAAAAAAGACAAGACTTTCAACACTAATTATTACATCAAAGAAAGATTGCAATGAATCAGACAAAGTGCAAAATCATGTACATTTTTTTTATAAATCATTTCAAGAGTTTGTTGATCGTGTCAGCATACTTAAATTAGAATCATGGGAACTTGTTATATTGAAAGATTTAGTCAAAGTTTTTAAAGTAGACAATATTCACCTACAACCCAAATATGAAGTATATGTTCAACCTAGCTTTATATTTACAATACGATCTATTGCTTGGAACTTACCAAATACACATGATATATATTTGAATTATAAACAGTCAGTTAAAAACATTACTTTATCAAGTATTATTGCTCTTTTATCAACTTACTTATTGTGTCAAGGTGTTGCATCTAGTTCAAACTGTTTTAAAAAACATATTTTTACAAAATTGTACAATCCAAGTGTTCCATCAATCACTACATTTGAAAGTGAATTTAATAGGTCAACTTTGTGTTTTTTATTGATAAAATCTGGTGATATTTGTAATGAATGTAAAACTTTGGAATTGTCACAAAATACTAAACTACAAAAGGCTGCAAAACGTAAAGCTGAAACGCTGACAAAACCTGCTCATGTAAATGCCCCTATCTCCATAACTTCACCTGATAGAATTAAACTTACCTTGCAAAACTATCGATCTGAAAATGCCATTTTGAAACAAGAAATGAAAAATATGCAAGATGAGATTCAAAAAAGTTCATTACGAGTTACATCTGATTTTGATAACGATATAAAAAATCTAATGTCAAATGCTTTTGATCTATGTAATGTTTCACCATTTATGAAATTTTTTTGGACTGAGCAACAAAAATACCTACTTTCAAATCCAACATCTGTGCGATATCATCCAATGATTATACAATATTGCCTTAGTCTTTGTGCAAAAGTCTCCTTGTGCATATGAGGATATTCGCTTTGATAAAAAGTCTGGTACTGGTTTTCTTGTATTACCAAGTCGTCGTCGTCTTCGTGACTACAAGAATTATATTCATCCTCAGCGTGGTTTCAATCCAGATATTATTAAAGAGTTAAAATCAAAAGTAAACGATTTTAGTGATATAGAAAAATATATTGTATTATTGTTTGATGAAATAAAAATTCAAGAAAATCTTGTATGGGATAAACACACAGGAGAAATTATAGGATTCGTTGACCTTGGCGATATCGATTTAAACTACGCAACTTTACAAAAAACTGACGCAGTAGCCACTCATGTTCTTGTGTTTATGATTCGGAGTATAGTTAACCCTTATAAGTTTACACTAGCTAATTTTTCAACACTCGGAATATCATCCGCTCAAATTTGGCAACAACGTGTGATGGTGCTTCTCCGAACAGAAAATTTTTTTAAATGCCTTCACGTTTATCTAATTCAAATGTTAAAAAGGATGCAGTTGTCACATATAAAACTATAAATTTATATTGTCCTGAAAGATATATTTACTTTATAGCTGACCCTCCACCTCTTCTTAAAACAACAAGAAACTGTATTTACAGCTCTGGATCTGGTAAATGTACTAGATACATGTGGAATGATGGTTTATACATTCTATGGAGTCACATTTCAGATATTTTTAAAGAAGATCAAACATGTGGTTTACATCTACTCCCAAAATTATCATATGACCATCAGGGGTTGTCATCTTATTCTGTTATGAATGTCAAATTGGCAGCACAAGTTCTAAGCACTACTGTAAGTAAAGTCCTTCTTAACTATGGATCTCCAGATACTTTTGCAACAGCTAACTTTTGTTCAATGATTGACAGTTTTTTTGATATTATAAACATTAGTAATCCTTATGAATCAATTCAGAAGTCAAAACCATTTCTTATTCCATTTTCTTCTCTTGATGACAATCGTTTGAACTGGCTTAAATCAGAATTTTTGCCATATTTCGAAAACTGGCTAAGTTCTATCAATACCCGTCAAGGTAAGTTTACTCTAAATGATAAAAGTAAAATGTTTATATTGTGGCAAACCTATAAAAGAATTAAAATTACAGTGAATTCTGCTGTTGAATTGATAACAATTTTACTTTCTAATGGCGTGTCTTATGTATTGACAGAAAGATTTTGTCAAGATCCCCTTGAAAATTATTTTGGACATCAACGCCAAATTGGTTCCCGCATGGATAATCCATCTGTCCGTGATTTTTGCTACAACGATAATACTATTCGAAATCAAAAGGTATTCAGACCAATAAAAGATTTTGAAATCAATGAAGAACCAGTACCATGCAGAAAGCGAGTAAAATAATAGGGCACCAAATAAAAACGGCTTAAAAAAAATACGGCATTAAAAAAAATAAACGGCATTAAAAAAAAAAACGGCATTAAAAAAAATAAATTTTCATAGCCACAAGTTATTAAAACACATTATTGGCAAAGTGAAAAGGTAGGGTGCGTACATTTACATGTAAATGCAACATGTGGATTTTTTTAGTCTTTTTTCATAAAAATTTTTGGGCCCATAATTTGTCACTATGCTACTATATCAAATCCTAATCTTCACTGCAACCTGCTTTTACATGATATACTAAATATTATATAGAAATTAAGTCTTCTGGAAAAATTTATATAAAAAGTTTATATAAAAATAAAAACTGATTATACTACAGTGTTTATCGCATTTGAGAGCAAATAGTGTTAATTGTATCTGTAACTAGCGGTCATTAAAAGCTTAAAGGTTCGTACAAGGAGGGGGGGGGGGTCCTAAATAAGTGGTTTTACTTCGTTTATACTTTATGGATGCCCCCTAATGTTATTTTATAGTTAGTGTTGTTATGGACTTTGACTAAATCGACTAAAAGTCGACTAGTCGAAATTAGTCGACTTTTAGTCGATTTTTATCCGACAATTAACCGACTTTGGATTTTCTACTAATCAACTAAAAGTCGATTTAGTCGGGTAACTATTATAGTACTAATAAATTTATTTCTAATATCTTTTTATTTGATTAAATCTCTAATTTTAGTTCTTAGTTTAATAACAAAAGCAAGTATAACTATTATATACTGCCTAGTTTTTTCAGTGGACCCGCCAAAAGGAGGCCCATCCGTTTTCTTCAGGGTCAGAAATTTCTCACGGTAGATCTGCAAATATAATCATTACATATTTCAATAATAGTTATACTTAATACAACTTTTCAGTTTTATTAAGTTTTATTTTTTTCAGTTTTTTGTTAATTTTTGGTGCGTGGTTTTTAAAAATACATGCAGAATAGGGATTTGAATAGGATCTAGGATAATTAAAGTGTGAAAGTAAATGGATAATTAAAGTGTAAAATAAATGTTAGTGTACAGAATTTTATATTTATCAAGAAATGAAATTAATCTTGCCCTGTTTTAACATTGTCAGGGCCGTTTTAAAGGAGGGTTGTAGCCAAAGACCCTCAGATAAAATACGATATTATATTTTATTAAATTATTTATAATATAATATTATAGATTATTATAATAAGTTTCCCAGAGACATTAAATAAATTACAACTACTAACGTAAAATAAAAATTACTATCGTTTTATTAATATATTACCATTTGAGTCAAATGGTAACCCTAACCCCATACTGGCAAAGGATTTCCAATTCTTCCGTATGATGCGTTTTTTCCATCAATTCAGTCATGCCATGTTGAAAAAGCTTCTATCTATTCTTCTGCTTTTACACTCCCTCCAATCAAAAGGGTCCAACCAGTTCGTATCGCTGCATAGCGTCAGACAGAAGTTTTGGCAGTCATCGCCTTGCAGAAGAGTTCGGAAACTGCTGAATGGTTAGATAAAAATAAAGTTAACGCAACGAATTTGACTTTACCTCAAGAGTACGATATCCTTTTAGATTGGGGAAAACATTCACTACCTATTGTTTCAATCAATGATCACTTCAACAACCCATGGAAAGATTATATTAAAGATATATAATACTATTTGCTTAGTTGATTATTTAATGAGATATCAACTATTATATAATATAATTTGATGAGATGAGATCTACTATTATATAAATGTATAATTTAGTCAGAAAAAAAAATTAATGGTTTTTAAGCATTTTTACTGTTTTTTTATGAGGGGGGTGGGGGGTGGGAGGGTTGTACACAAAAACTGACATCATTTATAATGGGGGGTTGGCCAAAAATTGACAGAGTTTGACAAAGGGGGGAAGGGGAGTCAAAAAATTGAGAAAAAACACTGACATCATTTATGGATGACCCCTGTGATCACAGCAGAAAAGCATTTAATAAGAAGTTTACGCCATCTTCCTAACCGATGTTGAAAAACTTGCCCAGAGGTGTGTTTTTTTTATTATAAAGTTTTTTTTTCCCCTAAGGGCTGTCCATTAATTATGTCAACAGTTTTATGGCAATTTTTACCTTTTTTCTCCCTCTTGTCAACAACTTTTCCAACTTATAAATTACATCAAATTTGATTACCTACTCCCCTCATCCCTAAATACAAACACTACTCTACAAACAAATAGAAACGCTGCATAATTTTCATTTTTTTAAGTAATTGAATCTAATAATACAAGAAGGCTAGCTTTTTCTTATTATGCTTTAGGATCAATCTACTTAAATAAAAATTATTGTTTTCAAATAGATTTTTTCCAGTTTCCAAGTCCAGTTTACAATTGATTCCCCCTTTTAATTGACAGCAAAGTATTAATTTTGAAATTTTCTTAAAAGAAAATGGCACGAGAATAAAAAACAAAACAATAAAATTTAAATAAAATAAAAAGTTTTTTTAGTACTAGAAAGACATAAAAACAACAAATATTCTATTGAAAAACTATTATTAATATTCTGATGCCATAAATTGTTTTTAGCCATTTGTAGCTATGAAAATAGCTGTTTAAAAAATTGAGATAATAAGATCAGATAAGTGTATCTAATTGTCAAATGTGCAATTAATCTTATATATAACCTATACTTGACTACTCTTTTTCTTTAGTGAAGTTCGTAGTGACTTGGACTTAAGTTGTTTGACTTTAACTTTATAAGCTTGTAGGTTATCCTTGACGTATGAAAATGTTCTTGCTCTCACATACAAATTCAAGATGTCCTCAAGAACATTTGAACAAACCTCTTTGTTAACAACAACATCAGCTTCACTTTTGATCTTTGAAAAATTTGATAAAATATTTATGTCTTTGAGAAGTGATAGTACAATTTCTTTACTGTCAATTTTATTGATAGACTTACTAACCATATTTTTAAAGGTTGTTTCAGCAGTAAAAAAAATGCATATTGCCTCAATTTTCATTTTCCATAAGCCTAATCTGTTACGTGTGTTCACAAGTTTATGCTCAGGCAAATCATCACTTCCTTGATATTGGGCAGCAAGTAAAATAGACATATACTGTTGGTAGTATTCTTCCTTATAAATACCTGAAAACCTGATGCGATGATATAATGTGCTAAAAACATACCCACTTAGATAGGCAATAACAGATTGATCTCTATTTAATAGTACACAAGCTTTTTCAGATAAAATTGCATCACTTAGAACTGATTGACCAGAAAGATGCGACAATACATGGTTACATACTTCAAATCCAAGTAATGTAGAACACTGTGTATTTAATCCTATAAAAATAGAATCAATGTTGTCAAAGATACATTTGTAGAAATCTAGAAATTTCAGCATTTCCTCGAAATAAAGATAAAACTGGTTTAATGAACTGATATGCTGTGTTAGCTATATCGAAATTAATCGCATAGTTTTTAAAAAGATTTCGTATAGATTCAATGCAGTTATCCGATGAAAGAATTGCAACACTTCTTTCTAAATATATTTCAAAATTTTTGAGATCAAGTATTTTTTCTGGTATTTTAAATTTTTCTGTATCTTTTAAAACTTTTGAATGAGCTAATAAAGCATCTGAATGTTTGCTATTAGAGTGACGAGTGACCCCTAGAGCTCAAACATATTTTATTACAAAATTTACACAAAAAGGTTGTTGGTGGTGTATGCGAATCATGTTGTTTTTCAACAACATTGCGTGTCCAGACTATTCTTTTTATGACTATGTTTAAACAAAATCATTAGCAATCGAGAAACTACGTTCGTTTTGCGTTGAAGTTGGTTTTATTGAAGATAATGCATCTTTTAGATTTTCCAAATTTTGTGACCTTATCCAGTTGTTTGGAATATGCTGCATTATTTTTTAATTTTGGTTCTAATACAGCTAATAGAATTTCAACCATTTGTATGTAATTATTTTTCCACAAGTGGTTTAAATTTAATTCACTTAATGCGATTTGCACACAGTTTTTGATTTTTAAGAACCGTTTCACAGTGGGCTAATTTTCAAAAAAGCTGGCCAAAAGTCAAAAAAAAAAATCACTATTGTGATTTTATTATTTTGAAACTACATAAACAAAGCCCTGTTGCATTTTATTGTATAAGAAAAAATTGTATAAATTTTAAAGTTACCTAAATCTACGCAGTTAAACATCTGTTATTAAAAACACTTAATAGGCATTTTAAAAACAAAAAAAAAATGTGGTCAAATAAGTATCGTTTACAAAAAAGTTATTTATCGTTACTAAAAAACTAACTATGGACGATACTATTCAAGGTATTTATATAATATTTCAGTAAAAAGTTTTATATTATTTCTCTAAACTTTATGCGAAAAGTGCGAACAAAAAAGTACTGAATAAAGTTTATTTATTTTCTTTAACCTATTTTTCAAGCATTGAAAAAGTAGTGAACCCGCGAGATTCCGCTTAGTTATAATTTGGATGTTGTTCATAAAAGTGTATTCTAAAGATTGATTAAAAGAAAAGGCACCTATTTTTGCCTATTACTTCATTAACTTATATTGTGTAGTGCTAGTCGTGTTTTTTAGTAAACAAAATGGCGGTATTTTGTTTTCTTTACAAAATCATTCAAATTTTATATAGATATAGTTATTACGTTTCTTGAGAAACTAATTTTGTTAAGTGCAATAAAACTACAAAAAAATTAGTAGCACACATGAATGAGATTTTGACAAAGTTAGAGTGTAGGGGGGGGGGGGGAACAAACCCCCTCGGTTACGACGTCTTTTTTACCTCAGCTACGACGATTTTTTTATAGTTTTATTGAATTTTACAAAATCAGTTTCTCAAAAAACATAAAAACTATATCTATATACAATCATATGATTAACAGTATATTTTACCTTTCTCTTATATATCGAATTTATATAATATAATATATTATCGATTACTTTTTACTTTATTTTTAATTAGTTTAGTAAAGTTATAATTTTTTTATGATTTTTTCAATTATTATATTGTCAATTAATATCTAAGGTTCACAAAAAGATCATTTGCAAATTCCTCGAATTGAAATTTTTGAAATTTTAAAAAACGAGTTATCTTCAGATCTAGATGACCAGCTTAATATTTTGCAATCACGGTCGTGTCTAAGAAGAAAAATTTGTTTCCAATTTTCAACAGATGATAAAAAGAAACTAAAAAATGTATTGACAAAATTAAAAATAAAATGGAAAAGTAGTAACCGAACAAAAAAAATATTTTTGAAGACACACGACACTTGGTTAAAAGCCTCAACAAATATTTGTGTAAGTTATTTAATGCTTATCTCTATTAAAGTTTTAAACTTTTTTATATTTACTAAACATTTAAATAATTTCAGATTGTTCAAGCACGAAATAAAGAGAGAAAAAGCCATAGTGCAATGGGTCGACCACCTTTGAATTTTGATGAAGCTAGTGAACGAACGAAACGGCGAAAAACAGAGGAAATGCGTTCGACATTTAGTTCATCCGAGTTAGCATTTGCTTCTCAGATGAGTCTTCGGGCTTCAGGAGCATGCAATGCCGGAGTTACAGTTAAAGATTTACCTTCCACAATTCAACACCGAGTCGCAAACTATATAGAGAGCCTTAAATTGTCGCAAATTTCACAAACATCTGAACTATGTGCTGAAACAGCTCTTTCTATACTAATGGAAGCAAAGCTTTCTAAACATCAATATTGCATTATAAGAAGTGCTGCAATTGCGAATAGCTCTTCTTTTTTACCATCTTACGAAAAACTTAAAGAAGCCAAGAAAATGTGTTACCCTGAAGATATAACGGTAACTGAAATAAGCGCCGAAGTAAAACTGCAATCTTTATTAAATCACACTTGTTTAAGAATTATAAAAGCTCAACAAAATGTAATTGACTCCTTGAATGTAAATATTTTATCAAATATTATTTTAATTCTTAAGTGGGGGTTTGATGGCAGTTCCGGTCATAGCGAATATAAACAGAGATTTGCCGATGGAAGAAACTCAGATGCAAATGTTTTTCTGACTTCACTTGTACCATTACAACTTTTGTGTACAAATTCAGTTTTAGGTCAAGATATTATTCTATGGAAAAATAGGACACCCTCATCTACTCGATTTTGCCGACCTATCAGACTTCAATTTCTTTACGAAAATGTCCATACAAGCATTAATGAAAAAGACTATATTGAAGATAAAATTAAATCACTGGTTCCTCTCATCATTGTTCAACATGAAATAGAAATTAAAATACATTATAAATTGGTTATGACAATGATTGACGGAAAAGTTTGCAATGCAATAACATTGACGAAATCAACAATGCGGTGTTATTTGTGTTCTGCTACTTCGAGTCAATTCAATAATATCAATTTCGTTAAAGAAATAAAAGTTGACGAATCAAAATTGGAATACGGTTTATCAACGTTGCACGCATGGATTCGCTTTTTTGAATGTTTTTTGCATCTTGGGTATAAACTTGGAATAAAAAAATGGCAAGCACGTTCTGACATTGAAAAAAGTATAATATTACAACAAAAATTGTTAATCCAGAATGCTTTTAAGCTGCAGCTAGGGTTAATAGTTGATCGACCGAAACCAGGATGCGGTAATACAAATGACGGAAATACAGCTCGAAGATTTTTTAAAAACTCACAAGTGTCTGCTGATATTCTAGGAGTGGATTTAGAACTAATAAATCGGTTTCATGTAATTTTACAGGTATTATCTAGTGGCTTTCCCATAGACGCAGACAAACTCGATAACTATTCTACCGAAACTGCACTACTTTTTGTTGAAAAGTATCCTTGTGGGCGGAATTTCAAAAGTGGGCGGAATTTCAAAAAACCTGGCCAAAAGTCAAAAAATGATTATAATTAATGGAAAATTTCTGTAAAGCATTTTTTTGAATCCCCAACTTTGAATTTGACATAAGTGTACCAAAATTCAATAATGGTAGATCCAAAATGGCTGTGTTTTAAAAACATTAATCATTAGAAATGCCTTTGGGCTTTCGTGTTTAACCAATTAGTTCTAAATCGACATTTAAGTTCAATAGACTAATGTATTATTTACATTACATATATAAACATTATATATAATACCGATATATAATGTATTATGATTGTATTATTATGCCGCAATGTTAAAAAAAATAAATTGAAAAATTCATTATTTATTCTACTTATTTATTTGTTCAAGGAAAACAAGGAAAACTTTTATTTGCATCATTTATCATAATTGTTTCATTTATATTACTTTAAAATAAATCACCACTGTCATCTGAATCATTTATTGTTGAAATATTGTTGATAAACTCAATCACAGACGAATGAGTTTCAGAGTTTTCGTTAATCTCCGGAGGTAATAACATTTGTAAAGCTTGAGAAGACAAAGATCCGCTAACTTTTGCATGAGATTTTAAAAGTGAAGATATTGCAGGATCTGACGAAACCAGAAGTCTGCAAAAAACGTCATGCATTGTATTTTTTCTGGAATTTTTCGAGGAGAAATCTTCGCGATATTTTTTTAAGTCTTTGTTTCTCGATTCCTGTGCATCCTCAGATAGTTGTCCTATGGGTAGTATTGCTGTTTTTGTTATTAAGGCTCCATGAATAAGTACTTTGTGTACTGTTATAGGCATGTTGTACCAAGGATACTTTTCAACAAAAAGTAGTGCAGTTTCGGTAGAATAGTTATCGAGTTTGTCTGCGTCTATGGGAAAGCCACTAGATAATACCTGTAAAATTACATGAAACCGATTTATTAGTTCTAAATCCACTCCTAGAATATCAGCAGACACTTGTGAGTTTTTAAAAAATCTTCGAGCTGTATTTCCGTCATTTGTATTACCGCATCCTGGTTTCGGTCGATCAACTATTAACCCTAGCTGCAGCTTAAAAGCATTCTGGATTAACAATTTTTGTTGTAATATTATACTTTTTTCAATGTCAGAACGTGCTTGCCATTTTTTTATTCCAAGTTTATACCCAAGATGCAAAAAACATTCAAAAAAGCGAATCCATGCGTGCAACGTTGATAAACCGTATTCCAATTTTGATTCGTCAACTTTTATTTCTTTAACGAAATTGATATTATTGAATTGACTCGAAGTAGCAGAACACAAATAACACCGCATTGTTGATTTCGTCAATGTTATTGCATTGCAAACTTTTCCGTCAATCATTGTCATAACCAATTTATAATGTATTTTAATTTCTATTTCATGTTGAACAATGATGAGAGGAACCAGTGATTTAATTTTATCTTCAATATAGTCTTTTTCATTAATGCTTGTATGGACATTTTCGTAAAGAAATTGAAGTCTGATAGGTCGGCAAAATCGAGTAGATGAGGGTGTCCTATTTTTCCATAGAATAATATCTTGACCTAAAACTGAATTTGTACACAAAAGTTGTAATGGTACAAGTGAAGTCAGAAAAACATTTGCATCTGAGTTTCTTCCATCGGCAAATCTCTGTTTATATTCGCTATGACCGGAACTGCCATCAAACCCCCACTTAAGAATTAAAATAATATTTGATAAAATATTTACATTCAAGGAGTCAATTACATTTTGTTGAGCTTTTATAATTCTTAAACAAGTGTGATTTAATAAAGATTGCAGTTTTACTTCGGCGCTTATTTCAGTTACCGTTATATCTTCAGGGTAACACATTTTCTTGGCTTCTTTAAGTTTTTCGTAAGATGGTAAAAAAGAAGAGCTATTCGCAATTGCAGCACTTCTTATAATGCAATATTGATGTTTAGAAAGCTTTGCTTCCATTAGTATAGAAAGAGCTGTTTCAGCACATAGTTCAGATGTTTGTGAAATTTGCGACAATTTAAGGCTCTCTATATAGTTTGCGACTCGGTGTTGAATTGTGGAAGGTAAATCTTTAACTGTAACTCCGGCATTGCATGCTCCTGAAGCCCGAAGACTCATCTGAGAAGCAAATGCTAACTCGGATGAACTAAATGTCGAACGCATTTCCTCTGTTTTTCGCCGTTTCGTTCGTTCACTAGCTTCATCAAAATTCAAAGGTGGTCGACCCATTGCACTATGGCTTTTTCTCTCTTTATTTCGTGCTTGAACAATCTGAAATTATTTAAATGTTTAGTAAATATAAAAAAGTTTAAAACTTTAATAGAGATAAGCATTAAATAACTTACACAAATATTTGTTGAGGCTTTTAACCAAGTGTCGTGTGTCTTCAAAAATATTTTTTTTGTTCGGTTACTACTTTTCCATTTTATTTTTAATTTTGTCAATACATTTTTTAGTTTCTTTTTATCATCTGTTGAAAATTGGAAACAAATTTTTCTTCTTAGACACGACCGTGATTGCAAAATATTAAGCTGGTCATCTAGATCTGAAGATAACTCGTTTTTTAAAATTTCAAAAATTTCAATTCGAGGAATTTGCAAATGATCTTTTTGTGAACCTTAGATATTAATTGACAATATAATAATTGAAAAAATCATAAAAAAATTATAACTTTACTAAACTAATTAAAAATAAAGTAAAAAGTAATCGATAATATATTATATTATATAAATTCGATATATAAGAGAAAGGTAAAATATACTGTTAATCATATGATTGTATATAGATATAGTTTTTATGTTTTTTGAGAAACTGATTTTGTAAAATTCAATAAAACTATAAAAAAATCGTCGTAGCTGAGGTAAAAAAGACGTCGTAACCGAGGGGGTTTGTTCCCCCCCCCCCCTACACTCTAACTTTGTCAAAATCTCATTCATGTGTGCTACTAATTTTTTTGTAGTTTTATTGCACTTAACAAAATTAGTTTCTCAAGAAACGTAATAACTATATCTATATAAAATTTGAATGATTTTGTAAAGAAAACAAAATACCGCCATTTTGTTTACTAAAAAACACGACTAGCACTACACAATATAAGTTAATGAAGTAATAGGCAAAAATAGGTGCCTTTTCTTTTAATCAATCTTTAGAATACACTTTTATGAACAACATCCAAATTATAACTAAGCGGAATCTCGCGGGTTCACTACTTTTTCAATGCTTGAAAAATAGGTTAAAGAAAATAAATAAACTTTATTCAGTACTTTTTTGTTCGCACTTTTCGCATAAAGTTTAGAGAAATAATATAAAACTTTTTACTGAAATATTATATAAATACCTTGAATAGTATCGTCCATAGTTAGTTTTTTAGTAACGATAAATAACTTTTTTGTAAACGATACTTATTTGACCACATTTTTTTTTTGTTTTTAAAATGCCTATTAAGTGTTTTTAATAACAGATGTTTAACTGCGTAGATTTAGGTAACTTTAAAATTTATACAATTTTTTCTTATACAATAAAATGCAACAGGGCTTTGTTTATGTAGTTTCAAAATAATAAAATCACAATAGTGATTTTTTTTTTTGACTTTTGGCCAGCTTTTTTGAAAATTAGCCCACTGTGCATCGTCGCCATCTACATGCTCGTCTACGGATTTATTTATATAATTTTTCGATTCAGCGTAAAATTTTTCTGGTCTACGGATTTATTTATTTAATTTTTCGATTCAGCGTAAAACTTTTTCTCAAGAAATTCTGGAGAAAGTGTTCTCGAGATTAAACACTAATCAGTACACAATGTCTCGAGACTAATAATTTTAAAAATTGTTTAAATAATTCAAACTTTTTTGAAAAACTCCTAATATTTAAATGCAAAGTTGAAAATGAATTTGCATCTAGTCCTTGCATTATGTTTTCAGTTTTAGTGTCATAATATAATGTAATAATATTTTGAAATACTTTGTTATTACTAAAAAAATTAATATCCAGGTCAGAATGCTTATCTAGAAGTATCCTATTTTTATTTTGTAATGAATTTAATTCTGAGTTAAGTGTAACATTATCTTCATTCATAAGTAGGGCATTTTTTATATACTGTTGAATTATTATTTTTCTGAAAAAGAAAAAAAAAAATTTCTAAATCTTAATTTAATAGTAGTAGTGTCACTTCACTTTCTATTATAAAGATTAGTTACTAGGCTATTCTGATCTTGAAAAGCGCGTTCTCAAAATGCACGCGGTCTTTTGAGCAAGAGCGAGCTAAGCAAGTTAAAACTTTTTACTTTTTGGAATTTAACTATTATTTATTAGTTTAGAAATATTAGATAAACTATAATAGCAATATTAAGATCATATTATAAAAAAGTAGGTATAGAAAAAAGTTTAGCAAACTGTATATTACATTTTTATTAGATAAAAAGTAGAAAGGCAGATATTATATAGAAAATTTTATTTACTTTTTTAAATCGTTTAAACTTTGTTTGTATTAGCTACTCTTTTATCTTTATTTATTTTCTCTTTTTATTTTGTAGTGCAACTGGAAAGAGCTAAAGTGCTTTTTAGTCATTTCAAATCAATCGTTATTTTTTTTTAAATAGAAGGGTTATTAATAATAAAAATTTTTAGACAGTGAAATTGTTACTGATTTAAGTAAGTTTAATATTTTGTTTTATTTTATGTTGGATTTTTTCTGTATCTATGTAAATATTATCTCTCAGAAAAAATAACAAACAATAGAAAAAATAAATTCCTGCTGGAAGTAGTTGAAAAAAAAATCATCGTGCTTTTCCATATTTCATTATATTTTCATTATATATATATATATATATATATATATATATATATATATATATATATATATATATATATATATATATATATATATATATATATATATATATATATATATGTATATATATATATATATATATATATATATATATATATATATATATATATATATATATATATATATATATATATATATATATATATAATGAAATATGAAGAAGCACAGACATGCATACATATTACTTTAGAGTAAAATATACTGACTGACATTGCTTCATTTTTTATACAAGGTTCTGCATTTGTTATTACTTATCAGAAAAGATCGTAAAACGTAAAATTCTTTTACGTTTTACGAATTTACTTTTACGAACGTAAAATTCTTTTACGTTCATTTATTATTCAGTTGTAACAGTAGTATTTTTACTGGTAATATGTTTAATGATAACAGTGAAATTGAAATAGATAATATTAGGTTCGAAGAAGTTATTAGTGTAAATGGTAATCCATCCAGTCGGCGTTTACGTCAACCGTATTAAAAGCATTGTTTTAAAATTAACCATCTTGAATTGGGGGAAAACAAACTAAAAAATCGGTAGCGGTTTGCTGAGTTAGTTTTATAAAAAAATGCTAAAAAGTTGTTGTGCAGTAGGTTGCACTAATAACATAAAAAAATCTAGAATTTAAGTTTTCCTAAAGATGAAGTACTTCGAAGAAAGTGGTTGAATACATTAAATCGTGCTGCAGATACTAGTGTGTTTAACAAGCAATAGTCTCCTAAATTTTCTAATGTTTATGTTTGTTTAGCGCCTTTTATTACTGGAGGGTTACTTTTAATTTACATTTAAATTTAGTATTTGCAGATAAATATCGAAAGATTGGTACTTTTTTTAACCAAAATAATATGTAGACAGCAATAAAAGGCAACATTTTGTTTAAACAGAGATTTAAAAACATGTAAAAATAAAGTAAAACCCTCTAAAAGACTTGTGTCGCAGACATCGTTCCGCTTTTTCTTTTGATTAACTTTCAAAGTAATTGTAAGACATAAAGTTATTGTTAACTACATTTTCTTGGCGTATAAGAAAAAATAGTTTGTGTTCTCGCAATTCAATATGGTTACTTTTGATTTCGCGTATAATCACGTGATTCCGACTGGATGGATAGGCGACTTGAAAATAATTGTTGTCAAATGAAAGAGATAGATGTGAAATTTACTCTATTAATCATTAGTCAACAGTTTGAGAGAAGCTGGAACCTAATTAAGAAATGCTGGAAATTAATTTAAGCCATGGTAAAAATAAATTTGTTTAATAGTAACATAACCAGTTATTTATTGCATGTCTTTTTAATTTTTTTTTAACATGCTGCATTGGAAACACTTTCTTTTCCGCTCTCTCTCTCTCTCTCTCTCTCTCTCTCTCTCTCTCTCTCTCTCTCTCTCTCTCTCTCTCTCTCTCTCTCTTAGATAAGACTTACATAAGAATTAGTACAAGGAGAATTGATAAAACTGATGTAATTACTAAGCTCTTCGGTATCTTTTAAAACTACAATTGATAACCACGTATAAGAAATATTTTACAAGTTGCTTTCTATTTTAAGATATAACTGTTCAAATTGTTTCACTATTATTGTCCCTTGATTGTTCAAATATTGTAATAAATAAAAAATTTTTAGTTTCAAGTATTTTAGTTAATAAAATATCTTCGTAAGTTGTGGTGTTATTTGCGTTATGTTATTTAGCCTTTTAATCTTTTCTTTTCTAATTTAATCTTTTCTTTGTTAATTATTCTGGAGACACATCAATGTGCCCTTATAAATACCTTATGCTATGTGGTATTGTTACAGTGTTTTGTGTTGATAGAACTAGGCTGTTATTATCCAAATTCTTCTACTTACAATAAAATGCAAATAATACTTTTGTAATTGAAAATTGTAAATTTTATATTAATTTTTTAGGTATTAGCAGGCTTTACTTGACTTTCCTTTTCTGGTACCTGCTGTGTTCAGATATATTTTTAAAAAGACTTAACTGATGTTAATGCAGTCTTTTTATGTCGTTAACTATAAGCAATGCCATTGCTGTTATTGAGTCAAACTTAAAATATTATTTATAGATAAACTCGTATTTAATTTTATTTTTTAGATAATATAACAAGTTAATAATGCGTTTTTATTGTTATTAATGATTTAATTACTAATAACCCGTTTTATGGGTTGCTTACTGCTAGTATAAATGATAAAGTAATTAAGCACTGGCTTTATTTTTCCCAAATTCTCTAACTATAAGTTTATCATATTTTATAGAAGATATTTACAATTTTTTCTATGTATCTTCATTTCTTCTAAGAGTTTTTTCCTTATGACCGTTGTTTCAAAAAAGAAGTCTTCGTTGATGTATATTACTGATCCTTTAAGTCGATTAGATGAATATAGTACTTTAATTTTGTCTTTTCTATGTAGAATTTTAACAACAATTGTTCTAGTTTTATTTTCTTCTTTTTTCCAACTCTGTGAGCCCTCTCGATATCAACGTTCTTAATATTTAATTCGTTTTTAAATAAAATTAATAATTTTTTTTCAGTTTTATCCCAGGTTTATTAATCGGTTTCTGAAAGCCCATCAATGCAAAGATTATTCCTTTTTAGTCTATCGTCCAGTTGCCGTAATTTATTTTTTTCCTCTTCACGTATACTGTTTTTTTGTTTTTTTTTAATTTTCTAATTTGCGTATCTTTTTTTCTTGGAGTCCTTGTGAAACTGTTTGGCTCTCTTCGATATCTTTATTTGTCTTTTCTAGGATTCTTACTCTCTCGATAATTTTTTTAAGTTTAGTGTTTAACTTTTCGTTTTCTTTTTTAAGGAGCCGCAAACTTGTTTTGATTTATGTATTTCATTAAGTAGCTCATTTATTTTATCGTTAGTGATTTTTAGGTTATCACTGATGAGCTTAAAGCTATCTTCCTGCTGTTTTGAAAAAATTTCATGAAAAATATTGCGAACAACATTTTTTGATATTTTTGTTTCATCTGTATTCCCCGTTTTGTTAAATTTCTTTCGAACATAAACATTTCGAACATAAACATTTCGAACATTTTTTTAATTCATTTTATAGTATATATTTTTTTTTATTAAAAAAAAAAAAAAAAAAAGAGGAAATAATTAAAAAAAGTAATTATATCCTTAGACGATATTTCGTCTGACTTTTTTTTTCCCGTGAACTTTGGGAAGTCAGAGGAGAAAACTTTGGTTTTTGAGCTAATGCAATTTATCATCTACCGGAACAAATATGTTCCTGCGGCTTTGCTTTGATCTTTATGAAATATCGTAATGTTTCGGGGGGTTTTATTTTAGAAATGCGCTAAATTTATTTTATTAAATTATCAGTGCTATTCAGAAGCTATATGACAAGCGAAAAAGTTAACTTAGAGTATGCTTTTAAATAGTTTGTGACTTATTTTGTATTAAATCTTTGAAGGATTACCAAAAATAATCTTTAATAGCTCTCAGCAATTGCGTAGATTGTTTCGTTTGCCAACCAACAGGCAATGAAAAATCAATTGTGTTTCGATGTCTACCCTTTTTTACCTTCTCTTTAAACTTGTTAAGAGAAGACAAGCACCTGATAGTATTCGATATGAATATGTATTAAATTGTGCAATAATAAAGTTTTAGTTGTTTCTCCGCTTTTGAGTTGAATATATTGAAGAAAACAATTAATTCAAATCAAATCAAATCAAATTTATTCTGAATAAAAGATCTTACATCAAGGATATTTACAAATAGTAATGATACTAATCTCAAGTAAACACCTATCAAATTTAATTATAATAAATAGTGATAATAAAAAGAAAAGTAAAGTCAGATAAAACGTGATAATTGTAAGAAAAGGAAGAAATAATAGTAACTGTAAAAGTTATATAACAATGTTAACCACAAAAATAATACCAACAACAATAATATAAATAATAACTATAAATAAAAATAATTTCAGTAATAATAACAGGTTAATAATAATATTAGTAATAATATAAAAATAATATTAGTAATAACTGATTTTATAATAATATAAAGTAAATACAAATTAAATTGATATTAATAATAATAAAATATGAATGATAGTAGTAATTATTAGGAATATATTTATATAATGATATAAAACAATAATAATAAGGAACAACACTAGTATTTATCAAAATTTAACAATAAGAGTAATAATAATAATAAAAGTCTTTTTTAAAAAAAATTTATAATATATATATATATATATATATATATATATATATATATATATATATGTATACGCACACATGAACACATACATACATATATAAATACATACACACATATACATAAACACACACACACACACACACACACATATATATATATATATATATATATATATATATATATATATATATATATATATATATATATATATATATATATATATATACACACACACATACGTACACATACATATACATATGTATACATATACATATATACACATATGCATACATATACACACACATACACATACATACACATACACACATATACACACATACACATACATACACATACACACATACATACATACATACAACATACATACCCATATACACATACATAAATACATCCACATACACACATATATACATACATACATATACACACATACACACGCACTCATATACATATATCATATACACATATACATACACATATAGAATAATGTTATAATAATATTTATATAAGTGGTAAATGATTTTGTTATATAGATAAATTTTCTACCTAAAGTAAACATTGATATTTACAACTTTAATGTCAGAACTTCTTATAATACATTAAATTAAATTAAAATTAAAAAAATTTTACTCATTGAAAGAAAAGATAAATACATTACCTATAGCATTATATAAGTAAAATCTTGTGATATACATGATTTTATTTATACCTTATTTGTCTGTGATTGTTATAGATGTTCAAGTACACTATCAGATGCATTTCGATCTCATTATGATAGACTCTCGAATTGCTATCACTTGTCCCTAAAAGAATTCCAGTATTGGCATCAACAGCAACTGCAGCTAAAAGTACTGCTGACTTTATTATTGATAATCTTTGTATGCATAATTTGGTTATTATATCATCTACACCAGAAAGAAGAAATATTAAATACAGCCTAATACATATTGACTCTAGAGATCCAGAGAAATTTTTCTACCCAGTTGTTCAATATATTCTTTTGAATACTTATTCAGCTAAAAGAACTTTTGTCTTTTCTACAACAATGACTAATGTGAGGTCAATTTATTGGTATTTTCACAAAGAACTAGGAGAAAAATATAAAAGCTATCTTGATAGACCATAGGGTCAATTTCATTCCAAAACAGATGATGATTTTAATGATGAAAAATATAATAATACAAAGATCAAGCTTCATTTTGTGTGTTCAAAAATATTTTTTGATCAAGCTTCATTTGTTTGTTCGAAAATATTCTACAATCCGTTTCTTCTGCTTTTGGTATAGATATCAATAGTCTTTGTGAGTTTTCTTTAAGAATTTCACAATCTCTTGATATGGCATTTATATTTTTTTGTATTTTTACTAATATTCTTTTTACATTTGTATAACATGTTTTACAAATACAATGATAGTTATTTAAATAAGCTTTTAATTTATGATTTTTTCTATATTTAGGTCAGCCTCTGTTTTCCCTTATTATCCCATAGATTAATTTTCATAGAATCATCATCATAGGATGAATACTTTTGTGTGATATCATGAAGATATAAAATCCACACGTTTAATGAAGGAGGTAAGAAAACCTCAGAATGTTGTGACCTTTTTTTTGTTAATGGTATGTTTTTTTTTTTTTTAAAGCAATATAACATCGTGATCATTGCATTGAAAATCAAACAACTTATCATCCATTTATTAAAAATTGGATACAATATTGCAATAAAAGAGTTCACCTAAACTTATGAGTATATAAAGAGCAAAACAAAATGTTTGAATTGAATAAATTAAATTTGAACTTAATCCAACTTAATTTGGCTACTACTTGTGAGTAAGAAAAAAAAAGATGAATTTATTATTATTTTTATAAATCTGCAATAAGAAAAAACTTTAATAATGTGTCTTTTTTTAGTTTGAAAGTTAAAAATACGGGTTAACAAGATATATTTGACATATCTTGAATTTGATAAAATTGTTGATAACTTGCTGAAAATAGTTGATAGTTGGTTTTTAAAAAGTTTATTACCCCCGTCCTTAAACCTGCTAAGCGTAAATATTTTTCGCCATTATTAATTTTTTTAAATAACCAAAGTTTTCTCGTCTGACTTCCCGAAGTTCACGGGAATAAAAGTCAGACGAATTATCGTCTATTATATCCTCTGAATAAAACACGTTTGTTTGCCGCAAAAAATTTTTTTTGATCTGAAGCGATCTGTGTTTCCACTACTAGTTGCGGGAATGTTAGTAGTTGTTGTTCTAGTTGTTGTTCCAGGTTGTGATGACATTTTGTAATTGTTTTATATTAATATTATCATTGCTCTAAATAAAAGCTAAATGTTACTCCAAGAAATTTTTCAAGCGTTTGATATCGAGCAATGGTAATACCCCAGCTAGGTTTAAAAAAATCAACGTTCTCGAGATACTTTTCTTTTATTGTAAAGCTAACTCAAAACTTTCAGACAAATTCATAATTAATTTTACTTACATTTTCATCCAACTCCATCGCTTGATATATGTTTGATATAGGAGCTGGTAATGAGCTTGAGTTTTTTATTTGAGAAAATTTTCACTTATATATAAAAAATTTTATCTTTAATAGATGGAAAATACTATCGAAGAACATCTACTTATTGTTGGAGCAACAAGTTCAGGAAAAACAGAGCTCTTGCTCCACCTGCTCAACCGACGGCCAGACGCTTTGATATTTTTAATATGCCCAACCATTGGATACAATGAAACAAAAATGATAAAAAAAATTGTTTACAACCAAAGATTTCACGACGCAGGAGTATTTGACGATTTTAGCTGGCCAAAATTATTTCTCTCTTTTTAACAGCTGAAAACTTTACCATATGACAAGAAATTGTAAATTAAATGTTTTTTGTACAAATCCAAGCCAGTGGCGTTCAATATAGGGGAAAGATGGGTACTTTAGGGATTACATTTTATTCTATTCAATAGGATTTGAGGAAATTTAAGATATATTATTTTTCAAACTTTATTATGGTTAATAACATACTATATTTTGATATTTAATTAGATTCCACTTCGTCATTGTCAGAATATTCTTCATTTTCGTTGTTTTCAGTGTCGGAATCTTGGACTTCTCCAGAAAGAAGCACTTCCACAGCTTCTTTTGAAAAAGGCTTTGTGTTTCTTTTTCCCAATGCTGGACAACAGAGGGTCGGATGTTAACAATAACCTATTGATGATATCTTGGTTACAATCTTTTCTAGAAAATTTTCTAGCATAGCTAAGTCTGTACTCCCAAAAATGTTTGTTTCTGGCTTCGGTAGCCTCTTCCGACAATTGTCCAATTGGCAAAAGCGCATTCTCTACTATATCAGGACCATGTAACAAAACTTTATGCAGAGTTGGAGTCATTGGACACCAGGGGTATAGTTCAACATAAAGCTTTGCAGTATCCAAAGTATACTGTCGGAACTTTTCTACATCAATCTTGTGGCCACTGGAAATTACTTCTAGGATAATTTTCATTCTGGAAATTAAACGGAAGTCTACTCCAGTGATATCTGCAGATGTTTCCGGGTTGTTGAAGAATCTCCTGCTTGTGTTGCCGTTATTGGTATTCCCAAATCCAACCTTAGGTATGTCGACAAGAATGCCAATTTTGATCTTGAATTCATCTTGGATTTTCTTTTTCCTATCTGAGATGAGTCTCTTCTCATCTTCATTCAGCCTTTTCTGCCATTTTTTTACAGGCAATTTATATGATAGGTGAAGGAGACTTTCAAAACACCGTCTTCTAGCATGCAGAATGGATAGTCCAAATTTATAGCTGCTTTGATTGTCAACACATGTTCTGTCCAAATCATTAAATTGTCTTGATGTTGCTCCACAAATATAAAATCGCATGGTCGATTTAGTGGTGGTTGCTGCGTTACAGACTTTTCCGTCAATCATAGTTAACATCATCACATGTTCTACTGCTATGTCTTGAAGTTGAGTTGGTTTCAAGCCTGCAATTTTGTTTTCCATGTAAGCAATTTCTTCAGCTATTACACCAGTAGTTTCTTTTATGAACCTAATTCGAATTGGCCTGCAAAACCTTGGAGACGATGGTGTAGGGTTTTGCCAGATAACCTTTTTATTTACTCCACAAGTTAGATGTAATGGAACCAATGAGCATTGAAATATACTGGCATCAGAATTAAAGCCATCCTCAAACTTTTGATTAAACTGTGTCTGCTGGGAGCCATCACAACCCCATTTCGTAGATAATTTCATATGTTTACGCCCACTTTCCGTTAGAGTCTTCCGTTAGAGTCTGATAACTTCTTCTAAATACAACACCAATCTTTCGGCAGTATGGTTTGACAGACTTTGTAAGTCTACTTCAGCTAAACTTTCTGTGACTGTGAACGAATCAGGATCAGGATAGCATGTTTTTTTTCTTCGACCAAAATACTGTAGCAGGGCCATTGCTTCTTGTCACTTGTACGTACGATTTCATATTGAGATTTTGTTAGGCCTGTGTCAGTAAATATTAAAAGAGCCTCTAGCGGTGTCAATGATTTTTTTTGTAGGTTCAAGACTGCTGCGATAGGCTTTTTTATACTTTCCCGCTCGTTTGGGAGATGTTTTAAGATCTTTGAGGACGGTTGCAACACTTCTTTTGCCACTTGTTGTCAAACAAGTTTCAGCTGCAAAAACAATAGCTTCTGGTTCCACATCTTTCCTGAGCTGTTCTGTTTTTCTCCTCTTTGAACGTTCACTAGAATCAACAAAACTTTTTCTTGGTCGTCCTGCTGATTATGGAGTGGATGGGGTACGGTATTTGGAAATTCCCTTGCAGCCAAGGGCCATGCTTCTTAATAAATATTTCATGAGTTCTGGATGAAGACGACCACATTTTTCTAAAAATAGCTTTCAACCTCGACATTTGACGCTTGTATACTGTTTTTAGTTCTTCGGTATATTGATTTCTTGATAACAAATTTTGATCAGCTAAGTCCATTTTTTCATTGAAATTTGGAGCCTCCTGCTGCTGAATACTGTTGTAGAAATCCAAACGAGAGATTGTTTGCATTCCTGATGACCCATCTAGAAAAAAAAATTAAGTTGAAAAATTCATCTTGGACCTTGATGTGCTTAGAACATGATTAAAATTTAGATGGCATCAACAGGCAGTTAAAATTAAGATTTTTAAATAGCTAGTGGTATAAACTCATAGAAAAACGAAAAAAACTAAGAGGGTTTCAATTATTAAATAAATGCTAAGTTTCATGGTACATAACTTTTGTGGTAATTAATATTTCAAAACGGTAATAAGAGTAAATAATGTACATACCTGTCATAGATTCATCCATGATATAACACTGTAAAACTTCTGTTGTAAACACTTGTACACAGCTTCAATAAACACCACTAAAATTGCTCGTAAATAAAATGAATCACGCAGATATAGATCGGATATTTAACTAGACTGTGTAGTTCCAATTACTACTTTTATATACAAACCATTAACTGCTCATTAAGCGACCATTATCGAGAGATAATAAGGGTAGGTAATTAAGTGGGTACGGCCACTTTTAATAATTCCAATTTTGGCTAGCTAAAATCGTCAAATACTCCTACGTGCGACGTGCCTCCATTTTGGATCAATCGATGTAGTGTTCAATGTGTTTTAGAACTTATTAGCAAAGTTATGGAGAGAGAAGAATACATTTTTATTGTTGACGATTTTATTTATAAAAATGACATGGATTCGTGGAGATCACTACTAGCCAAGCTCGTTATATCAGGCCGCTACATAAAGCATTCATTGTAGCTTTTAGCTCAAAGGTATACAAGGATACCTCGAGTTGTCCTCAGCTTTTCAGCTGAGCTGCTCAACTCAACTGCGTTGGTATATTACATTTAAAAATTCGGTCAAGCTTCAGAATGATTATAGAAAAAAAAAACTTATAAGTAAAACCCAACTAGAACAGATAAAAAAAACTTCTTCATTCTAAATTTACGCTGCTGTCCTAATACAAATGTACACGCACTTAATACAAAATCACACGCACATGAGCGAGTCGAGCTGCTATGATTCTAACAATAATAAATTCAGTTTTTTTTTGGATTCTTATCTTAAGTATTGTTATTACATTTATTTTGAGGAAAGTTTTTACATATATTAAAAGTTGTATGATTTTGAGTTTTTACATATACTAATTTAATATATTAAGGAATTTTAGAAGGAATTATAGAAGAAATTATGGGGGAGGAAAAAACCTAGTTGAAAACCCAGTTGAAACAGAAGATAGCAATGTTAGTTTGTATCGGTAAAATCTAATAGCTTGTGTTTCAGGAGGAAACAGTTTAAAACTTCTTAGAAGAAAACTAGCTCACCAAGAGCTAAATAACACAGGTCAACAAAAAGAAAAAATTTTTCTGGTGCCGAGCAAACAATTTGATTTTTGTATAGCATTTCTCTTTTTGATTTCAAATATGCAACTCATTTTTTACCATTAAGTCAAGTTGTAAAGATATTTAGGTTCAAATCTTTAGTATTTGGGGTAAAGTCCCTAATATTGTCGAAAAAAAAGTTATTCAAAAGTATGTCAACCTGGGTCTCAAAAGAAGCTTATTTTCATAGAGATTTTAGAAAACATAAATATTTTTCATTAAAATTTATCGACAAAAAAATTATTAGAAAAAATGCTAAAGACTTTTAAAAAAACTTCAACAAAATGTTATTTATCAATAATACAAAAAATACTTATTTTTATTACAAATAAATAACATTTTTAAAATCTCTATGAAAATACTTCTTTTTTTTTTTTTTTAAATTTTCCGTTTTTGTTACAATTAAATTCCGTAATATAATACAAGATACTCTTATTCTTTCAAAAATAATCCAGTTATAAATATAATGGATGGAATAATCAACGTTTTATACAATTATATAATGATTTCGTAAATAATAATATTAAAAGTCTTAGCCTTACAAATAACAATTACGATAAAGAACTTATCAAAATCTATAATTTGATTACAAAAAGTGCATCTGAAGCTCTTCGCCAACACTTATCTGAGAAAAAACAATCATTATATTCGAAATCTTGTGGACTCCCGAGTTAAATAGGAGTAAAAAAGTTCTTACATTTCATTTTAAGAAATGGCGTGACACGGGTTTCGTAAAAGATTTAAGTTCGCACATTTTTAACCAATACCTAATTGCACGAAAAAATTTCCGAAACGCTGTTAAGAAAGCACAAAACTATAACCTTTACAAAAAATACATAAAAATCGAGATGTTAAAAAATATCAATCCAAAAAACTTCTGGAATACTTTTAGAAATATACAGACTGATGCAAATTCAAAATTATTTACAATAAATAATAAAAAGGACAAGGAGTCAATCACAAGAGAATTCGCCGATAGTTTCGAAAAACGGTTGAACACTAAATCTATAACGCATACCGCGAAGAGTTTTCAAGTTCCACCTTGTACAAAATTTGACTTTGTAATAATATCAGATGAAATTATAAGAACGGCTATCTCTTGCCTAAAATTAAACAAAACCAAAGATGCATTTGGAATCTCTGCAGAACATTTAAAATATTTGCGTTGTGAAGCCCTAATAGAATGGCTAAAAAAATTCTTCACATTTTCTCTTAATCATGGTCAAACGCCAAAGTCGATGTCTACATCACTTATAATACCACTTGCTAAATCTTATAAAAAATCATTAACTTATCCAAATAACTACCGTGGTATCAGCATCATTCCAATCTTCACAAAACTAATCGAATATATAATCCTAATAATCTGTCCAGATCTAAAAGAAGCTCATCCTCTTCAATTCGGTTTCACCAAAAATATCTCAACCCTACACGCCGAATTTGTTATTAGTGAAACAATTAAACACTACAACAACAACATATCACCTGTTTATCTCTGTTCCCTTGATGCTGAAAAAGCTTTTGACAGCTGCAACTGGGACATTCTTTTTGAGAAACTGTACAATAATAAAAAATTACCACTGTATATTGTTAATACAATATCGTCATTATACAGGGAGAGTAGTGCTTCTGTGTCTTATCTAGGTTGCAAATCAAATCCATTCTATCTAACGCAAGGAGTGAGACAGGGATCGATTCTCTCACCTCATTTGTACAATCTTTACACTCAAAACCTACTAGAAACCTTACAAAATGAAAGTGTCGTAGGAACATCAATAAATGGAAACTACACGGGTGTTGTAGCATATGCTGATGACATTATACTTCTTAGTTCCACCCTCTCTGGCCTACAAAAGCTAATTAATATCTGTAACATTTACACAAAAGAAAATTGCATAAAATTAATTGAGTTTTTGGTCACCGGAAAACATCAAATTAAAAAATGCACGATAACACTCAACCACCAAAAAATAAAACTAGACAATAAACTTACTCATCTAGGCTTTATATGGGACACAAAATATTCACCAATTGCCTCACTTAATCGTTTAAACATTGATAACCGAATATCCCATTTCCGGGCAGTAATACAGTCTTTAATTCAAGCTGGAATTCGTTTTGTTCACCCAAACTCTATTGTCCAGTTATATAAAACTTTAGCTGTTCCAACACTAACGTATGGTCTTGAGCTTTGCGACCATAAAGAAATGTTATTGCAAAAGCTTGATATAGTAGGAAGAATTGCACTGAAGTCACTACTAAACGTTTCAAAACATAGTAAAAATTATATACATCCCCTATTTTGTATTGAAGATATATCTATAATTACGCAACAAAATAAGATAAACTTATTTATTCGCCTGTTGAAAAATAAAATGAAATTTGATATTCTTAAGTCGCAGTTGAACAACGAATCAGGTCCACGACCTTTTGTAGATAGCGTCAAGGCTCTGTGCAATAGTCATAAATTAAATATAGAGAAACTAATGCAACACAAAGAAAAAATAAAAATTACTGGTTTAAAAAATATAATTCCTGAAACGGATCTTAAAATCTTAAAATGTGCAGTTGAGTTCTGGAACTCAAAAGAACAAAGAACAATCTTCTTTTTTCAAGGATGTTCTTGAAAATAAAATTCCTAGATCCTAGAGATTTTTTTGTGAAACTTTTTATTTACCTTACTTGTAATATATAGTGGGTGTTTAACAAATATATAAATTAAAATTAATAAAAAAAAAAAAATCAAAGACAAAATAATAAGAGATAGTTATACAAAAATATATAAAAACGCGGGAAACTTGCAGAAGACCATTAAGTCTTATCATCAAGAACCGTTGTACTAGTTATGTTTTTACAATATTAAATTCCTATTGTTAAAAGCAAAACTTAATTAACTAAGGTAAATAGTGTTAACACCAAAAACATTCAATGTAAAAAGACAAGAAAAAAATAAAAAAAAAGCAGTTTAAAAGAAATCATTAATAAGATTTTTATACTTTAAAATACTCTTTTTTATTAGTTTTTGAAAGCAATTTATATTGTTTACATCTTGTAAATTACTATATTTTGCTAAGATTTTATTCCAGATATGCGGAGCTCGATACGTAATTTTAAATTGTTCTTGTTTAGTTTTGCACAATGGTTCAATTAAGCCTGTTGTGCGTAAAGTATACTTAATGTTAGGTTTAATTTCATAAAGATCATTAAAAATTGAGGGGCATTGTTGAAATTTACTTTTGTACATGAGACATAAAATTTTATAAACGTTTATCTCGTATAACGTAAAGATGTTCATAATTTCGAACAGTGGTTTTGCATGTTCGTTTTTATTTTTAAAATTTATTATTCTTAAGGCATGTTTTTGTTTTCGATAGAGTGCTTTAAGCTTGCTTTTAGATGTACTACACCACGCAATTCAAGTAACTTTGTATAAAACTGAAATAGATTTGTTTTAGATGATGCTTATTAAGTAAATCCCGTGACTGATATAGAACGCCAATACTTTTTGATATTTTGATTCCAATATAGGCAATATTATTATTATTTCATTTATTTAACACCCAATGTAATTTACAAGGTAAAAAAGAAAAATAAGAAAGTTATTTCTCGTGATTTTCACTTAAGAATTTTTTCTTCCAGAATTTGTTTAAAAATTCCTCTTTGCTCTTTCGCATTCCAGCACTCTATTGCATGTTTCAAAGTTTGTTCAACTTCGGAGGGAATTTCACTTTTAGAAAGTGCTATTTTTATCTTCTTTTTATTTTGAATTAAGTTTTGAAAATTTAGCATCCGAAAACGGCATAGGTCCTGAATATCGCCAACAAACGAATGTTTAAATAAGGGGTGTTTCAGTTGTGAAAAGATAATGTCTGAAGTTGTTTTATTATTAAGAAGACGAAGAAACAAGTTTAATTTATTTTGATGAATACTTTTTGAAATTTCCTGGATTTTAAATAGCGAATTTGTATAGTTCTTACTGTGTTTTGAAACATTTAAAAGCGATTTTAGTGCACTCCTTCCAATTACATCTAGTTTTTTCATCAAATCAGAATTATTTTCACATATCTCCATACCATAAGTTAAGGTAGGGACTGCCAATAATTTATATATATAAGAAATAGAACTTGGGTGGGCAAACCGGATTCCAGATTGAATAAGAGTTTGAACAACAGCTCTAAAGTTTGAAATTTTTTCATCAACATTTGTATTATTGAGTGAAGCAAAAGTTGAATGTTTAGTATCCCATGTGAATCCCAGATGTCTAAGTTTATTCTGAAGATTTATTTTATTACTAGATATCGTTATCGTATTGGTTTGTATTTGTGCTTTACCTGAAATCAAGAATTCAGTTTTTTCGGCATTTATTTTAATACAATTTAAATTACTGTAAATATTGCATGTTTTTATCAGCTTTTTGAGACCAGAGAGGGTAGAGCTTAAAAGTATGATATCATCCGCATATGCCACCACACCAGTGAAGTTACCATATATCGATGTGCCAACAATACCTTGATTTGTAATAGCTTCAAGAAGACTTTCAGTGTAAATATTATATAGGTGAGGTGAAAGAATCGATCCTTGTCTTACTCCTTGCTTTAGAAGAAAGGAGTTTGATTTACAACCTTGATATGAGACTGTTGCACTACTATTGTTATATAACGAAGAGATAGTGTTAACTATACAGAGTGGTAATTTTTTATCGAAATATAATTTATCAAATAGGATATTCCAGTTGCAGCTATCAAAAGCTTTTTCTACATCTAAAGAGCATAGGTATACAGGTGAATTGTTGTTATTGTAATGTTTAATTGTTTCGCTAATTAGAAATTCAGCATGTAGCGTTGAACAGTTAGCATTGAATCCAAATTGTAGGGGGTGAGTATCTCTAATATCCGGACATATAATAAGGATTAGGTATTCTAGAACCTTTGTAAAAATTGGTATAATGCTAATACCGCGATAATTGTTCGGGCTATCTAAAGATTTTTTATACGATTTAACAAAGGGTACAATAATAGACGTCGACATTGATAATGGTGTCCATCCATAATTAATGGAATAATTAAAAAAATTTGATGAGCCATTTTGTTAAAGTATCACAATTTGCGTATTTCAAAAGTTCTGCTGAGATACCGAAAGAGTCAGGAGATTTTTTAAATTTTAGGTTCGAAATAGCCCTAATTATATTTTCTTCAGTTATTATAATATCATCATGTTTTGTACACGGGGGAATTCTCCGATGATTTTCATTACGATGTGTTATTTTTGAAGTATTCAGTACTTTTTCGAAGTGGTTTGCAAATTCTGAAGTAATGGATTCTTTGTCTCTTTTATTATTTATGGTAAATAATCTAGAACTTATGTCTTTGTTTAAACATCTAAAAGCATTCCAAAAGTTTTTTGGTCTAATATTTTTTAACTTTTCAATTTTAGTATACTGTGCGCAAATTTTATTATTTTGAGCCAACTTGACGGCTTTGCGAAAGCTTTTACGAGCCATTAAGTAACGATTGAAAGTTACGGAGTTTAAATCTTTTAAAAAACCAGAATCCCTCCATTTGTTGAAATGAATTGAAAGAATAGTTTTAGAACGACTTAATTCAGGTGTCCACCAAGATTTTGAATACAAACATTGCTTTTTACTTTTTAAAGTTTCCTTAAAAGCTATTTGAGCGCTGCCAGCAATTATTTTATAGATTTGAATAAGGTCGTATTCATAATTATCAGTAAAATTAAGATAGTTAAAGCAATTGGTTAAATGATCATTATATGAATTTATAAAGTTAGAATCGTTCCAAGCGTAGCTAGGAATATTAGTATCTTCTTCTATTGTGGTATTGTACTTAGTGTGCTTACCTTCAACTTCAACTGATATTGAAAGTGGTAAATGATCGCTTAAGTTATTTGAGCACTCAGGATGAACAATGCATTTTAGACTTAATATGTTTATTCCAGGTAATATTTTCGTCAATGAGAACACCAAGAAATTTTGTGACTCTTTTGCGACTAACTTCTGTGTTTTCAATAACTAGTTTTGGAAAAGAAATAGGAATTTTTTTTTTTTTTTTTTAAAGGGTGTAATAATGAGAACTTTGATTTACTTGAATTAATAGAAAGCTTATTTGCATTGAACCATAGTGAAATTTTATCTAACTCGTTGTTCATTTGTACAAAGAGTTGAGGTATATCTTTTCCTGAAATAAAAAAGTTACTGTCGTCAGCAAACATTATTGTTGATATATTTGTCGCTCTCCAGAGATCATTCACGTATATTAGGAAAAGTAGAGGCCCAAGAATAGATCCTTGGGGCACTCCACAAGAAATTAAAGTTGAATTTGTTAGTTTTTTATTTCCGTTATATATGGACTGTGTACGTTTACTCAGGTAATCTGCTATCCACCTGCAGGGTACGCCTCTTATGCCGTACATCATAAGCTTTTTTATCATTATTTTATGATCCACTGTGTCAAAGGCCTTAGAGAGGTCAATAAACACGCCTAAAGTAAATTCTCCGTTTGCAAAAGAGTTTTTTATTTCATTAATTAAGTGAAGTATTGCATGTTCAGTTGAAGTGCTTTTCTGGAATCCAAACTGTTTTGAATAGAATAAGTCATTATTTTTAAAAAATGCATATAACCTATTGAACATAATTCGCTCAAAAATCTTAGAAAAAATGGAAAGTATAGATATTGATCTATAGTTTCCAATATCCGTTTTATCGCCTGATTTATATATAGGTTTAACTTTTGCTGATTTAAGTATATCAGGAAAGATACCCTCATTCAGAGAACGTTTACAAATTTTAAATAAAGGCACTTTCAACTCATTAAAACAGTCAATGACAATGTTGCTGTTTATAATATCAATTCCAGATGACTTATTACGTTTCAAGCTTTAAATTGATTTTTATTGCACTGAAGGTATTCCTTAAATGATTTATTTACATTTGGAATTTTTGCCGCAAGTTTAGGTCCTATATTCACAAAAAAATTGTAAAATTCATTTGCTATATTGTTTTCATTGTCAATAGTATTATTTTTAATATGTAAGATTTTCGGAAAAGATTCATTGATTTTCGGTTTTCCAATTATTTCATTTAGTACTTGCCAAGTTTTCCTAGAACTTAGTTGACACTTTTCAAGTTGCTTTTTATAATAATTTGATTTTGCAGTTCGTTTGACTTTCTCAAATAAAGTCCTATAGTTTTTATATTCTGCCTTGGTCTTTACGCACTTATTTTTAGATATCTATCGTACAGTCGATGTTTTCGCTTCGAAGCTTTTTTTAAGCCTTTACTAAACCATGGCGAATTTAAGGTTTTAACTTTAATTTTTACTTCTGTCTCTGGGAAGTGTTTTTCATACAAGTTTGAAAAATTGTGATGGAAGTTATTAAACATGGAATTAGCATCATTGAGTGATTCTAATGGAGACCAGTCTATATTTCCTAGTTCATTTTGAAACGCTAATTGATTGTTTAATGTTAGGAGGCGTTTAGTAAATGTGACTTTATTTTGTTTTTGTTTTTGTTTTTTTGCTTCTTTTGAGACCCAGGTTGACACACTTTTGAATAACTTTTTTTTCGACAATATCAGGGACTTTACCCTAAATACTTAAGATTTGAACCTAAATATCCTAACAACTTGACGTGATGGTAAAAGAAAGAGTTGCAAATTTGAAATCAAAATGAGAAATGCTATACAAGAAACAAATTGTTTGCTCGGCACCAGCAAAAAAAATTTTTTTTGTTGACCTGTGTAATATAACTGCTGATGGAATAGTTTCAATATATGGCAAATACACAATCCAGATAGATCCAGCACGCATGTTGACATTACCCGCCCATATTGGACTATTAAACAGCAAACTCAAGAAATGTATATCAATCCTAAAAGTTTAATGAGAATCAATGAGCAAACAGTTAGCTATTCAAACCAAGAACTTATAAATAATAATGGAAGAGACATCTATACTATTATAAACAAATACTAGCAGTACAAGTTGCTGGTGCTAAACGGAAAGAGAAACAGCAGAATCTACTCTCTGAAGTAAGCTCTACTCTCTGAAGTAAGAAAAAGATCTTGAAAATGGAAAAAAAAAGACGAAAAAAAAGTTAGCTAAAAAAAAAGACGAAAGTTAGCTAAAAAATAAAATAAAAGTAAAACCTCTTCAATTTTTGAATTTAAAAATATCAATCTTATTTATGCTTCTATAGGAGTAGGAGCTATTGTTGTATATTATTGTATAGTTTTTTATGCGAAAAAAAAGAGTTATCTCTAAAAACAATAAAAAATAGATATGTCAGCTCATCCCAAGCCAAACAAAACACCAGGTTAATCTGTAAAAGATTGCTGGAGTGTTTTTTAAGCTCGACTCATAATAAGATATATATTTATATCTTAGAGCGTCTCTAGACAATTATTTACTTTGTCGTCTGCTGTTTTTTTGCACCATCCGGTCAACCAGTCTTAAAAATGTTTGAAATTTTTCTTTAAGAAAAGAAAATTCTTCAACGGCTGGCTCATCATTAATAAGATTTCGGGATATCCCTTCTTGCAAAAAAGATGCAGCCACTGGGGCTGATGTTTATTGCATGTGGAAGCGTTTCCTGCTGCTTTTATATTTTTTTACATTAAACCGATTCAATATTAAAGCGTAAGGTCTCAAATATTCTTCTTGGATTGCCTTGACATGTTGCTGTGTTTCTAGGTACTACGTCGCACTCAATAAAACTAATAGAAACGCTTGGAGAGTCAAGGCCGTCTTTCCAAATTATTCGCTTTAGTCCAATCTCTGAATTGTTAATGTACATGTTACAGTAGAATTTGAAGTCTAATAAACTGTGTGAGTTTGAGCCATCTTGTATTTATTGAATACCATTGTCCAAATTGTTCACTCAACAACATCGCATCACCAATTTTGCAATACAGCCTGAAAAGTCAAACGCAGTAATGAACATCACAATATTAGATATCCATATAAATGGTTGACCTAACCGTCTCTATTCAAATGGGATGTTACCATACCACTTCTTCAAAGAAACGTTCCGCTGCCTTGCTGATTCGTACCGTATCTCAAGCGATTAAACAGATATTTTTGATACTGAAGTTTTTCAAGCTGTTGCACTCAAAGAATTTTATGCTGACACCCAACAATTTTTGGCAATAGATTTCAGATCTGCAAGTAATCAGCATTTATCAGGAAGTGGTCAAATATTAGAAAACACAGGAGATGGTATCCAAATAAATTTTCTACTGACCCAGTATCAGCTGATACTGGGTCAGTAGACATTGTTGGATTCCTTGTCATTCACGCTTTCGCTCAGTTCGAGCAAAGACGCTTCCGTAATATTGCTTATTAATTTAATTTAAAAAAAATTCTTTGCTAACATAATAATCGTTTTCATTTATCAATGGAATGGCGGCTTGATAGTATTTAACCGTGGAGGAAAATATTTTTGAGGGGTTAACAAAATGTTTTCTTAGAGTGAGTATCAAAAAGCTCTAGGTAGGAGTTACAAAAAAATTTGACCAGGCAAAGTGGTCAAGTGGCGTCAAACTCCTATTTTACATCTTCTGACATTTCTGTCGCTAATTTTATAAGATTTCAAAAACAGCTAACTACTCTAAATAAAGTAACACAAATTAAACACGCGTGACAAAAAATATTCCAAAAAAAGTCACACCCGACACGGTTATGAATAACAAAAACCGAAGCATTATTTCTTTTAGCAGAAAAAGAAAAACGTAAATTATATTTAAATTTAAATAAACAATGCATTATAATTATTGTTTTTTTTTAATTTAAATTATTAGGAATAAAAGAATAAAATCATTATCACTAGCATAAAGTAAATTATTATCGTGAGAGTTAAAAATTATATCAAATAACGTTGCTTTTTTTTAATAATGCATACTATAATTCCTGAGGGAATCAAAGTAATTGGATCACCTTTTAAATATAATTTAAACAACCAAGTATATATAATATATATATATATATATATATATATATATATATATATATATAAATATATATATATATATATTTATATATATATATATATACACACACATATATATATATATATATATATATATATATATATATATATATATATATATATATATATATATATATATATATATATATATATATATATTTATATATCTATATAATATCGCAATAACAAAATCTATGCTTTCAAAATTCTTTAGACTTTTTATAAAGTAAATTTTAACCAAAAGTCTCATCTCTTAAGTTATAAATAATAATACTTACAATTTATAAAATACAAAAATTTTCAGATAACCTTATATTAAAACTAAATATAATATAACTTTATATATATTAAAACTAAAATAATAATCAAATAATTAAACAAATCGTTTGCTGTTTTTCTAAATAATTTAAACAGAGTGCGATATTATGTTTTGTTAACATTGTAGACGGATGGTTGATACCTAAAATTTCAGTTTTTATTTTATTAACAGAATAATTAATATCTAAAGCTTCGTTATATTTTCCCATTTTGTACAAACAGAGTGCGATATTATTTTTTACTAACATTGTATCCGGATGGTTGATACCTAAAATTTCAGTTTGTATTTTATCAACAGAATAATTAATTTCTAAAGCTTCGTTATATTTTCCCATTTTGTACAAACAGTTTGCGATATTATTTTTTGTTAACATTGTAGACGGATGGTTGATACCTAAAATTTCAGTTTTTATTTTATCAACAGAATAATTAATTTCTAAAGCTTCGTTATATTTTCCCATTTTGTACAAACAGAGTGCGATATTATGTTTTGTTAACATTGTATCCGGATGGTTGATACCTAAAATTTCAGTTTGTATTTTATCAACAGAATAATTAATTTCTAAAGCTTCGTTATATTTTCCCATATCGTACAAACAGTTTGCCATATTATTTTTTGTTGACATTGTATCCGGATGGTTGATACCTAAAATTTCAGTTTGTATTTTATCAACAGAATAATTAATATCTAAAGCTTCGTTATATTTTCCCATATCGTACAAACAGAGTGCGATATTTAATTTTGTATTAAGCGTGAGTTCGTTATTTTCACCATAAGTTTCTGCATTAAAGTTTCGAATAACTTTTAATATTTCGATTGCTTCTTCAAATAAACCTTTACATACAAACAATTTTTGAATAGAAGACGTCATATTATGGAAGGCTTTTAAAAAAATTTTTTCGTTACTACGAAACAAATAGATAAAATGAAAAACAAAATGATTTCCGTAATCCGCGTGATCTTTTAATTCATTGAATTCAACTTTAAAACATTTTTCTATTAGATCAAGAAACGTATTTATACTTGAATTTCTTCTTTGAAAACTTTTACATGTCAACTGTGTAAGTTCGTGCATTGTATATTTTTTATCTTCAAAACAGTTTAGTAAAGAATAACTCATTAGTAATCCAATGGTTTCATCTATTAAAGATTCATCGTTTATTTCCATGTGATTTGAGATTTGGGTTATAAATTGTTGACTGATGTTTCGACCGTCGCAATGAGATAAACAGTTTAGTAATTTAAATAGAAAAGGTTTAGTTTTTTCTAATTTTATTAAAACTAAGTTAATTGCTTTTATTGCAGACTTTGATTCTTCTTCGGTTGGAAAGTTATTATTGTCTAATATTTCTGATGGTTTTAATCTATATCGATCTATATATTTTTCTATCGAAATTTTATGTATATTTATATATTTTATTGCCTGAGTAATTGCAAACGGATGATAACCAAGTTCTTTAATTAACTTTCTTATGTTTTCATCTGTGTTTTCTTTAATACCATTTTTAACATAAGAAAATGCTTCTTCAGAAGAAAAAACATCAACTAGCATTTTATTTACATTATTCGACCACGTTCTCCATTGGGTGGTAATCAACGTGAATGAATTCGGTTTTCTTGAAATGTACATTGATAAATTTTTAACACTTTCATCGTCGACATTGTCAAAAATATACAAAGTCTTTTCATTTTTATAATAGTTGTGAATTTTTTCAACAATCACTTTTATATTAAAATATTCACCTTTCGAATCATGAACTTCAAATCCTAATATTTGACATTGGTTTCTCATTGAAGTTTGTAACACTCCAAATGCTGCGTCAATCCAAACGAAGTTTTTATAGAAGTTATAAGACATTTCACAATATTTTCTGGCAATATGTGTCTTTCCGACGCCCGACATTCCAAATAATACTAAAGTTGACTTATTTGCATCTTGTAAAAAGCATTGTTGAATTTCACAAAGTAGTTTTTCGCGTGAAAATAAATTTTCTGAAAAGGTTGAACACGTAAAAATATACGCACGATTAGATCTATTATAAATACTTATTATCTCAATTAAAATTAGTTTAATATCGTTTATTTACTAAAATGTTTCAATTTTTTACTAAATTTTTCTAATTTTTCAAATACAACGCGTTATTATTAGCGCAATACGTCGAACTCAAAAAAGTCTTTAAAAATATAAAATCATAATAGTTTAAAAAAAAAATTTGAAAAAGTTTTATGTTATACCATAAGAATTTTACAAATTTTAAAAAGTTTTCGTAAACAAAACTGAATGTTCTTTGTAAGCTTAACATTTTAAAAAAACGCCAAGCAGTTATTGTTACTCAAGAGAATACACGTAAAAATTCAATTTAATTTTCACTAAATTTAAATTTCTGAGTTTTTAAGTTTAGTTTTCGGCTCATGAAAAAAATATTTTTTATAGCATGTCTTTTACGAACTCCTAGTGCAAATGTTTAAATTTTATAAAATTATCCTTTTTTTAATGTATATAGATTTTATATCATTATTATTATTTTTTTTATTTTAAAACTTTTTTTAAATTCTAAAAAGTGTATAATTTATATAATTAATAAACATAATAATTATGTTAGTAATGCAAAAAAAATTCACAAATTAAGAATTGAGCTTAAGATAGTTAAAGAATATATTTAATTATATTAATAATATATTTATATATTTAATTATATTATTAATAAACTATATAACTCTTATAATAGTTATCCTTTAATAGATAATAACAATAATAAGGTAACTTCTAGTAACCAAGAAAATGCTGACGCGTTTAACAATCACTTTGGAAATGATTTTACAGATGATAACAATTGAATCGATGTATACAAAAACGTTCTAAGTCATAAAATCTATTTTTAAGTCAGACAACTTTAACTATGTATAACACATATATAAATCACAAATTTTGATATTTTTTTTAACAAATCTAATTTAAAGATGTCAAATAGCACCCAGATTTTTTTTTGAATTTATTAAAATAATAATTTTGGATTTAATAAGTTTTTTCTCGTTTCCCGAAAAAATAGTTTTTATGACTTAGAACGTTTTTGTATACATCGATTCAATTGCTCTACACTTATTAATAGTAATGTAAATGGTTCGATAGATATTAAAATCGTATTTTTTTCACCAGAAGCAGTGTATAAACCTTTAACGGAAATTAAATCCAGCATATTGCATGGTCCTGATGGTAAACCTAATATACTCTCGAAAATATGCAGTTTACTCTGGTTACGAGTTTAACTTAAAGAGTTTTAGTAAACATTTTATGAAACTTCAGCTAAAGTACTGAAAAATGATTTCTCGATACACCTTCAGACCATTGTATACTTTTGTACTCTGTATCATTGTATACTATTATACTCTTGAAAATTGCGAATCTAGATTAAACCATGTAGCCTACATATCTAAATGAAATGTTAAGATGTACAAGTACGTATTTCCTATAGTCATAAGTGATCATGTACCCAGCAAACATTCTCCGTTATTTCGATGTTAAAGTTAGGTCAATTTTTTGAAGATTTTTTTTTTTTCTCTTAAGTTCTTCAAATTGTTCACTTAGAGATTATTTAATTAATCTGAAAGAGAAACACTTAGAAACACCTAGAGAAAGAATAATTAATTAACCTGATTTAAACCTCATTTGCAAGTTGATAAATGCCTTAATATTATTGCTTATTTTAAGACTAATTTTCCTCCTGTTCTCAACATTAAAATTAGGTCATTATATTTGTATTACGTCGTAGACGTTGTTTTAATATGTTTGAACATTTTGCTAATGTTATGATTATTTTTCAACAAGATATTACTTTGTAAACTTTTAACTTTGTAAACAATTACAAGACCAACGTTTAGAAGTAAGACAATAAATATTGTTTGCAGGGTGGAACTAAAGCGTAGCAAGTGTAACATTTGGTTGAGTCAACCCATTTCAATTTACTATTATTATTATTATTATTATTATTATTGTTATTATTATTATTTTACATATAATTTTTATGCAAAGTAGAAGAGTAATTTAAATAAGAAACTGGTTTAAGTCTAGCCGGGCTGTTTTAAAAATGCAGCTAAGTTGACTATGTTACTGGATTATTTGAGTGAAGTATTTTATTTTTTGAAAAGATAAAATTCTTCACATAGAATGTAATATGCTCTACTTAAAAGCCCAAGTTTGGGTTTGCCTCATTAACGCAAAAGTTATTTTTAAACTTTGAAGCTCATTTTTTAAAGATATTTCTAAGGCGTATTTTGAAACTTTCAAAGCGTAACTTAAGTTTGACTGGAAGATAAAAAAAAAGGAAAATTATGTATAGAAATTATAGCAAAAGGCCTTTTACCATATTTATGAAAATATTGTAAAAGGCCTGGTAAAAATAAAACTGTATACTTAAACTGGAAAAACTTTAATCATTTTATCTACTTATATCTATTATTTTAGTCTTTTAATTAACAATGAGTTCTCAAAGTCATCATGTGACATCATGTGACATCATGTGACATCATGTGAGCACCTGTAGCAGGAGTAGCAAAAGAAAAAATATGTTTTCTAGAATATTTAATCTTGTTTTACATACCTTTTTTAATGAATACAATGAATGGAATGTTCCATCAATCATTATAAGAAGAAAAAAAGGACAAACTTTTAGTCAGGAAATTGCCTGTCAGATAATAACTTTTTGTTTTTAATTTTAAGTAATGCTTATTGATTTGCTCGGTTAACAAAACCTTAAATACCTTAAATTGTAATAAATCTTTTTTTATGCGAAGGTGCAAACGACTGGCTCAGTTTTTGTTTGGCATTCATAAAAAATGACGCGGTTTAAAATTAACCCAAGAAATAATCTCAAATTTCTAGATTATTATATATAATATATATATATATATATATATATATATATATATATATATATATATATATATATATATATATATATATATACACATATATACTAAACATCCAAAGTTCAAAAATCTAGTCGCGCAAAAATATTTCTCGGATTATTATGTATATATTTTTGTCTTTGTTGATAAAATACAGTGTTAAGCATGACATTTCTGCAAAGAAAAGATTTTCTCATGTGATTTTTATTCGGTGCTTGAGATTGGTCAAAAGAGTATTTTACCTCCAAAACAATTAAAGATCAAAATGAGGATATTATTATTTATAAGCATGGGAGAAAAATCTTTGATGTTAGCATCCCAGGAAAAAAAGTTCTATAGAATTTCTATAAACTTTTTGAACATATGGTCTATAGAAATTCTATAGAATTCTATAAAATTTCTTTAGAATGCCTATTAATTTCTATAGAAATTGCTATAAAACTTATTTTCTATAAAATAAAAAGTAGAAAAAAAAGTTCTATTGGAATTTTTATAGAAATTAAAAGAGATTTTGTAGAAATTTTATAGAATTTCTATAGAGATTCTGTAAAAATTTTATAGAATTTCTATAGACCATATGTTCCAAAAGTTTGTAGAAATTCTATAAAACTTTTTTTCATGAATATTTGCGACAGTGGCATTTTAAGAAATTGGCAAAGGTTTAGCCAGCATGAAAACATTTTGTAGCGTTATGAAAATGCCACCACTAATGAGTTTAACTTCATGCAATAGTATTACAGCTAATTTGCAAGTGTCATATGTAAAAGCTGCCTTGAGTTCAATGTTAATAGCATCACAAGAATGCATAGAAAACAATATTCAAATTGATTCGCCCATGTTCGTGAAACACTAGACAATGAGGAATGTAACTTTCAGTGTAGACAGTACACGGCAGATATGCTGATAATTATCCTTGAATGATGTGGTGACTGTTGTTTCTAACCGTAAATGTGTTGATACCCAAACACTGTTCAAAAACTATATAGGATGCAAGTTTTGGGAGTCAAAAATAAAAATCTCAAGTCTATAATAACTGGCATGCTTTACATAGCCTTAACATTATCCATAAAGAAAGTGCTGGAGCAATGGAATCAGCTGGTGCACTTACAATGTTTAAACTTTTTTTTTTTTTTCTTTCTTTCTCTGTTTTAATATAATATAAGATTTTACAACTTCGTAATATAAAATTTCAATAAATAAAATAAGTAAAACAGATAGGGGCTCAAAGAAGATGAGGATGGCCAAACGTCATCGAAATCTTTTCAAGAGCCCCTTTAACAATATTTTAAAAGAACTTTGTAATATGTTATAATACGTAATAAAATTTCAATAAATTATCGTAAGTGCGCTAATAAGTTTATAAAGCAACAGATAAAAAGTAAAAATAAAACAAAAAGTAAAAATAAAACAAGAACAGATTTAATAACAATTATTCAGCGTAACTTTAACTAAAAATTTTTCTCAGGTTTTAAAAATTTCTTTTTTTGTTGTAAACTTGAAAGAACTTAACGAATTTAAAACCATACCCTTGAATCCTTTTTGAAAGGTATTCAATACTTTTGGCCCTCGATATGAAAGGTATACTTTTGGCCCTCGATAGGAAATGCTATATTCTGAATAGTTATTAATTATCCGAGGCAGTTTATATGTGTTCATCATATTTGCTCTTCGATGATAATTTTCATTTTTATTTATTTCAAACTTGATGTTAAAGCTTGCAGGAGAGATATTGTTATTGAAACGATACATGAAAATTAGATGCTAATAGATATTTATTTCATATACATGCATCATTTTCATATCTTTTATTAAGGTTTTAGCGTGTTTATGTTTATTGTAAAAGTAAATGATTCTGCAAGCATGTTTTTGTAAACTACAAAGTTTAGTACTTGCCCATGAAATGTTTGCTTAGCTAATGAAGCTATGAATTAGTTCAAAGTAGATTAATTCAAGACATTGTATTGATGTTAGAGCGAACTCAATGCATTAAACCTATGATTTTTGTTAATTTTGACTGGATGCAGAGAAAATAAAATATGTACTACTTCATGAAAAAACACAAGAGAAAATCTTCCTCTTAAATTGCCTGACCTTTTCCTAAATGATAAACTAATCAAAAAGAAAAACTAAAAAAAAAAGTATAAGATTCTCAGGAATTATTTTTAATGAAAAGTTATCCTGGCTTCGCCATATAAAATACATTAAGCGAGAGTCTGTCAGCCTTAAACCAATTGTTTACTTTTTTTAGTTCAAAATTCATATCCGCATATAGTTTTTTGATATTATTGTTTATAATAAATAGATTAGTTTCATCCGCAAACATGATTGAATTTAGTTTTAAAACTTGCATTACAGAAGTCATTTATAAAAATTAAAAACAGGAGTCGGCCGAGAATTGATCCTTGAGGAACTTCTCCAAAGACATTGATTACTCCAGATAGGACAATATGCACATATTGCTCTATGTTAGTTAGATAGCATTTAATCCGGTAATAAATTTTATTAATTTTTCCGATATGTTTTAGGGTATCTACCTGGATGCAAAAATCCACTGCACCAAATGGTTTTTATTAATCAAGAAATATTCCTAAATAAAATTCATTTTTTCAAAACCATTAGTTATTTGGTTTACTATTTCAATGATTACAGGCTTATTCGAAATATTATTTTGAAAACCAAATTGATTTGGGTAAAAAAATATTGTTTTTAATAAAGTAATCATAGACTCTATTATAAACTACACGTTCGAAGAGTTTTTAAAATACATAAAGTATTGATATAGGTCTATAGTTCAAAATGTCAGAATGATCATTACATTTGTATATTGGAGTAACTTTTTCTAATTTACGTACATCCGGAAAAATTCCAGAACTTAATTAGAGTTTAAGTATATGAAACAGAGGTCTATTAAGACTGTGTTTGATTGCAACAGCTATATCACTAGATATTTCATCAAACCTTGGGGGCTTATTTTTTTTTAGAGAGGAAAAAGCTTCCTCAAGTTCTTTATAGTTTAATTCAAAATCATGCATGATAGCGTTATTTACGAGTTTTAGGTAGGTTTTAAATGATTCAAATGTTGGTACTTTTTTGACAAGATTCGGACCAATATTTATAAAGTATTTGTAGAATTCTTCCACAATTAGTTTTTGCCAAATTATTTCATTGTTTTCAATAACAATTCGTTTACGTAGAGAAGATGAGTTCAATTTTTTCTTCCCATTATGTCATTAATAATGGATCAATTTTTTGCTGTCAAAGTTGCATTTGTTGATTTGATTATTGTAATATTTTAATGAGATCGTGGTAAAAATATTTGTAATTTTTGTAATTGGTTTCATTATCATTATTATTTTTCAGAAATTTATTATAAAGATTTTGCTTCTTTTTTGAGCACTACAATATCGATTTATCCATCCATGGATGAGCAATTGCTTTTGACTTAGTTGTTATTATCTCTTTTGGGCAGGTTTCATTAAAGTACTCCAAAAATGTACTTAAAAAGGCATTGTTAGCTTCATTAGTATCTTTACATTTATATACGTTGTTCCATGTTTCTTGTTTTAGTCTACTTGTTAATTTATTAGTGTTACTCAATTTTAAATTTCGTTTTTTTAAATGTATAATTTTTGAATGACAATCAGACATAGATTTAAAGTTTTTTATTTTTATGAATATCGGGAAATGATCGTTAATATCTGTCAAAAATATACCGGTTTCAAATGTCGTTTCTAAATAATTATTGATAAAAATATTGTCTATTGCTGTTGCAGAGGTTTTTGTTACTCGCGTTGGTTTATTAATAGTTGACAAGACATTAAATTTAAATTTATTTTTATTTTTTTATATTTTATAATAGTTTATTAATAGTTGACAAGACATTAAATTTAAAAAGCATATCAAAAAAAGATTTTATTTTTGGAAATTTTGTGTTAGAAAGAGCATCAAGATTTATGTCACCAGTTATATATAATGTCTTATTTTCTTTATTTATTTTCATTATCGTATTTTTTATAAAAGTTTTGAAATTTTTTATTTTTCCACTCGGTGGACGATAAACACATCCAACTAAAATGTTTCGGTATTTTTTATTAATAATTTCAATGAAAAGGCTTTCATAATTATCATTTGAAAAGCATAGTATATTTTTTATCTTGAAATCATACTTTTCTAAGACATAAATTCCTAATCCTCCTCCGTTTTTCCCATTTCCTCTTGATTGACTTATTAGTTTATAAAATGGTAATATATAATTAGAATTTAATTCAAGAGAACTTTCTGTATCATGCCAAGTCTCTGAAATAGATATGATGGCGAACGTGTAGTTTAAAATATTTAAAAATTCTTTAAGTTTATCAAAATTTTGCTGCATGCTTCTAATGTTTATGTGTAATACAGAAAATGAGCCATCATCTGCTATTACTTTAAATTCAAAAGGATCAATATACGGTGTGTTAATTAAGTTCATTTGAGTTTCTTGAAAAATATTTATATTTTCTTCTGATAGGTTATTTATTAAACGTTCTGTCAAAATAAACAGGTTACGATACACAAAATACTAAGGTGATGGTAATAGTAAATCATTTAAAAATATATTTAATGCAGATTCTTATCCTGGATATAAAGTTACAAAGAGTGAGTGCGTTGGACATGTTTAGTAAAGTGGGTCACAATTGAGAGCAATGAAAGTGTTAATTGAGAGCAATAAAAGTTACAAGGGAAAACTATTAAGTAATGGTAAGCAACTAACTGACAAGGGAAGAATGACTGATAAAGTGATTAACACGCTTCAGAATTATTATAGCATGGCTATTTGTCAAAATAAAGGTGATATATATATATGGCGTTAAAAAGAATGTTGCTGCACTCATACATCATTGTTCAACAAACAATGATCTTGAAGACGATCATAAATTTTGCCCTCGTACCATTGAATCTTGGTGCAAGTACCAATTGGATAAATTAAACAATACTTCTAAATACAAAGACATTTTATTTTAACTAAAGTCTATAAGTAATTTGATTGAACCAATATTTTTTTCTTCTCGGAAAGATCTTGGCTCAGACTCAAAATGTTACCGGGTTTTGCATCCATTTAAAGCAAACATGACATCCATTTAAAATTGAAATAAATTCCATTAAATTAAAGTAAATTAATAAGATGTTAATCAAATATAAATTTATATAATACTAATAAATAAATATGTAAACAAAACCTTTTTTTGAATAATATAGAATGTTGAGGTTGCGCATGCATTAAATGTTTTGATTGAAAATCACGATTGTTTTAATTGATTGTTACGATGTTTTAAATTTATGTCATGGTTGTTTTAAATGATTGTCATGGTTGTTTTAAATGGATGCGAAACCCGGTAATGAAACGTTGAACATTATTATTTTGGTCTAAATATAATTGACACTGCTGCAGCATTAACAGTATTGTTTTTAAACGATGGATCAAGTGGTATTTTGGAAGTTTTTAAAAACTTAATTATTGATTCTCATATAGTTCAATTACAAAGTTTAACTCAAAAAGACAAAATGTGCATAAATCAAGTAAATAAAAAGCCAAGCGATTCAGGAAAAAGACAAAGAAAAAAGTCAAGAGCCAACAGAAAAAGGTTTGATGATAAGACTAATGAAAAAGAGGGTGACATTTATGGAAAAAGAGAGTTTTGAATAATTTTTATATGACATTTTATTTTTTATAATTTTTATATGACTATTTATATGACATTTTTCTTTATTTACTGCTTTTACAAATTGTCTTATTTTTTCTCTGTTGAAGGTTGTGAATTATGTATTCTACCAATTGATTTAAAATTTTGCACAACTGCTCCTAAATATTTATTGTTTAAGTTCTAACATTTAAAAGAAATTTTAACTTTTATTACTATTTTTAAAGTTTGCCCCCTTATTTACAATTAATTAAAAATCAATAATGTCTCAAAGCATTATGGGTAAAATACTAAAGATATATCTTTTTAAATGCCAGAACGTGCAACTTAATTTTAACATTATGAGTAACATCTTTGAGCTTTTAGATATTCTTCGTTTAAAATTTATTCTTGATAGTAATTACCCCCTTTTTTGCAAAAAAAAGGTCTAATTATGAAAATAAATTTTTTTTTAATATATATAAACAAAAGATTTTTTTTGCTTTTCTTTTTAAATACAGAAAAATATATATCTATAAATCAAATTACTAGATTTTTTTTTTTTAATGTACCACCTTAAATAAATGTCATACTAATTTTATATTTTTATAAAATACTTTTTTCCAATAAAACAAATATTATGGAATATATTTTTGTTGTTTTGCTTGTTTACAAAAACAAACAAGGCTTCTGAATGAAGATAATGACGATCTTATCATCAGAACATTTTATAAGTTTAAGACTTTTTTACATGTTCCTTAATTTTTCAAGACATAAAAAGAACTTTCGCGCTATAAAAAATTATATATATATATATATATATATATATATATATATATATATATATATATATATATATATATATATATATATATATATATATACATATATATATATATATATGTATATATATATATATATATATATATATATATATATATATATATATATATATATATATATATATATATATATATATATATATATATATATATATATAAAGTAAATATATCTCTTTATAATAAGAAATACAATAAAAGTATTGCAATAAAAAAGACAAATACGTGTTTATTACGAAAAGTATTTATATATATGGTCAAAATCTCATTGTTATTTATTTATAAACATTTTTATTTTACGTAATGAAATTTTACACAGGTTTTCATATATAAGTATAAGAAAAAACGAAATTTATTTGCTTTAAACCAGGGATTAAAATTTTTGAGTTTGAAGTTCTTAGTTTTAAACAGAGTATATTGATTGGAGTGATTGAACAACAAGTTAGTATCCAGAGCCGGCAAATTTGGATCTATTGTTCGCAGTTAGCTAATGTCAGCTATTATTATTATTATTTATTTCGTCATTTTACACACTTTACAATGTTATCTATAAATTTAAACAAATGTATATAATTACAAGCTGACTGGGGCATGTAGAAGTCAAAGTGTCTCATCATCAAGCCCCTTCGTGAAATACAGAAAAATACAATAAAATTTTACATCTTCCAATATTATATAAAAGAGTGAAATTAATAAGTTTAAAAAAAATTAAAATTTAAAGGTTTAAAAAGAATTTAAAGTTAAAAAAGAAAGAAAAGAAAAATAATTGAAAAAATTGAATAAATTGAAAAAAATTATTAAAAATAACAATAATCAGTACATATTCGAATACAATATTAAAAAAAAAAATTACAAATCGGTAGATATGCATTAACATATTCAATACAATATTAAAAATAAATAAAATAAATTAAAAATAAAAAATTATTTCAATTTTTTAAAAAAAAAGGTATATATACAAATTGTTATTTCTAAGTATATATTTAACTAAAGGTGTTTAGAAAAGAAGTTCTATAAAAATGAGTAAAGTCCAATTATTTTTCCAAATGTATACAAAGCATAAAACATTATAAACATTAGGTTCGTAATTATTTAGTATTTTTGTCTCCGTAAATAATGGTTTGGAATAAGTAAAAACGATCCGCGAAATTAATGAGGCGGATTGCTTCAATAATTTTGACAACATTTATGTAACTACGTCTGGGTTTTTCAGATGTAGTTTCATCTATTAAATTATCAAAGTGTAATAACATCTGTGCAACTACATCTGTAGATTTTAAAATGAATTTATTTTTAAGATGAATTCACTAATAATGCATTATTTTAACCAGTTGTAGTTATATAAAGGATTCTTTTCAGATGTAACTACATCTGGAAAAAAATATTAACTAACAATGCATTATTTTAACCAGATGTTACTATACATGGAAATTTTTTTAGATGTAACTACATCTGGAGAAAATTTTTTCAGATGTTATTGGACTTAGTTACATCTTTTTTAAAGATGTTGTTTGGGGTTGTTGAATTTTCAGATGATAGTGGACAGATGTTATTAGAGTAAAAGAAAAATACAGATAATTTTGTAAAAAAAGTGTACACTTGATCTTACACTACTCCACAGATGTTGTTGGACAGATGCAGTTATATTTTACACAAAATATTTATTGATAAATCTGAAATAAAAAGTCGTTTTGCTACAAACTTTTTAAGAGTGGTTTTCGACAAGAACATTACATGGAAACTACATATTGGCTATATTTGCTCAAAAATATCTAAAAGTAACAAAGACTTATGTAAGTTCATCTAGTTATATAAAATTATACGTATTTGATAAAATTTATGTATTTTTAACGTTTTGTCAATGTTTTAGTTTTTGTTTATAAACACGGACAATATGTAAACGGGGCTTGGTGATAAAACAGTCAATGACTTTTTCTTGCTCTGGCCAATATTTTTAAATGTAATATGTCTTGATTATAAATATATAAAACAGTGAAAAAGAAAAAAAATATGTATATATAAGAAAAAAAATTTATATACTGAGTTAATAAAATATTAAATTTAAATATATATAAATTATATATAATCTTTGAAAGTCATTTTCTTGTTATACGTTAAAATATGGGTAGAATTCAATAAATACGGCTGCGTATAAACTATTTTTAAAAAATATATATATTTTTTAATAATATATAATTATTTCGATATTTCGCTGATCTATCGTGATCATCCTTATCATCCTAAACATCCTTAATGAACAACATCTTGCCATAAAATACACAGTGGAACTTGAAAACGACCTCAAACAACTCAATTTTCTAGATATTAATATTACAAACACAGGCTCTGGAGCTTATGAATTTCAGATACATCGAAAAGAAGCTATTACAAATGTTCAACTTAAACCTAACTCGAACATTAATCCTAACATAATTGTTGGCGTTTTCAAAGGATTTTTATGTCAAGCAAAAAGAATTTGCTCTCAAAAACACCTTCAAAAAGAAATTGATTTTCTAATAGACATATTTGTTGAAAATGGCCACGACAAGAACATTCTAAATAATATTACTATAGACTATTTAAAAAACGGTTCAAAAAACACCACATGTCAACCATCAGATACCCAACCCTTTATAAAACTACCTTGGATACCAATTGTTGGTCCAAAACTTCGTAAAGAATTTCGAAAACAAAACATAAAGGTTATTTTCACATCAACTCCCAATTTAAAAAATATTTTTTGCAACAATAAAACTAAACTACCACTAAACACAAACCCTGGCGTATACCAGCTAAAATGTTAATGCGGTTCGATATACATTGGTGAAACTAAAAAGAAGGTGATATCGAGATGTATTGAACACCAGAAAAACAGCTTAAAAGAAAAATGGTCCAGTTCGGGTGCAACTGAACATTCCAAAACATGCCATGGTAAGTATGATTGGTTGCACCCCAAAACATTATCTGTAGCCCCAGAATATCGAACTCAGAAAATCAGAGAGTCACTCGAAATAAGCAAAGCTAGGGTTCGACAGGAGTTGAGAAATGGTGATATGGTTCTCAATCGGGATGACGGTGATAACGTGACAACTAAAACCTGGGGGCCATTTTTTAGTAAAATCTGCTGACGTCAGTTATTTGAGAAAATTTTTTGTATTATATTTTGGCTTTTTAGTGTTATCTTTTTAACGGTTTGTTTTTACTATAACGATTTCTTTGTTACTATTTTATTTATTATGCCTGATGACGCTGATCACGATAGATCAGCGAAATAATTATATATTATTAAAAAATATATATATATTTTAAAAAAAGTTTATACGCAGCCGTATTTATAGAATTCTACCCATAAATTATATATAAATTAAACATAAATTCACTCTAAGTTAGAGTTAATTAAAATGTTCCACGTAAAAAAATTTCCACCTAAAATATAGTAGGTAAGCAGTAGTGTGCCTATTAGAGTTCTTAAAATCTAAATTTGACAAAAATGATCTTCCCAACTTCAAAATACCGCTAATTTGATTTATATGTCCATATAAACTTTTGTATAAATATTGTTGCTTACTTTTAGCATGTTTTGTAACATTTTATTCGTGTCTGATCTAAACGAATATGCCAAAGATACTTCTTCTGGTCATTTCAACAAAGAGGTCCAAATCAGACTTCGACCTTTATAAAATATTTTCACGTATTATGTAAAAGTGTTTACTACATTTATAAAAAAGAAGTAAAAAACTTTCATTTTTTTTTTTTTTTTACATTTTTTTATGCTAAAAATTTGTTGAGATGTAAACGTATTTTTTTATTATGTGGTATCATACATTCACACATCTTTTTTATTAATAATGCCGTTTAATACTTTTTTAGTCACTTCAATTTCATCAAAGTCGTTAACAATTTTTAATTAGTAAATTTAAACAACAGCTATGCTAAAAAAAAGTATACTGTATTAATTAACATGAAACGTATAGACTTAAAACTATTGCTTTCTTGAGCATTAAAGATGCCGGCTACAACTCATACTACTACAACTGATAAATGAAAGCATAACTGAAACATAGTATTAAAAAAACGGGCCTTTATTTAAAAAATTACCCATAAAACAGCTGTTTTTATGACAATCTTCTTAATTTGGTTTAATTTAATTTTGAAACGCAGTTGTGCTAAAAAATGATATAAACTATTAATAAATGTTATAAAATTAGTTCGAAAAAACTTAACAACAATAAAGACTATACAAAATCTAAATACTAGATAATATTAACTCACAAAATAAAAGCAAACTTCTTTTTTAATCTTCACAAACAATTAGGTATGTATACAAAAAACGTTATAATTATACTTATTAACATATACATTTTTAACATTTAAGTTTATTTGAAGTAAACGTTTTCAACTTTAAAAAATAAAATTACATGAAGTATTTAATATCTCAAGGCAAAGCCTTGTTTATTTAGATGTTTTTATTTGTCGAAAATACAATGCATGTTTGACTTTTCATAAAACAATGATGAACATTTTTACCATTAAAGATGAAAAACTCATGATGCGTAATTTGACACTTCAACTAAGAGTTATGTAAATTACATTGTTAATAATCACATGTAAATGATTTACTGTATTAAGTTTTAGAGTTGGTTATTGACTTTATGTAAGGGGTTATCCACAGAGGCGATTCTACGAATAAAATGAGGGAGGAGGGGGGGGTGAATCCTCAAAAAGTACCAACTGGCTTCTTAAAAAAAAAAAAAAGGTAAAATCCACAAAATTGCCTCTGGTTATCAATAAAGAACGTCACGTTAAGTTTAACTAATGGAAAGAAGGAGGAGAATGTTGGCTCTCGTGTGCAGAGATTTTTAGAGTATTATTGCGCTTTATGTTCAATGAAAATCGCCGTAAATGTATAAAAGAGGAAATTGGATGTAATTGTGCATCATCTTTTCAGTTATTTTCTTTCCCTACTACAAAAAATTTTCCTCCGAACGTAAAGTTTGGATCAAACTTGTTAATCGTTTAAAAACTCCTGGAACAACTGATTGTTTCTGTCCAAAAAATATCCAAAGGTGCATGAGTTTGCGTCAATCATTTTAAAGATAAACCTTAGATACATAAAGTTTCTCTTTTGTGCCTCCTCGAAATAGAAATAGTACAATTAATATTGACTCCACACAGTCTTTACTAAAAACATTGACTTTATGATTGAACCACTAGTAGTAGTAAAAGTAATAGAAAATAATGAAAATTCTACTTTCTAATTTTAATGAGTTTTCTCAAGCTCAAGACTCAATATTTTTAAAAAACTTTAAATAAGTTATTGAAAAATTACAAAAATTAAATTGTAAAGCCTACAAACAGTTATTAATAATTAAAAAGAAGTGTAGCTTTTATACAAACATTTTTTCCGTGATTGTTTTTAGCATTCTCTATTTAATTACAAAACCAAAATTTAAAAAAACCCGAACAGAAAAACACCAAAAAAACGTTGTTGATGCAGAAAATTATGTTTACGAGATGAATTTTCACTTATTCTGGTGAAATTTCTTGGACTTTTAAGCAATGACCTAGTTGATAGATTTTATGTTTCTCTTGGTACCGTTTCAAAAATGTTTAAATCGTGGATTAGAAGCATATCACAATAATTTAAATCATTTGCTTACTTTCCAGACAAATAAAAGGTTTGCTTAAACCACACTGATTGTTTTAATGATAGTCTGTTAGGAATATTTGACTGTTACAATATTTTTAGAGAAACACAAAAAGATTTAGAACTGCAAAGTGTAACATGGTCTGAGTACAAGCGTCACAATACAATGAAGTTCCTAGATCAGTTACATCAAGTTCTTTCATAAATTTTGTTTCAGAGGCATATACTGGAAGAATAAGGCAATGTCATATAAGGTAATAACATTGGATTGTGGCTGCTATACTAAATTTTCTCCTTATTTATCAATTATGGCTGATAAAGGTTTTAATTGTACTAGTGAGTATGCTGTCCATAGGATTACCTTTATTTCCCACCTGGCAAAGAACTTCTCAAAGGACACCTGAAGAAGTATATATTCCACATAGGCATGGTATTACAAATAAGGTGGAAAAAAATTACCTTTGCGCGAGGTCTTAGGTGCATGGACACGATCTTTTTAAAGTTTTGAAAAATATTTTGCGACGCCCAAGAAAGTTATAGTCATTTTAGTATTTCTATCAAAATTCTTGAAGAAACTATATTTTTTGGCTGCTTTATTTTGAAAAAAATGTTCTGGGCTATTTAAAATTCAAAATTTTTTTTTTAAATTTTCATTTATAACCAAAATCTCTTGAAATATATTTTCGTAGATTTGGAGGAAGTCTTTGCTGGGTAATATCATGCTTTTCAGCCTGATTGTCAATAAACTCAGGTAAGTGCTTGATGACAGCATGAATTTTAGGTTTAATTGGTATTCAAAAGAAAATTGTATGCTCTTTCAAAAGAAACTGTAAAATCTCTTTAATGGGATATAAAGACATTCCCAAAGCATGCCTGTCTGACTGCATCGAATGTTTTAAATGCAGAAAGAAGTTTTTCTCCTTCGTTTCCAATTTTGGAATTTACAAGCAGTTCTTCTGGAACATCAATATTGTTTAGAAAACCCTGACCCTACCTACATTGGTTTCCATTGAATTCTCCTCCATGAATTGGTGGCGTGTAGATGTTTAGTTTGTTTAACCAGTCAGTAGCTTTCAAAGAACTAGAATTGATTTTGCTATTAAACTCAGGTATGTGCTTGATGACAGCATGAATTTTAGGTTTAATCGGTATTCAAAAGAAAATTCTATGCTCTTTCAAAAGAAAGTGTTAATAATAATCAAATGATCAAATAACCTATTAGTAATTCCTAAAACCATATGCAATTTTACGATTGGCAAACCGTTAAGTATTTTTGTTATATCTAGAAGACCAAGTAGAGTAACTTTCCATGTAACTTTTGTAGCTTGCTGCCGAGAGCTTTGATTTTTTTGAATGAATACTGAAATCGTTCTGATATTTATTGGCATTGGAACTAATCCTCCCAAGTGTCCTTAATTGTTTTATCATATCTTGGTTTACAAAATTTTTCTTTGAAATTTCACACTAAGGGCGGGGATATGTGGATGCAGCTGACCCAAATGTCAACAGCTGCAGTAAAAGCAACACTTTCAAATCAAAGCAACTCTAAAATTTGCTTCAATTTCTCATAAGATTTTTTCACATACTCAACAATTTTTGTTTTTGAAACATTTTCGCTTCCAATATGGCTGCAAGCAACCACTAATTAGATTTGGAAGTTACTGAAAGAGAAAAGATGAAGATTGAAGAGCAAAATAACGATTGACAGACGACTTAAAGGATTGCAAATTGCATGAATCAGGAAAGCAAGATTAAAGAAGCGAATTCCATAGAACTGATGTTCGAGGAAAAAAACTTGATAAATAAGAGTTTTTGGAGCACTTAAGAATAGTCACAGAAAAAGATAAGACTTAATTAAATGACGAGTAACACGAGAATGAACTTTAGTAAATGGCACAAGAGACGCCAGCTCTTTAGAGCAGTGTCCATTATAGTATTTGTAGAAAAGAGAAAGAGAAGCAACATTACGACGATGTGATAAAGATTGGAGTTGGTTAGCTGCAAGAGCAGGTCCAACTATGTTTACAATGCAATTTTGCACCTTGTCTAAAAGAGAAAGGGCATCATTAGAAGAACCGCCCCGTATATGGCATCAGTATTCCATACAAGGCCGGATTTGAGATTTATAGAGATAAAGAATAGAATCCGGAGTAAGAAAGTGTTGAGCTCGATAAAGAGATGCAACCTTAGCAGATGCTAATTTTACGAGAAATTTGGTATATGGTTTGCAAGAAAGATCAGAAGAGTTAATCCTAGAAGATAAAGGGTAGATGACTCATCGAGTATATTACCGTTCATAAATATAGGAAGATCTAAATTATTGCAATAACGAGTGACTGAAAAAAGTTGAGTTTTATCTGAATTGAAGTTCAACAGCCACTGTGAGCCCCATGTTGTAGCAAAAGTGAGATCCATTTCAAGCTCAAATGCCCTCTTTAAGCAATCAGAGAGTGTTGGCTTCTTATCATGACAAGAATAAACGGTAGTATCATCTGCGAACAATGCCACCTTAGATGTGAGAATATCTGGAAGATCGTTAATGTAAATTAAATAGAGTATAGGGCCAAGTATAGAACCTTGAGGCACCCCTGAAGTTACAGAATAAGAAGAAGAGTGCTGTCCATCGAGGACAGCCCTCTTCTTAAACTACGATTGGAAAGGAAGAATTCAATAATCTTAAAGATGTTACCAGATACACCATAAGATAAAAACTTATGGAGAAGACCAGCATGCCAAACTTTATCAAAAGATTTAGAAATGTCAAGAGCGATGACCTTAACCTCTCCACCTTTATCTGATGCCCAATAAAACCTATCGGTTATTACTGTTAGCAAATCAGCTGTAGAACGAGAAGATCGAAATCCATATTGATGATTAGAAAGTAAGTTATTAGATTCAAGATGAAAGATTAAGTATTTTCTATTTAAAGATTCAAAAACCTTGCTTATGATAGGAAGAAGACTTATGGGACTGTAGTTAGACGAATCAGATCCCTCTCCAGAATTTTTGAAGATAGGGATAACAGTTGCCGCTTTCCATCAGGCTGGAAAACAAGACTCTGATAAGCACTAGTTGAATAGTTTTGAAAGTATAGACGATAGCTCCAGAGAACACTTCTGCAAGACTATAACAGGTATGTTGTCCGGGCCACAAGCTGTAGAAGAGTCTTAGCAGAAATGGTTCTATACTTAGGCCCCTTCTCTTTTTCATTTACATCAATGATTTACATAAAGCTTTGAACTTAATCGCTGCCATGTTTGCAGATGACACCAACCTCTTTTTATCTGATAACAACATTATAACATTATTTCAAAATATGAATATCAAAATTATTATCAAAAATTTCTAAATGGTTTATAATAAACAAGCTTTCATTTAATGTTGAAAAAACTAATTGAATAAAGCTTTTTCAATTTTTTATTGTCAATAAAAGCATGTTGCTCGTCTTTTTGATTTTAAAGATAGATTTACTCATGCCAAGCTTCTCTTATTTGAAATGAAAATTCTATATATATTAGCTAAATGTTTTTAATATTCTTTGTTTTATGTACAAATGTAAAACTAACTCCAACCTAGTTTCTTTCCATAATTTATATACCTTAAAAGATAAAAACAAACACAACTTAAGAAATGATAATTTAATTCGTCAACCATTTTTTTGGAACAAAATAGTTTTAAAACATTTTTGATTTTTCTTTGGAATGGAGTTACCTCTCATTCAAAAAAAAGCTTAAGGAAATCATTTTGTTTATTAATGATATATTTTTATATTTTTAAACATTGAATAATTTGCTTTTTTATTTTTTATGCAGTGATGTAACTGAATATGTATATGAATGCACTTAAATTTTTCTTGTGCTTTATACACTTGACGACGTATGAATGGATTTGATTTTTATGAGATTTTTGAATTTACGAGCGGTTTTCGATAAAGACTTGATGGTCTTCTGCATCTGCTTTCTTTTTATTGATTAAATCAAATACTTGTACATTTTGTGTTTATTTATATTTTCTAGTTGTAAAAGGATTTTTTAATCTTAACGATTTAATTTATTTGTATAACGACTTTTATATTTTGTCTAAATTTTAAGTTTCAACACTGGTTCTCTGTGTAAAGACTTTTACGATATCTTTACTTGTAATTTTTCTCTTGTACATTTGTATTTGTATTTTAAACATTGTAATAAAGAACGAAAAAAAAAAAAAAATTTCGAATTGAAGCATGCTTTGATTCGCAAATCAAATTATGAATTGAATGAGCAATATAAGAAAATCTGAATTTATTTTATTATAATACATATTTAAAAAAAAATAAATGAAAAAAAATCTTACATCAAAACTTGTACTTAGGGGCTGTTCAAACAATACGTGACAGTCTTAGGGTGGATGGGGTATTTAAAAGTGTCAACAAATATCACATGATGGTGGGGGGGGGGGGTAAATTTTAATCACTGCGTAATTTGTTAAAATTGCAAACTCGGAGATACAATATATAACTTTTACACGCCTACCTTAATAAGAGCACAAAATACTGAGTATAAAAATCAGGCGAATGCAAAATTTGCCAAATCATCCATTAGTGCCCTGGAAGATCTTGCGGCAGTCAAAAAAGTGACGTTTCATTCCAGGATGATAAAGTCAGGGTGCCAATAGGATTGACAGCTGCAAACAAACAAGTATCAATGGTGATGCATCTGGAGTACAAGGTGACTTTGGTTGATCGTGATTTTGTAATTGCTCTTTAACACAGACTTTTTCTTTAGTAATTTCTTTAGTAATTACAGTCATAGAAATTAAAAAAGATTGCATGGAAATACAAGCACTTACATGCTCTGGCCCAACATACATAGCAATCAGAAGTGCAAAACATGATTCATCAACAGCAATTAGTCACTTAGAAGACATAAACAGAATAAACCATCTTCCTGCATTTAAAAGCAGTTTATTTACTAAAGATGGAGTTAGCAAACCAGTCATGATTGTATCTGTTGATGTTGGGCCTGATAAAAATCCAAGATATTAAAAAATAATTCATTGTGCCAAGACTTATTTCAAGTGTCTTTAACAGGGTTGAGAGAAGAATGGCTCCGCTAAGCCATATCCCAGCCGGATGTATACTTCTATTTGATCTTTTTGGAGGCCATCTTATTTCAAGAGGAGAAACAACAAAGTTATAGAGAAGGCAAATTTTGCCAAAGCTGGTGAAGTTGCACAAATTTGGTCTAGCACGGTCATTGATGGATTTGAAACTAAAGCCGAGTACATAAACCAAACAGTAAAAAATATGTACAGTTTAAACATTTTGGAGCAGAGCGGGATGCTAATCATGCCTGAGAAAGTCAATACTTCCTTCAAATTGTAAAATATAATGATCAAAACTGCTGTGGTCATCGTCGCATCTCACTGTTTCATCTTATTTTTACTGGTTTTCTTCCACCACCGATTACTTTGTTCCAAGGAGAAAATGATCTTTACTTCAATAATACAAAGAACAACTTTGCACCTCTCTTTTTAAACTTATCACTTTGCAAAACAATTTTGCCCACGACAGTTACAAAAATATCCCAAAGGAATTGCCATACGACAATTTATGTCCAAGCATTCAAAATTCCTTACCAAAAAGAATTTGTACTAATTGCAGTTTAAATTTTGCCACTATCAAATCAAAGAAACAACACAAACAGTTTGCTCAAAGTATTGGATATTTGAATGAAATTCAAAAAATTCGACCTCATTGACTAGCTGCTCAACGTCTATCTGTGCTAATGTGTCTTTTTAAATTCGAACAAAGAAATAATTGAGTAAAGAAAATATTGCGTAAAAATTATTTCAAAAAAATAAATAAATAAAGAGTTTCATGCATAATAGAAGTTTTTATTTAGTTATAAGTATTAAACTCTTTAAAGACGTCTTTTAAAATTTATGTTTTGCATGTGTTTTACAGCGATAATTGGTTTGTTTTCTCTAATTTTTTTGTTTTGTATATTCTTATGTATATATTTTTGCATAACAAAAGTTGATTTTTGAAAACTGTGTATTGAAACATGAAAAAATTTCCCCTCCATTTTTTTATTTACCCCTCCCCCCCCCCCTTCATCCCACTCTACACCACCCTCCTGTATTAGATCTGGAATAAAATCTTAGAGTTATTCTTATCTTAGAGTTTTTTTCCTGGTTTCCCATTTATTTTTGAGAGTGTGGTTACATTTGAAATTTATTTTTAAATGATTCTCTTATCTCTTTTTCCCCATAAACCAATAATAACTGATAAACCAATGATGATAACCCAATGATGATGAACCAATGTATGTTTAGCTGGGTGTGTTTGGGGAAGATGTTATGCATTTACAAATTTTACTTGTCGCTCTACAATATTTAACTGGCAGATTTCTTTTGATTTGCAATTACAAAAGAAATTTTCAGTCATGCTTTTTGAATTTTTTTTTTTTTAAACAACTGTAGCTAACCTTTGTTGTGTTTCGATGGAATAGTTTATGTAAAGGGTTTGAAGGTGGAAATGCTTATCTATTAATTGCAAAATGATTTGGCCAACATTGGTAGAGACGCTTTTATTGTAAGATAGGTGAAGCCAAATTATATTCCTTTTTCTTATGTTTTTTGGGATGTGTTTTAAGTTAAAGTTTTTAAAACGTTTTTTGAACACTCTCATGCATTAACTTCAAAAAATGCAAAAATTTAATCTTAACCACACATTCCAATACAAAATGAAACAAGCTACTAACTAAAGCTAATTGAAAAAATAATATAGCTTTATAAAAAAAATACGCTGGAAAACATATTTCCACATAAACAAAACCAAAACAAGCACACAAGAAAATTTTGGTTTAAAAACAAAAAAATAAAAAAAACATTGATAAAAACAACAAAAAAAATATCACCACAATGCAAAGAATTAGAAAACCTCAAAACAGAACTATTTAACTAAGTAAAATCAATTAAGTTTGAGAAAAGCCAAAGAGAATTTCAAAAAAAACTAAAGAACAATCTTTCAAAAATTAAATTTAACCCCATTATTATCATAATAATTGTTTACTAAATCAACAATATAACCAACTATCCCCTGAAGATTACTCTAAACTACTAGAAAGAAATATCACAAAAACATACAAAAAAGCTCCTAAAACCTAGAAAATCCAATCAACCTTGAAGCAAAAAGCATAGCAACTAAACTAAATATAAACAAACAAATCAATATAATCGCCAAGTCAAAAGCGTTCATTACATTGAAAACCACAAAAACAATTTTGATTGAAAACCACAAAAACCTTGCCGCCAATTAAAATCCAGCAAAATGTGAACTTAGCATTGTAACCAAAACTAAGATAAAATCAACAAGGAAATAAAAAACTAATTAAAACTACACCAATGGAAAAATACCCCTGAAGTAATCAAATGGTTTACAAGCATAAGCGACAAGCAATAATGTGTATACAACTCGACATCAATGAATTTTACCCATCCACCACAAAAGACATACTAAACAATGCTTTAATATTTACAAAACAGCACAATGAAATCAGCAATGAAAAATTTAGGGTCATAAATCATTACAGAAAAGCACAATAAAATCAGCAATGAAAAATTTAGGGTCATAAATAATCATTACAGAAAGTCGTTATTATCTTTAAATCATGAAAACATGGAAAAAAAGACATATAACGATTTGGCATCAAATTGGGATGTTTTGATGGAGCAAAAGTGTGTATACTGATGGCTTTATATATTCTAGAGTCTTTATCTAGAACCATGACTAAAAAATGACACAGGCTTTTACCCAGACAACAGGTTAATGATAATGCACAAAATAACTGCAGCACAGTTAGACAAAGTCAGAAAAAATACAATCGAGACATTTAAAAACATCAGATTGCAATTAGAGATTCAAACCAATCTAAAGAGTGTTAATTTTCTTGATGTAACTTTTACAAT
>NC_088920.1:72070000-72130000 GCF_038396675.1 Hydra vulgaris | reverse complement strand
TCAAGCCTCACTCTCCTCCATGGTTTTCTTCACACTGTGCTGCTGCGATTGCCAATCAAAACCGTTACTTCCATATTTATCAGCAAAACAATTCTCCAGAAAACAGACGTCTGTTTATTACTGCTAGAAACAATTGTAAAAAGGTTTTGTCTAACGCCAAAGCCCGCTATTTTCAGGTCATGAAATCTCGTATCTCATCTCAAAAATTAGGCTCTCGTGACTTCTGGATAATCTTTAATAGTATCAATAATAAGGGCAAATCTTTAATTCCATCTCTCTTGTATGGTTCAGAATTTGTCACCTCACCTAAAGACAAAGCTGAATTGTTTGCTAAAAACTTTTCATCAATATCATCCTTTGATTCCACTAGTTGCGTTCTACCTGATATTGCCAACAAACAGTTTGATCCATTTCTTGACGTTCATATCACTCCAGCATCAGTATCTAAAGTGATTTCCTGCCAAGACTCTTCTACAGCTTGTGGCCCGGACAACATACCTGTTATTGTCTTGCAGAAGTGTTCTCCGGAGCTGTCATCTATACTCTCAAAACTATTCAACAAGTGCTTATCAGAGTCTTGCTTTCCAGCCTGCTGCAAAGCGGCATCTGTTTTCCTTGTCTTCAAAAATTCTGGAGAGCGATCCGATTCGTCTAACTACTGTCCCATAAGTCTTCTTCCTATCATAAGCAAGGTTTTTGAATCTTTAATTAACAAACACTTAATTTCTCATCTTGAATCTAATAACTTATTTTCTGACCATCAATATGGATTTCGATCTTCTCGTTCTACAGCTGATTTGCTAACAGTAATAACTGACAGGTTTTATCGTGCATTAGATAAAGGTGGAGAGGTTAAGGCATTCGCCATTCTATTCTCTATCTCAATAAATCTCAAATCCGGCCTTGTATGGAATACTGTTGCCATATCGGGGGCGGGTCTTCTAATGATGCCCTTTCTCTTTTAGACAAGGTGCAAAAACGCATTGTAAACATAGTTGGACCTGCTCTTGCAGCCAACCTCCAACCATTATCACATCGTCGTAATGTTGCTTCTATTTCTCTTTTCTATAAATACTATAATGGGCACTGCTCTAAAGAGCTAGCGTCTCTTGTGCCATCTACTAAAATTCATTCTCGTGTTATTCGTCATTCAATTAAGTCTCATCCTTTTTCTGTGACTGTTCCTAAGTGCTCCAAAAACGCTTATTCGTCTAGTTTTTTTCCTCGAACATCAGCTTTTTGGAATTCGCTTCCTTCATCTTGCTTTCCTGATTCATATAATTTGCAATCTTTTAAGTCGTCTGCCAATCGTTATCTTGCTCTACAATCTTCATCTTTTCTCATTCAGTAACTTTCAGCTTTAATTAGTGGCTGCTCGCAGCCTTGTTGGAAGCGAAGATGTTTAAAAAAAAAAAAAAAAAAAAAAAAAAACGCTTCTAGTCTATACAAGTTTTAAATGATTTTCAGCAAAGCCACACATATTAGTAGTAGTAGTAAAAAGATTAAGTAAATGACGATTTGTAATTTTAATAGCAGGGTGAAATTTTTTTACAACCTTGAGGAATTAAACATGCTTTCAATATTTTCTAACAAAAATTCATCCATTTATGGCGCAGGAAATTATTTTTTTTTGGGAAAAGTCAAAAAGTCATAACTCTAGTGTACATGCATCTACAGACGGTTTTGGTTTGGGGAAGCAGTCTATTAATTAAAAAAAAATATATTGTTTTAAGTTTTTAAACTATTTAAAAAAAAAACATGTTTAAGCAACATGTTGTTTTTTAAAAAAAAAGTTCAAAAACAACGTAAAAAAACAACATTTTATGGTAAAATTCAAAAAGACCATCCAAGTAAGTGAAATCAATAACTAAAAAAAAGTCTTTCATTATTAGAGAGAAAAAATGTGAATTTTTTTTTAAATGGTTTGATAACCTAAATTTAAATAAGAATGTTTTTAATTCTTCAAGATTTTTGATATCAACTAAAAATATATATTTAGTGCATGTAGTATCAAATCTACTTTGTTTATGAGTATTCAAAGTATGTCTGAATCCATAAATATGGTTATACGAGATTCAACATTTATAATTGTAAAATCTTTTAAACAAAATTTTAAAAAATAAAGAAAAACTATTACCTTTTATTTGTAAAGAATCGCATGGTTTGGATTGGTCAGATAGTTTAAAGCTGGGTAGATTGCCAGATGATAAGTAAGACTCTAAACATTGATAAAGAAAAAAATTATATTTTTCAATTATGAAAATGTTTATTTATTTTACACAATAAGATATTGGAGATATGGATACATTACTACAGTTTTGATTTAAATATAAATACTTTCAAACTTCTCTACTATTTCTATTAGATCAAAGCGGTTCATATCAGACAATGCATTTTTTAACTCTTCAAGTGTCGAATTTTGCTGTCTTGTCCATTTTGTTAGCATTTCATATGCTTGATTTACTGTCCCAGAATAGTCATATTTTATAGCATCTAATTCATTATCACTAACTGATAAATATCTTCCAAGTAATATCCAGCTGGTTCCCAAACTCTAACTTAATTCTATTTTAAACTTTTTATTTTTAATTAAATCCATTTTTTAAAATAGAAAGTTACTTTAACATGTTCTTCTAAATAAAAATTTAATATAACAAAAATATTGTTATGAGTGTAAATATAGTCAGCCTTTTTTGGTAAAAATTACATGACATTATAAATCGTAAAAAATAAGTCAAACTAGACTAAACTATAAATTTTTTTTTCTTTATGTGTTTAATTGTTTGATTCGTGAACTGTTTTAAATACAAAATTTTAAAAATATTTTGTGAATACTAGAAACAATAGCTTTACACTTCTTATTATTTTTATTTGAGTGGTGGTTGAGGGGGCGGGGGGGATTAAATGGGGGAGAGCGGTCTAGTGTAAATTCTTTTAAAAATATACCCCGGGCATGATGAAGTCTCCGTGCGTCCCTGACCACGACATTGGCCCGATCATACTAGAACTATACGATACTTGGGGAAGTTTATGTATATTTTAAATTATTTTATGTATAGTTTAAATGTTTTTTTCTGTATAACTCAAATAAGTTTATGTATAACTTAAATAAGTTTAAATTTTAACTAGTCACAGCAAACATTCTATAGGATAATTTCAGTGGATCCATATAGGAATTTTTAGCGGTCGAATATAGTTTTTCTAATCAGTTACTAAGTGGATCGATAGTGGCAGCCTCCAAAAGTTGCTAACAAACGACTAGCCGCTGTATCAGAAGTTGAAAAGTTATCGGCTGGTCATTTATACGGATGCCTAATAACCTTTAAAGTCTACCTAATAACCGATAAGCAAAATCTTAATAACTGCTCAAAAGCATTTTTCTGGGGAAAAATTTAGCCCTTATGTTGTATTTAATAACTCTGCAAACAGTCTATTCTTAAATGTTGAGGTCGAAGGCCATGACTCTCATTGACTGGTGTGGATTTCTCTAGAAATCCACACTAGTTCTTTGGAGCTTAACCAGACTGTTATTAACAATTTTATTTTGTCCAACAGATATCTCTGTTCCTCTAACATTGCAACATTCGAAAAAAAGTTTTTTAACAACAAAACTATATATCGGGCAACTCCTGTTTCTTTCACAACCTACTAGACATTCTTCCCACCTCACCACTAGAATATGTTCTCTTTTTTTTTTTTTTTTTTTGCATTCTTGCGTTTTTGAAATATTTATAATATATATTTTTTTTACTTTATCGTAGATATCGTTGCTAGATTAACCTTGAAAATTAAGGAGCCGTGGCGCAGTGCTAACGCACTTGCCTCAGAAACGTAAGACCCGTGGTTCAAACTCCACCTCTGGGCTAGTTTTAAAACATCGGTTAGGAAAGAGGCTTGAACTTCCTATTAAATGCTCATCTGCGTGCTCTGTGATAAGACCGTATGGACTTCTTAAGGCATCTTTATAAAAAAAAAAAATCTTGAAAATTTATTAGTTTGACAAATAGACCTATGATTTTTACTACCAAACCTATAATTTTTACATTAAACCTGTGATTTTTGAATGGAGTAAGTAAATTCGTTGCGAAAATCAGATTTGCTGCAGCTTTATGATATATCTAATTTCTCCTTAAAGATTTTTTTTAATGCTTTTGTTTATTAAAAAAAAAACATATTTAGAAGACTTGCAACGTGTGCCTAGATCGTAGTTCATTGATTAGGCGTTTTTACAAGTTTCGATGAATTCTTTGTTGCTGTTAGTGTTGCTGTATTGATTGCGAATTAGTGTTGTTGTCTTGGTTGCGAATTAGTTTTGTTAAGTAAAATGCCAATGATTACTATTATTATTTAAAATTTGAATTTCTTTAATCTATAATGAAAACAAATAACATGAAAATAGTTATAATTACTGAGTTAATTTAAAAGTTAGTTGTTTATATTAGTTAAACACAGTGGTGGATTAAGGCATTTCGTGCATTGAGAAAAGGTTCCTTTAAAATTTTTACTACAAAGATACCTTTGTTTTGTGCATGTTTGTTTAAAATAAAAATAACTTCAGTTGAATTCTCACTGTTTTCATTGTACAAAGAAACAGTAGCATTTTTCAGTAAAAAAATTAACTTTTGGGAATGAATTTATTTCAAGAGGGAAAAGTTTATACGAAAAACAATAAGTTCGATTTGCTGCAGGATTTAATAAAAATTAAAAAAAAAAAATTCATAATCTTTACATATTTTCATTGTTTAAAAAATATCGTTGAAAATATAACTGTTTAAAGAATCTTTTCCATTTGCCACCTGTTTGTACAGAGTTTGAGAAGTCGCAGTGTTTAATGTCATTGACATTTAACACTGCTTTTAGTTAAAATTTAAAAGTTTTAAACTTTTGGAAATATATTTTGGCTAAAGAGTTCTTTAGAGTTCAGGCTTTAGAGTTTAGGCTTCAGACCATTTAAATAAAAAAAATTAATGGAAAATCTTCTTCATGTTCCTAATCGTTAATGTTCAGGCTTCAGTACTTTGTTCAGTATAAATAGTTTATAAAGTATAATATATTTATACTTTATAAACTATTTATTGAAAATTATAAATGTAAGAATAAATAGCAATTAGGTTAAGAAATACTTCAAGAACAATATTCATATTAAGAGTAATAATCAATTAAACAAGAAAAACTGAAAGAAAAGTAAAAAAAAAAAACGAGAAATAAATAAGTTAAAGAGCACGTATTTACAAGAGCCACACTATATACGTATATTATTCAAAGTATTTATTGAAAAACATGAAAATAAAATGTATAACAATTTATAAAAAAGTAATATTTAGATAACAATTTTCGAACAAAATTCGAAATAAAAAATTTACAAAAACTGTATTACTCATGTATATTTTAAAACCAATTTGAATAAAAGTAAAATAAATTACAATTCATTAATAGTTATAAAAAAAATATATTCAAGAACTCAGAAAAATATTCAGAACTCCGATTAGATTTTAACAATAACTTTTAAGATTAGAGGAAACACCAAAACTGAATTAATGAAAAAAAAAGGTTGATAAATTCTGAGACATATTTTATATAATTAAATTTTAGTTTTAAAGAAGCATTTAAAATCGGATATGTTAAAACCCATAAGTAATAACACCTGTTTCAATTCATTTTTAAACTGTTGTATACTAACTTTTTTCGTATTTGCAATATTAGGAAACTTTTTCCACAAATAAGGTCCACGATATTGAATTGAATATGTAATTTGTTTTGAATTTTATTTAGGGACAATGTAGTTATTATCTGAAAATTTTGTCGGGTATTTATGTACTACTTTTTCAAAATAGGACTGAAATATTTTAGGAGATAGTCTCGTCTTTATTTTATACATAAACATTAAAACTTGGTGTAAGTTGATTTTATAAACGTTAAATGCGCCTAGTATACGCAGAAGAGGCTCGCATGGTACAATTTTATCAGCTCCAAAAGATATTCTGCATGCATGTTTTTGTTTACTGTACAATTTTTTTAATTTTGTTTGATTTGTACTTGCCCATGCAATATTACAATAAACTAAATAACAATGAATGAAAGAAAAATATAAACTTTTTAAATATTTTCTATTTAGAAATGGTTTAGCCCTATATATCATTGCAATATTTTTTGATAATTTTTTCTCAATGCTTTTTATATGATCACTCCAACGTAAATGTTCATCTAATATTATCTAATGCATTGCGAAAATAAATTAAAAAATAATGGTTTTTATTAACCAAAGGTTATTTTTTTTTATTTTTTTTTTGGTATTGTAATTTTAGTTAAAAACTTGAAATATAAGTTGAATGATATACCTTCGAGGCCGTAACGCCCACGTGACACATGCTCGCGCTGGCCCTGTATGCCTTTATGTTAACTGTGACTTTTAAATATAGCTTATAATTGAATAAAATTTTAAAATTAAAACAATAATAAATAATAATTTTATGCAAAAATTTAATATAATTACATCTTTCCAACTGTTAACAAATTAACTCGAGTAACCCCAACTTCAGTCACTGCAATAGAAAATATCCTTATTAATACAATTTTTGATGTATCTTTAAAAGCAGGAATACTAAAAACAGATATATCTAGTAATATTCTAATTTTCTTTAATTTTTCACAAGATACAAGATCTATTAATGGCTGTAAAACTAAAATTCATAAAAGAAAAATTAAAAAATTTGCAATTCAGCAACTTAGTCTCGCTGTCGGCAGAAGAGCTTTATAAGGTATACCAAGAGTGCAACCTTAGACACACTAACTCTGCTTATAATAACTTCAAAAAAATTTTTTTATTTGAAAAACTATAATACGAACTTCTCAATTAAAGTAAAACTATTAAAGAATAATATTTAAGATATCCTTTGATCACCTAAGGCCTAATTTTTAAAAACAAAACAAAAACTCGATATCAAATGCTTAAAAAATATAAATGTGTCGAACCTAAATGTTTACAATCAATACAAAAACTTGTTTTAGAATAATTATAATAAAAAATATCATATAAAATAAAAAACTGAAATGATGATATTAAAAAGCTTGGGATATTATGAAAGAAATAATTGGGAATTTAAAACTGAAAGTTGAATAGTTTACCAGCAATAGTTTACCAGCAAGTTGAATAGTTTACCTGCAAAAGTTTAACTGCAAGTTGAATAGTTTAACTGCGATAGTTTACCTGCATGTTGAATAGTTTACCTGCTCAAATTATCTTAAGAGTATGAAACCAAAATAATTAATTTTACTCATAAAAGTTAAAGGTTGATATACATTTATTTAGTAAACATTCAAAATTTTTAGATTAACAAATAGTGGTTGTAAATGTCAGCGTTGCATATTATTCTAATACCATGCATATGTTTGTTTAATAGTTTTTTCAGTTTTGTTTTATTGATGCTGCACAAAGCAATGTTAGCATAATTGAGATAACAATGAATAAAAGAGAAATAGCTATACTTTAAACAAATTTGATTTAGGTAAGGTCTTGCCTTATAAAGTTAAAAGCCAATATTTTTAGAAATTTTGTTTTCGATTATGTGATTTTTCCATGTGATAATTTCGTCGAGAAGAACACCTAAAAACTTTGTTGAGTGTTCTCTTTTTATAATTTGCTTTCTAATGCTAACATTTGGAAGCTTTAGGGGAATTTTATCTGTATTTTAATTTAATTTATATATTTGTTAAACACCCACTCTATATTACAAGTAAGGTAAATAAAAAGTTTCAAAAAAAATCTCTAGGATCTAGGAATTTTATTTTCAAGAACATCCTTAAAGATTGTTCTTTGTTCTTTTGAGTTCCAGTACTCAACTGCACATTTTAAGATTTTAAGATCCGTTTCAGGAATTATATTTTTTAAACCAGTAATTTTTATTTTTTCTTTGTGTTGCATTAGTTTCTCTATATTTAATTTATGACTATTGCACAGAGCCTTGACGCTATCTACAAAAGGTCGTGGACCTGATTCGTTGTTCAACTGCGACTTAAGAATATCAAATGTCATTTTATTTTTCAACAGGCGAATAAATAAGTTTATCTTATTTTGTTGCGTAATTATAGATATATCTTCAATACAAAATAGGGGATGTATATAATTTTTACTATGATTTGAAACGTTTAGTAGTGACTTCAGTGCAATTCTTCCTACTATATCAAGCTTTTGCAATAACATTTCTTTATGGTCGCAAAGCTCAAGACCATACGTTAGTGTTGGAACAGCTAAAGTTTTATATAACTGGACAATAGAGTTTGGGTGAACAAAACGAATTCCAGCTTGAATTAAAGACTGTATTACTGCCCGGAAATGGGATATTCGGTTATCAATGTTTAAACGATTAAGTGAGGCAATTGGTGAATACTTTGTGTCCCATATAAATCCTAGATGAGTAAGTTTATTGTCTAGTTTTATTTTTTGGTGGTTGAGTGTTATCGTGCATTTTTTAATTTGATGTGTTCCGGTGACCAAAAACTCGGTTTTGTCAGCATTCAATTTTATGCAATTTTCTTTTGTGTAAATGTTACAGATATTAATTAGCTTTTGTAGGCCAGAGAGGGTGGAACTAAGAAGTATAATGTCATCAGCATATGCTACAACACCCGTGTAGTTTCCATTTATTGATGTTCCTACGACACTTTCATTTTGTAAGGTTTCTAGTAGGTTTTGAGTGTAAAGATTGTACAAATGAGGCGAGAGAATCGATCCCTGTCTCACTCCTTGCGTTAGATAGAATGGAGTTGATTTGCAACCTAGATAAGACATAGAAGCACTACTCTCCCTGTATAATGACGATATTGTATTAACAATATACAGTGGTAATTTTTTATTATTGTACAGTTTCTCAAAAAGAATGTCCCAGTTGCAGCTGTCAAAAGCTTTTTCAGCATCAAGGGAACAGAGATAAACAGGTGAGTTGTTGTTGTTGTAGTGTTTAATTGTTTCACTAATAACAAATTCGGCGTGTAGGGTTGAGCTATTTTTGGTGAAACCGAATTGAAGAGGATGAGCTTCTTTTAGATCTGGACAGATTATTAGGATTATATATTCGATTAGTTTTGTGAAGATTGGAATGATACTGATACCACGGTAGTTATTTGGATCAGTTAATGATTTTTTATAAGATTTAGCAAGTGGTATTATAAGTGATGTAGACATCGACTTTGGCGTTTGACCATGATTAAGAGAAAACGTGAAGAATTTTTTTAGCCATTCTATTAGGGCTTCACAACGCAAATATTTTAAATGTTCTGCAGAGATTCCAAAAGCATCTTTGGTTTTGTTTAATTTTAGGCAAGAGATAGCCGTTCTTATAATTTCATCTGATATTATTACAAAGTCAAATTTTGTACAAGGTGGAACTTGAAAACTCTTCGCGGTATGCGTTATAGATTTAGTGTTTAACCGTTTTTCAAAACTATCGGCGAATTCTCTTGTGATTGACTCCTTGTCCTTTTTATTATTTATTGTAAATAATTTTGAGTTTGCATCAGTCTGTATATTTCTAAAAGTATTCCAGAAGTTTTTTGGATTGGTATTTTTTAACATCTCGATTTTTATGTATTTTTTGTAAAGGTTATAGTTTTGTGCTTTCTTAACAGCGTTTCGGAAATTTTTTCGTGCAATTAGGTATTGGTTAAAAATGTGCGAACTTAAATCTTTTACGAAACCCGTGTCACGCCATTTCTTAAAATGAAATGTAAGAACTTTTTTACTCCTATTTAACTCGGGAGTCCACCAAAATTTCGAATATAATGAGTGTTTTTTCTCAGATAAGTGTTGGCGAAGAGCTTCAGATGCACTTTTTGTAATCAAATTATAGATTTTGATAAGTTCTTTATCGTAATTGTTATTTGTAAGGCTAAGACTTTTAATATTATTATTTACGAAATCATTATATAATTGTATAAAACGTTGATTATTCCAAGCATAATTTGGAATGCTAATTTTGTCTGTCATTTTGTGAATATTCTCTTTGAGAGATCTTCCGATGAGTTCAATTACAATTGATACTGGCAAATGATCACTCATATTCTGAGGTGAAAAGGGGGCAACAAAACAGTTGTAATACCTAAGAGAAGTGTTTTTTGAGATAGCTATGTGATCAATATATGATGCATTTGGTAGTGTATTATGTTGATATGTTATCTTAGGGCCTGAACCTTTAATTACGTCCACTAGTTCAAATTCACTCGATTTTATAAATTCTGATAGAGCCGCGGAGTAATTATTTTTTGTGGGACTTGATCTTTCTAGTAAATTGTAGATTTCGAGAGGAAAAGATTGAAAATCACCAAATACAATTACTTCGCCGACACCCTCATAATTATTAACAAGGCCTTTAATTATATCTAATTGATTTGTGTATTCATCTAATGATGTTCGATTATTCCGCGATGAAGTTAGATAAGTACCAATTATAACAATGCTAGTATTATTTTTAACAAGATTTATAGCAAGAATATGATCATCTTCATATAAAATAATAACATTTTGAAACATATGTTTCCGAACCAGAAACGCATTTCCGCCAAACGGCCGACCTTGTTCGCGTTTATTTGCCTGGTGGAAGTACGAAGAGTGGGTGTTTTTGCAAATATTTTTGATTATTGAATGTTCAAGTTTTGATATCCAATGTTCGCATATAAAAGTAATATCATGGGAAGTTATCAAGGATTCAGTGTATTCAATGTTTGATTTAAGCCCATGACAATTAAAAGTGCATAATTTTATGGGAAATTTATTTTTCTTTGATTTTTCTATGATGAAGGCGATGAAAAATATATACTTAGCTTTGGTTAAGTTTAATGACAATTTATTTGTATTAAACCATTCAGTTACTTTAAAAGTAGGAGGCTGACGAGTTTTTGTTGCATGAAAATGAACAGATTTATTCTGTTTATCACCATTTTAGATTTATTTTACCCTCTTCTGTTAAGGGGGAGGTAACAGGACCAACAACTTCTTCCAACAAATAATAATGACAGAATACAAAATTTTTAAAATACTTTTTTTCTCTTTACTAATACCAATTTTCTTTTTACCAATACCAAAATTCCGTTGTTTAGTTTTAGTCTTACTTAATAGATAAATAGGGTATGAATACCCCCCCCCCCCTCACCACCACCACCAGAAACTGAGAACTCTTAAAATATCTTAGAAATGAAGGATCTTTTTTTTTAGGAGACCCAAATGTGATACAAAACATAAAAATATTTCAACATCTTCTCCCCCCCCCCCCCTCCCACCAGTTTTGTTGCACTTTTTTGTTCTTTTCTAACTTTAAAATGTCTTGTTTCAGATAAGGACACCATGCTTGAACAGCAAACTCAAGATGTGGTCTTACGAAAGTTGTATATAATTTTTTTACTATATTTGAATCAAAATATTTAAAAGTTCATTTAACAAGAGCGATCACTTGATTTAACTTTCCTACAGCTTTATCAATATGACTCATTGCTCATTTAACATGCTCATTTTAAATTAGATCATTACTTCTAAATCCCGTTGTTACTAAGATATTATTCTGTTGGGTTTCAGTGTCGAACATTGAATAAGTTATGCATGGATTTTTAAAGCAAATGTGCATAATTTTACATTTTTCATTATTGAATTTCAATAAACATAATGACGACCATTTCAAAATATTATCGACATTTTGTTTTAGTTTATTTATGTATTTATCTTCATCTGATTACTTTTGATATCATGCATATAATTTACTATGACTTTTTACTGTGTCTGGTAGATTGTTAATAAAAATTAAAAATAGAAGAGGCCTTAGGACAGAACCCTGGGGTACTCCACTCTCAACTTTTAACCATTTTGATAAGCATTCCCCTAAAATTACTTGTTGCTTTCTGTTACATAAAAATTATTCCGACAATACCATATGATTTTAACTTTATCATCAGTTGCGTATGAGGTACTTTATCAAATGATTTGAGACATCTGTATCAACATATCAACACACTAGCCATTCTCAATAACATATCAACACACTAGCCATTCTCAATAACATATCAACACACTAGCCATTCTCAATAACATATCAACACACTAGCCATTCTCAATAACATATCAACACACTAGCCATTCTCAATAACATATCAACGCACTAGCCATTCTCAATAGCATCAAATAAAATTTTATTTAAGATTAGTTCAAGAATTATGCATGGTATTGCCCTTAATAAAATTGGTCTATGATTTGCTGGATAGTTTCTATCTCCATTCTGGTACAGTAGTGTTACATTTGCCATTTACTATTTTAGTGGAAATTTTTTTTCTTTTAAGGACCTTTTAAATAGTAACTCTAAAGGATTGCAAAAAACATTTTGACATTTTTTTAACACGTATGAACGTACATCATCTGCACCGAATGCTTTACTGACATTTAGTTCACTAAGTTTACTCCTAATGATATCTTGAGTTATTACTGAGTTAATATCTAATTCTAAAGTCTTGTTTTTACTATAATATTAGGAAAATTTGTTGGATCTTCTATAACTAATACAAAATGAAAATTTTCATTGAGAATAATAGCAATATCATCACGCTTTGTATGTAAAGAACCATTTATATCCATTATGGTATTAATAACCAATTTTATTTTTTTGTATAATTTACATAAGCATAAAATAGTTTTGGATTTTTTTTTGACGACTCTGCTATTTTTTTTTTCATAATTTTTTTTTTGGCGTTAATTTATTTTTTTAACTATTTTGTTGAATAAAATATATTGAACTTTCAGCTGGTCACATTTAAAACCATAAGATAATAATTTTTGTATTTGTATTTTTTTATTAAAGTATATATATTTTTTTAAGAATGTATTTTTGACCTAATTCATTATAGATATTTAGAAATATTTCATAGCACTCATTAATACTGTTATTTCCGAAAAGACTTTCCCATTCATTTTCATTTATAGCATTGTTTATGAATGTGTAGTTATCAAGTTTATAATTAAATGTAGATTTCCAATAATTTGACAGTGTTGCCTAGAGTTGGGTTATGAACTTATATATACATACATATATATATATATATATATATATATATATATATATATATATATATATATATATATATATATATATATATATATATATATATATATATATATATATATATATATTTATGGATAAAAGCTAGCTCTTTATATAATAAATCACGAATTTTTAAATTATATCAACCCGCCTTTGCATGCGTATTACAGCATTTAAAACTTTCTTTAGGTATTGTAAATATGTGTGGTTAATAAACGTATTGCTTGATTTTCTGCATATATATAAACTGAAAACATGTATAATTGTTTTAATGAAATATATAGTAATGTTTGTCGTAAGAAAAAAAATACTTGTTCAACATAAAAACTTCCTTCACCACAAATAAAAAAAACATATCCTTGCTATATACGAGTTGTCAATCAGTCAATATATATCCTTGCTATATACGAGTTGTCAATCTAAAGATTACAGTTTAGAAAGATTACACGTACAAAATGTCAATCAAAAGATACACAAAGGATATGTTGCTCCTTCAAAAGTTTTTAATATCTGTTTTGAGGATGCTCGTGCTTTAAAAATACTTTGGAGGGACCTTATACATGTTTTAAGAATACTCGTAAACTGAAAAAAGATAAAAACAACACCAATGAGCTAAGTGCCAGCACTCTTCTTCATTTCCAATAACTTTGGGGGTACATCATGGTTCTATCCTTGGTACTGTTTTGTTTCTTATCAACATTAATGATCTTAATGATAACCTTACATCTAAAGTGGCTCTATTTACTGATGAATCAACTTTATACTCCTGTCTTGACAAAAATGTCTTCTTTTTTCAATTGCTTAGAGCAAGCAGCCAATCTTGAATCTGATCTCACTTTTGTAACAGATTCGGGCTTTCAGTGCCTAGTGAATTTTAACTTCAAAAAAACTCAGTTATTTACTACAAACAACTATAGCAATAGTTGTTTGCAGTAAATAACTGACTTCTCATAGAAAACATATATTGCAAAGTTAGCATGTGCTAAGGTTGCTTCACTTTATCGTGCTCACCTTTATCTTACTCCTAATTCTATTTTCTACTCTAACAAATTTCTTACTAGTCCCTCTATGGAATACTGTTGTGGAACATCTGGGCTGGTTCTTCTCTTCTGGACAAGATTCAAAAACGTAGTTGGACCTACTTTATCTGAAAAGTTTGAGCCTCTCTCCTATCATTGGTTGCATCTTTTTCTCTTTTTATCTGAAAAGTTTGAGCCTCTCTCCTATCATTGGTTGCATCTTTTTCTCTTCTTATCTGAAAAGTTTGAGCCTCTCTCCTATCATTGGTTGCATCTTTTTCTCTTTTTATCTGAAAAGTTTGAGCCTCTCTCCTATCATTGGTTGCATCTTTTTCTCTTCTTATCTGAAAAGTTTGAGCCTCTCTCCTATCATTGGTTGCATCTTTTTCTCTTCTTATCTGAAAAGTTTGAGCCTCTCTCCTATCATTGGTTGCATCTTTTTCTCTTTTTATCTGAAAAGTTTGAGCCCCTCTCCTATCATTGGTTGCATCTTTTTCTCTTTTTATCTGAAAAGTTTGAGCCTCTCTCCTATCATTGGTTGCATCTTTTTCTCTTTTTATCTGAAAAGTTTGAGCCTCTCTCCTATCATAACCCTAACCCTAACCCTAACCCTTGAAGCTTTTAAAAAGTTATTTGAGTAATAGAAAGCAATTTGTTCACTATGACGTATCATCGAAATCAAACTTGTTAGATGTAACATGCGGAGTTCCTCAAGGGTCTGTCCTAGGACCTCTCCTATTTCTAATTTACATAAACGATCTTTATGAAGCATCTAATTTAATGACAATTATGTTTGCTGACGACACGAATTTTTTTCTATCTCATAGTAACATAATTACCCTATTTCAAAGTATGAACATAGAATTAATTATAATTTCAGAATGGTTTAAATTAAATAAGCTTTCTCTTAACATTGAATAAACAAAATGGTCTCGCTTTCATCCATACTACAAAAAACATCTTCTACCAAGTGAATTGCCTGCTCTTTTTATAGATGACATTCAAATTAAAAGAGTAACGGCTACAAATTTTTTAGGGGTTTTTATTGATGAAAATCTGACATGGAAAAAACACATTGAAAACTTATCCTCTAAAATTTCCAAAAGTATAGGAATACTATTTAAAATAAGAAGCATGCTAAATAATCATACTTTAATTCAGCTTTACCACTCTTTTATTCATTGCCATCTAAACTATGCTAATGCGGCTTGGGGTAGCGTAAGTAAAACTAAATTAGAACCACTTTATCGCCAACAAAAACATGTTGCACGACTTATTAATTTTAAACATCGATTTTATCATGCTAAACCTCTTTTAAGCGAAATGAATATTCTTAATATATATCAACTTAATATTTTTAATGTATTGTGTTTTATGTTTAAATGTAAGTCTCGCACATCTCCAATTTCTTTTCACAATTTATATTCTTTAAAAGTTAAAAATAAATACAATTTGAGTAATGAAAATTTTATTCTTCAACCAGTTTTCAAAACTAATTTTGGTAAATTTTGTATTTCATTTAGAGGAGCATTTTTATGGAACAAAATAGTGTTAAAACTTTTTGATTTCTCTCATGAATGGAACTTTTTCTTATTTAAAAGAAAATTGAAAGAAATTCTTTTCTCAGTTGAAAACATTCTGATATATTTTTAAGTTTGTTTTGTTTTTTATTAATACTCTTAGGAAATATTTTATCGTAATTTATATATACGAAATCTTTTATCTTAACTTATATATGTGTATGTATATATATATATATGTATATATATATATATATATATATATATATATATATATATATATATATATATATATATATATATATATATATATATATATATATATATATATGTATCTATATGTATATATATATACGTATATATGTATGTGTATTTGTGCGTATTATTTGTATGTGTATATATATTGTATTGTATGTATATATATATATATATATATATATATATATATATATATATATATATATATATATATATATATATATATTGATGTGTAAGTATATTTATGACATGTTTGTATGTTTAAATATGTATAAATAATTATATTTGTATTTATGTGTGAATATTTGTCTATGAATTATTAAAGGATTATTTATTATTTAAAATCTGTTTAGGCGGTTCTCGATGACAAGATCTTATGATCTACTGCGAGTATCCGCGTTCTTGTTGTAACGTTAACAAAATTGTTATTCTGACTATACGTATTTTATTCATTCTTATATTGTAAAACTTATTTTGAATAAATAAAAAAAACAAAAAATAAAAAATCATTGGTTGCATCTTTTTTTCTTTTTAACAAATGCTATTATGATTTCTGCTCAAAGGATCTTTTGTCTCCATCAACCAAAACTCGTTCTCGCATGACTTGTCTTATTTAGCAAAGTTGCATTATTTTACTGTATCTCTCCCTACATGCTCTAAAAACTTTTTCTTCCTGAACTTAAACCCTTTTGAACTCTCTCGCCTCTTTGTGTTTTCCTGACTCATACAATCAACAGCTTTTCAAGTCTTCTGACAACTGTTTCCATGCTCTTTAACTCTATTCTTTATTTTCTAGTAACTCCTATCTTAACAGTTGATGCTTGCAGCTTTGTTAAAGATGAATTAGAATTAAAATAAAGTTTAGACCAATCAAAAACTAAAACACAATCTATTGATTCTAATTTATTCAGTAATTAATTAGAAATAAAGTTTAAACAAAATTATTAGTAATAAAATATCACAAACCACATTCTCTAAAAATTATTTATGATATTACTTTTTAGTTTATTTCATTTTTTTAATATTTTTGTAAACATCTATTAATTTCTTAGTATGTGTTATATATTCTTGTGAAAAAAATTTTTTTGTTGACATCTTTACTTTGAACAAGGCTGCAAGCATTTAGAGTTGGAGGTTATTGGAAGAAAAAAGATGAAGTTTATAGAGCAAGATAAAGGTTGACAGATGACTAAGAGGATTGCAAATTATATGAATCTGGAAATCAAAATGAAGGAAACAAATTCCAAAGAACTCATTTCGAGGAAAAAAACTAGACGAATAAAATTTTTTGTCGCACTTAGAAACAGTAAAAGTAAAAGAATGAGACAATTGAATGACGAGTAACACAAAAATGAATTTTAGTAGATGGCACAAGAGACGCTAGCTCTTTAAAGCAGTGCCCATTAGAGTATTTATAGAAAAGAGAAAGAGAAGCAACATTACGACAAATAGATAATTGTTGGAGGTTGGCTGCAAGAGCAGGTCCAACTATGTTTACAATGCGTTTTTGCACCTTGTCTAAAAGAGAAAAAGCATTATTCTAAGATCCTGCCCAACAGTATTCCATACAAGTATTACATACATTTTTACATACATTACATACAGTATTACATACACTTGAGATTTATGGAGATAAAGAATAGAATCTAGAATAAGAAATTGTCAAAGACGATAAAGAGATGCAACCTTAGGAGATGTTAATTTTGCTATTGATTTGATATATGGTTTCTAAAAAAGATCGGGAGTAAGAGTTAATCTTAGAAAATTAAGGTTAGATTACTCATCGATAACATTACCGTTCATAAATATAGGAAGATCTAGATTACTGCAATAGCCATTAGCTGAAAAAAATAGAGTTTTATCTGAGTTAAAGTTTTCCAGCCACTGAGAGCCCCATGCTGTAGCAGAAGTGAGATCCTTCTCAAACTCATATTCACTCTCCAAGCAATTAAAGAGTGTTAGCTTCTTATCAAAATAAGAATAAATCATCAGCAAACAATGCCACCTTAAATGTGAGAATTTCTGGAAGATCGTTAATGTAAATTAAAAAAGCGATAGCCTTAACCTCTCCACCTCTAACTAATGCACGATAAAACCTATAAGTTATTTCCGTTAACAAATCAGTAGTAGAACGAGAAGATGGAAAAAAATATGAATTTACGATCCTCGGTAATAAGACAATGAGAAATAAAATCATTGACTTTTTCTTGTCCCGGCTATTAATTTATGTGCATAATAATTTAAAAATCATAATAGCGCTTCAAGATTAGTTAAATCACCGCGTGATTTTCACTAAACTAGACCACTAAAGTATATTTCCTACTTCTGTTTTTAAAATAAACTTCGCGTTTCGTGATCCCTGAACAGCTGAAATATTGTCGTTTAAATGTGCCGTGCGCATTGCAAATTACAAACATTACAAATTTACAGATGTAACGGCTTATAGATAGTATCTATTATCTATTAGATACAAATAGTTTTTTTGTGTAGCAACAATATATTCAATATTTAGTAGTCATCATTTGTATATTTTTAATATAATAAAATAGCTATAAGGATAAACTGAATAGAACTGATACTTAAATTATAAAAATGTTTTAGTATATAAAAATCTGTGATTCTGTGCAACATTTATCTAACTGACAATAACGTGGTTTGTTTATATTCTTTTAAATCTTTTTTTAAGATCTGAACGTGGCAATTAAATATTTACCTTTTAATTTAAAGTAATCTTATTTTGATGTGTAATTGTTTACAGATCTAAGTATTAAATTTTTTTCTCTGAATAAATATAAAGTTCACCCAACACTACTTTTGTCTTGTTTATATATATAACCTTTTTAGTCTATTATATGGATTTTATTCATTTACATCTAATTACATTAATCATATGAATGAATAAAATGCATATAATAGACTAAAAAGGTTTTTTGAATGTTTTATTTGTATGCATTAAATTTGTGTGCATATTATTTACATTGTCATACAATATATGTGTAGGTCCTTCTCTCTCTTTCTCTCTCTCTCTCTCTCTCTCTCTCTCTCTCTCTCTCTCTCTCTCTCTCTCTCTCTCTCTCTATATATATATATATATATATATATATATATATATATATATATATATATATATATATATATATATATATATATATACAGCGGTGGCCAAAAATTAAAGACCACTCTTTTTTTTTCAAATTTATTTTTAACCTTAGTATAATTTTATTTTGGAAAAAGGTATCAAAAAAAGAAAAACATTTTTAGAAAGAATTTTTATTGTATTTTATATTTATTATAAAAGAATTTATAATTTTTTTACAAAATAATGTTAAAAAACTGACTAGTAAAAAATATAAATGGGAAAAAAATTGGACAAAATTTTAAGACCAGTTTCAAAAATATTTCAAAAAGCAATAAAAAAATAATTTAGAAACGTGTTGTTCCTCCATTTCTTTTCAAGCACTCTTGTACTCGTTCTGGCATTGAATTCATTAAAGTTTTGATTACTTCATCAGGCACATTTTTCAAATGATGAGAGATAGAAGATTTCAAATCTTCCAAATTGTAAAGTTGTTCTTTACCAAGCTTGTGATCAAGCCACAACCATAAATTCTCTATTGGATTCAAGTCTAGACTATTGGCAGGCCATGGAAGCACTTGTATTTTATTAGAATTGAACCAATCGCTAACAACATGCGCTTTATGACACGGCGCATTATCTTGCTGGAAAATAAATCCATCTTGCAACTGCCATAAATCAATGCTAGGAATAAGCGAGTTTTCCAAAATTTCGAAGTACCTTTCTTTGTTGAGTCTACCATCGAATAAATGAAAAACGCCAACTCCACAGGCACTCATACAGGCCCAAATGTCTATTGAACCACTGCCTTGTTTTGTTCGTTTCAAAATGCATGATTCATCGAACCGTTCGCTTGGAAGTCTACGCAACATTACGCGACCTTTTCTGTTGTCTACCTCAACGTTCATTTCATCACTAAAGGCCACACGGCTCCACTGATCTGTTGACCAATTTTTATGTAGTTTGTACCACTCTTTCCCGGCAAATTTTTGTTTTTTATTTAAGCGTGGTTTTTTTGCAGCAGCACGCCATAAATAATTTAGTTCTAGGGTTTGCTTTCAGACCATTTGACAGTATCCATTTCGTAGACAAGTCTGTAGATGATGCTTGTCTGTTTTCTTTCATTAATCTCACTAACGAGCGAACATCACGGTCATTTGAAATTTTATTGCGTCCAGTCCTATGACGATCATTAATTGACCGGGTCTCTTTGTATCGTTGAATTATGTTAATAATGCAAGAGTGAGACCTTCCGAGCTTTTCTGCTATTTTTCTGATGCTATAGCCTTCTTCTTTTAATACAAGAGCCGCGTATCTGTCTTTTTCTTCGATCTTTGCACGCATTTTTGCAATATTTTTATATCCTTATTGCAATTCAAAAAATAAATGTTTATTTGATATCGAAACTCAGGTTTCGACATTTTATTTTATAGCCAACGTAATAAGCAATTAAGACAGTTAAAAAAAATAATGGATTATTATTTTTAATAAGTGCAAGTTAAAGATTTGAAAGTGGTCGTTAAATTTTGTCCAATCTATTTAAAGAAGATTTATAAGTACTCATCAGTTTTTTAATAAGTTAAACGCTATTTAATTAAAATTAGATTAAAAAAATTATACCACTTTAATCCGTATGTTTTAATTAACAAGATTCAGAGTTGTTACGACATAATATGTCTGGCAGATCTGTCGACATATTTTCAGACATATTTTCTGCCGACATAAAATATGTCCCACATATTTTCGATTGACATATTTTGACATAGTTTTATGTCTGAATTATTTTCTGCTGACATAAAATATGTCAGACATATTTTCCATTGACATATTTTGACATAATTTTATGTCTGAATTATTTTCTGCTGACATAAAATATGTCAGACATATTTTCTATCGACATATTTTGACATAATTTTATGTCTGAATTCTTTTCTGCTGACATAAAGTATGTCAGACATATTTTCTGTCGACATATTTTGAAATAATTTTATGCCTGAATTATTTTCTGCTGACATAAAATATGTCAGACATATTTTCTGTCGACATATTTTGACATAATTTTATGTCTGAATTATTTTCTGCTGACAAAAAATATGTCAGACATATTTTTTGTCGACATATTTTGACATAATTTTATGTCTGAATTATTTTCTGTTGACATAAAATATGTCAGACATATTTTCTATCGACATATTTTGACATATTTTTATGTCTGAATTATTTTCTGCTGACATAAAATATGTAAGATATATTTTCTATGGACATATTTTGACATAATTTTATATCTGAATTATTCTTGAAGAAAAAATCAATCTAACAAATTTGTTGCGCATTTCAACTTAATTTACAGAGTTAAGTAAAAATAGTTTAACAAATTTGTTGCTTTATGGCAATCAATTATAATTAAAGGTCAATAAAAAAAAAAATTTTTTTTTGGTGCCGAGCAAACAATTTGTTTTTTGGGTTGCATTTCTCATTTTGATTTCAAATATGCAACTCATTTTTTACCATCACGTCAAGTTGTAAAGATATTTGGGTTCAGATCTTTAATATTTGGGGTAAAGTCCCTAATATTGTCAAAAAAAAAGTTGTTCAAAAGTATGTTAACTTGGGTCTCAAAAAAAGCGTATTTTAGAAGATAGTATAGAGATTTTAGAAAATATAAAAATTTTTCCTTAAAATTTTTTGGCAAATAAATTATCTGAAAAAATGCTAAAGACTCTTAAAAAAATGTCAAGAAAATGTTTTTCAGCAATAATACAAAAAATACTTATTTTTATTACAAACGAATAACATCTTTAAAATCTCTATGAAAATACGCTTCTTTTGAGACTCAGGTTGACATACTTTTGAACAACTTTTTTTTCGACAATATTAGGGACTTTACCCCAAATACCCCTAATTTTAATAGTATTTGATAGTATTTGATAGTATTTGATAGTATTAATTAGTATGGATTAGTATTGGCGATTTCCCTTATTAGAATGTAAAAACCATCTCAAGCTGAGTTTTATTACTGAAAATGGTTTTTATTAATATGACTAAACTTAAAATTATTCTCTTGATTAAAATAATATTTAAAAAAAAACATTTTTAGTTATTTTTAACTAATAGTTGATTCATTCAATAAATTATTCTTCATTTTTGACTTTAAATCGTAAGGAAAACGAAAAAAAATAATTATTCCAATATATATTTCACTCAAAACATTTATGCAAGTTTATGGCAGTTAATTATGCTGTTATAATGCAATTGTCAATTATTTTTTTGTTAAATAAATCATAACTATTATAACTAAAAGTATATTATTCGTAATTAGTTATAAATTATTACCGGTTAGTCTTCTTAATATGAATTTAATGAGCTGAATATAACTTTTGTGAAATATTTCAAATTCTTCAGCTTAAATGAATTTAATTTGGCACGAATTTTTTGAAATTCTGTGAACCGTTTTTTTGAAATCTTTTGAATTCAATTTTTCATAATGAAATCTATTTCAGGATCAACTAATAATTAAAAATAACTGTAAAAGTTTTTTTTTTTATTATTATTTTAATCAAAGAAATACTTTAAGTTTAGTCATACTAATAAAAACCACTTTCAGTAATAAAAAACTCAGCTTGAGATGGTTTTTACATTCTAATAAGGGAAAGCGCCAATACTAATCAATACTATCAAATACTATCAAATGATGCCTCAATACTAGTCAATATTAGTCAATACTATCAATGTCAATATTAGTCATAATCAATAAATAAGTCATAATTAATAAATAAGTCAATAAATGCCAATATTAGTCAATACTATCAAATGATACATCGCTAAAAAGGGCAGAAAAAGACCTTTATGAAACAACGGTTGTTTGCTTATAGGGTTTAAAGTAAAAGTTTTATGAAGCATAATTGATTGCAAAGACATAAAATTATGTCAAAATATGTCGATAGAAAATATGTCTGACATATTTTATGTCAGCAGAAAATAATTCAGACATAAAAATATGTCAAAATATGTCGACAGAAAATATGTCTGACATATTTTATGTCAGCAGAAAATAATTCAGACATAAAATTATGTTAAAATATGTTGACAGAAAATATGTCTGACATATTTTATGTCAGCAGAAAAGAATTCAGACATAAAATTATGTCAAAATATGTCGATAGAAAATATGTCTGACATATTTTATGTCAGCAGAAAATAATTCAGACATAAAATTATGTCAAAATATGTCGATAGAAAATATGTGGGACATATTTTATGTCGGCAGAAAATATGTCTCAGACATATTTGACAGATAACAACCCTGAACAAGATATTAAAAAAAAAAATTTAATATGTCAATTAGAATCTTCTTAATTTTAATTTAAAGATTAAGAAACCAACTAAAAAATGAGTGGTCTTTAATTTTTGGCGACCGCTGTATACACACATATTTATATAAATTATATAATTTATTCAATTCTAAGTATTGTGATGTAATAAATCAAAGACTAGTACGTGTTACAGTGCTCAATATTATTAAATAATAGAGCTTTAAGTATATATATATATATATATATATATATATATATATATATATATATATATATATATATATATATATATATATATATATATATATATATATATATATATATATATATATATATATATATATATATATATATATATTATTTAGTTGAATAAAAACAAGTAATTAGCGAGACTTAAAGTTTTATGCCTAAAAGCAATCATCAGCCTTAAATGCAAACAAAAAGTGTAAACAAACCATTACAAAAACTTTTGTTTTGTTTTTACGTATATATATATATATATATATATATATATATATATATATATATATATATATATATATATATTTAGCATTCTACAGCCGATGTCTGCTTTACAGTGGTTAGCTAAACGCAGATTGATTAAAAACATTGTATTTTGCAAAAATTGCAATATTCAGTTTGGTTTAAATACCTATAAAGATGCAAAAGATGGATGCCGCTGGAATTGCAAGAAATGCGGCAAGCGGAAAAGTGTAAGAGATGATTCTCTTCAAACATTAATAACTTACATATATTGTTGGAGTCATAATATGCCAGTGAGCCAAATCCAACATGGAGCCGATATGAAAGCTTCTCCCAATACATTTGCAGATTGGGCAAGCTTTTGCAGAGACGTTTGCGAAGTTGATCTAGAGACAAACCCTTTAGTCATTAGAGGAATCAACGCTGATGGCACGCCAATTATTTTTAAAATTGATGAAATGAAATTTTTTTGAAAACACCATCGCGGACAGTGGCGCCAAGGTCATTGGGTGCTAGGCGGTGTTGAGAGAGTGTCTCGAAAATATTTTTTGGTCGAAGTTACAGATCAAACTACAGAAACTCTCAAAAATCTTATATTGCAGTTTATTTTGGCTGGAACGCATATTGTTTCAGATGGATGGACATCTTATGCCAGAATACAAAACTTACATCATTAGATTTATTCCTATGCAGTTGTCAACCATGAACAAAGTTTCTTTGAACCTCTTGATAACGAAACACACACTAAAAACATTGAAAATCTATGGATACAGGTTAAGCGAAAAATGCGCCAACAGTTTGGAAAACGTGAAGATTTGTTCACATCCCATCTTCACGAGTTTTTGTAGCTTCAACGGCATAAAGATTTTTCAATTTTTTCAGCATTTCTTTCTTGCATGTCCCTTCAGCATCCATTTTAGCTGACAAATAAAACGGCTATTTTCATAGCCACATATGCTTGAAATACATTATTTCAATAGCCACATGTGTTTGAACATTAGTTATATTTCAGGAAAGGTCTTTGTAACATTTGCTTTTACAGTTGTGCAGGGATTTGTACGAGCTGGCATGTATTTATTAAATGCCGTTTTTGTGGTTACAGCGCTCTAAAGCATATCAAATTGTCGTCGCCCTATAATTCTTAATAAAAATTAAAACATTAAAAACTTATTATTGGAGTTGTTATCGACTTTGACTAAAAGTCGAAACTATTCGACTTTGAAAAATCGAATAACGGGTGATGCGGAAGTTATCGGACAAAATAAAAACGTCAATAACTTATTTATAAATAAAAAAACAAACTACTATTATATTTTTTTAAATAAAGCATTTATCTTTTAATAAAAATATATTATTTTTTATATGAAAAAAAACCACCATCTGCAATTGATCTCAATTTTGCTCTGACGCCTTTCATATGCGACTGTAAAAAGTTTAAATCAATTTCTTGTAGTTTTAGTTTAATGCGATCAATCAAAACTTGCTCTGTTGAAGCTTGCCAATCTCCCTCGTAAACCTTCTGTGCCAAAAGTCCCTAAAAATTTTCAATTGGTCGTGTTTGAGGCACATTTGGGGGATTGGATTCTATATCAACGTAATAGACATATTTGGTCCATCCAATTTAGAGAATCTTTAGAATAATGAGAACTTGCTAAATCTGCCCAAAATAAATAGTTAAAGTCTCCATGATACTTGTGAATAAATGGAAGAAATCGTTTTTCTAAACATTCATTAATATAGATTGATGAATTGATCGCTGCAGCCTTGGAAGTGCGAAACAATGGCTCGGACATACCACGGTCAGATATGGCTATCCACATTAATAATTTTTTGGGGAATTTCTCTTTTCCTATAAAACGAACACTTTCTGGGCATGTCTTTTTGTTGTTTGTGTAGTATCCAGAATTTCTAGGCATGTTGTCCCCTGCAAAACAAAAGTATTTTTTGTCATCGATGACTAGAAGCGGTTTTGTGTAATAGAGTTGGTTAACTAGATTCCTGCTTCTTTTCTTTGCCTTTATTTGTTGTTCTATAGTGTATTTTGGAGTCTTTTCACGTTTTCTATATTTAATATTCATTTTTTTTAACTGACGACCAATTGTCGATTGATTTAAACCAAACTTAATACCTATTTTTCTCTGACTGACCCCTTTTTGATTGTTGACAAGATTTCTTGTACTACTTTTAACTAGACTTATATTCATCGATAAATTTTAAATTCATAGCATAATTTCTGAGCGTTCAAAAATTATGACCAGCTAAAATTCTCAACCCCCTCAAATTGAGGGGGGGGGTTAAACTTTATATGGTCATTTTTGAACACTAAAATATTTTACTATGAAATTCAAAATTTATCAATGAATTTATAAAATTACCTCAATAGACACATTACTCCAACCACACATAATTTTGATTGCCAAAACTTGGTTCACCGACACATCACCGACACAAAATAGGGAGGGTACCGACTATTCAATAAAAACAGAATCGGAAGAGGAAGAGGAGTGACCTTTTACACAAAGGAAAGCCTTGATTTTTCCTTTACCAAAATTGACCAACTCAACCGCACCACTATCAAGCAAATCTGGATTAAATTAAAATTTCACAAGAAGTTTATTTTAATAGGCTGTCTCTACCGCCCTCATGACCTAAACGACTCAACGCTCGATGAAATAATAAACTCAATAATCACTGCCTCTGACAAATGCAACTCGTACGTCAAAAGCAAACAAGAAACACACAACCGCATCTGTCAACTTAAAACAACTAATAATTAAACTACAACAGATCCTAAAGTAATCTGCAACACACTTAACGAATATTTCAATCAGTTTTCAAAATTGAGCCAAAAGGGCCTATTCCAACATTCATCCCTCGTTACACAAGCATAAACACCCCAACCAAATGCTTCGACGGCATTCACCCACGCGACCTGAAATACTGTGCTGCAGGCTTTGCTATCCCACTAAGCATTATATTCTCTAAATTGCTTAAAGTTGGAGAAGTACCGTTTTAATGGAAGAAAGCCGAAATTACTCCTATCTTCAAAAAAGGCTGCAAGCCGAACCCCTCAATCTATTGACTTATCTCACGCACTTCTGTCACTTGCAAGATAATTGAAAGCCTTGGAAAACACAGACACATTACTGACCACTTGAACAAATAAACTCATCAGTTCTGCTCAACACAGGTTTCAAAAAAGAAAAGGTTGCGTCACAAACCTACTCGAAACTTGCGACATCTGACTGAAGCTTCCCGCAAAGGCTGCCCAACATATATCATACGCACAGACTTTGCTAAGCATTTGACAAAGTTCCGCACCGTCGTCTGTTCCAAAGGCTGAAATCTTATGGAGTGCCGGACAACTTGCACAAATGGATCAAGAGCTGGCTAACAGACCGTCTACAACGTGTAACCATTGGTAACAATAAATTTGATTAAAAAAACAGTCTCTAGCGTGTAGTGTGCCACAAGGATCTGTACTTGGACCACTCCTTTACTTTATCTACAATAAAAATTTGCCAGACAAAATACAACACCACTTTAAAATGTATGCAGATGACTGTAAAATTATCGGAGTTATCGAATCGAACCATGAGTTCATAAAAGCAGCAACAACAAAAATTGACTGCAATTTATACAATGAATAACTTGGTTGGCCAACTGCATTAGCTATCATACACGTCATCTAAACAAGACCTAGGCATTTTTATGACTAGCAATCTAAAAGTTAAAAAACAAGTTTGCGCGGCTGCATCAGCTGGAAAACGAATGCTTGGCAGGCTCGAGAAGGGTTTTTGAGGTCGAATATCTGCATTATGGCGCACACTGCATAGTTTGTACGTTCGCGCTAATAGAAACAACTTCTCATCAACAGTGTTTTAAAATTATGGAATTCTTTAATCTAAAATGCGGTTGATGCAAAGAACTTGAAGATTTTTAAATACGAACTTTCTCTGCTCCAGAATCTTCACTTTAGCTGAAATCGAAAAACTGTATTTTCATAACAGAAAGGCCTGGCGTGCCGCTCTTTGTCAACAATTTGTACATTTTGTTTACCATGAATAAACCAAACCAAACATATCTATAGTATATAATAATATAATAGCGCATTTGCCTCAGAAACAAAAAATCCGTTGTTCAAACCTAACCTCTGGGCAAGTGTTATAAATTTTTTTCTAGTCCCGACTATCAACCCATTCTAAATTTTATAACCCCTTATAATTTTACCGGGGCTGGGTTTGCAATTTCGCATTTTTAGTCGGAGCCCCGGTCACTTATTAAACCCAGTGGGCATAAGACATATTTTGGACGACTAAAAAATGATTTTATAAGTTTGATATTTTAAAATATCTCTTTTGTGCCCACTGGGAACTAATAAATTATTTTATTTCTGTTGTGCTTTAAAATTTATGTTTATGGGACTTCCCCCAACAAAATTTTATTTTCCTAATCTCGCCTAAAAGTCATAAATACTTAGACGATCAGAAGAGGTTAGTTTTTAAAACGCGTCACTAAAAAGTTCATAATGGCCTAAATCCGATTCTTTTCTAAATCCGAAGACAACGCTGAGTGTCAGTGTTTGCCTTTATTTTATCTTGTTGTATCCAACGTATTTAATGTTTATTATTTGTGATATTATTATAAGAAATGGATATATAGATCTTTAATTTGATAGTGATTGTATTTTAATTATATACTTGGTGTTTGCCAGCAGAGAAGTAAATATATTGTTTGGTATTTTTAGCATGGGTCGTGTGATAAGAGGTCAGCGAAAAGGTGCAGGAAGTGTCTTCAGAGCTCACACTCACAAGCGAAAAGGGGCAGCTAAATTACGAGCACTAGATTTTGCTGAAAGAAATGGTTATATAAAAGGAGTCGTTAGAGATATTGTTCATGATTCCGGACGAGGTGCTCCACTCGCTGTTGTAGTTTTCAGGGACCCTTATAAGTTTAAGCTAAGAAAAGAACTATTTATTGCTACTGAAGGAATGCACACCGGCCAGTTTGTATATTGTGGAAAAAAAGGTTTGTAATGTGTAATTATGCTGGTTAAAGTATTTAAAAATTCTTAAGTTATTACAAACTATAAACCTTTAACTTTTTTAATACGTAAATTTATCTTATTTCTTAATTGGTAGTATATGAAAGTCTACATTTTAATAGCCTGTTATTTTATTTATTAATCTAATGTATTATATATACTAAAGGTAAAATATACGCTGAGATTTATACTCAAGATTACCATTTATTATTAGAATACCATGTGCGACTGCCTAAAGGTGTATATAACTAGTTTACTTAACTACTCATAATCTACTTAATTAGTCAATATCAATAAAGCAAACAGAAGCATATTTGCCTTAACAGTGAAAGTTATAAGATCAAGCAAAGATCTGCTTACTCGTCTAAAACAATTTGTCGTCTAAACAAAATAGCAAATGCAGTCAAATAATGTATAAAAGTGTCCAGGTTACTAGAAAATTTTGAATAGCATTCAGGCAAAGTTCATGGCACTCAGGGAAAAGTTTTTAATTTTGAAAAATCAGGGAATACCTGGAAAATTCAGTGATCTTCTTTTGAAAATCTTTAAAATCAGGGAAAACTCAGTAAATGATTTTTAGTTTTGTATAAGATTATATGATAGATACGAATTGTTATTTTTGAGAATATATTTTTTATATTTATTGGACTTATATGGTTTTTATATTTTTTTTTTATGGTTTTGTTTTTTTATTTTATGGTTTTGTTTCCTTATTAAACTACTTTTAGTTACTTAAAAACCTTCATTTAATAGATTGCTATCAATTAATTAAGATGAAGTATTCAATTCTTTAAAAAATTTTAATAAAAACGTTAGGGGAACATGGATTCAGTTGCAAAAGTATTATATCCTCCAACAATAACAAGGAAAATTATATACTTTTCACCACCCGAACTAAGACAAAAAGTACTTGAAATCAGATGAAAATCAGGGAATATTCAGGGAAAATGCATTTCTAAAGCTGCCATAAACCCTGTCAGGGTAAATCTTTTGTATTCCAGTTTTTTTGTAATAAATTTCGTTTTGTTTTGTGTGATCTCGCATCGTTTTGGGAACCAATGTTTAGATTTTAATGTTGTAAAAAGCTGCTGTACTGAATTGTTATTAAAATCGTTTTTAAATTATATAACTTAGTGAGTTTATTGATATACTTTCGAATTATTTTTTGAATTTTGTCAAACAAAAATAACTCAAAAAAGCTTAGTTTATTCAACTTCAAAACAAAATTGAAAAATTTTTGTTTTTGCTTAAAAGTATGCTAATTAATGTTTTTTGAAACTTATTGTTTTCAATCTTTTTCAGTTCAACTGTTTTCTCTTATAAAAGTTTACTATTTGCTAATACTTTGGTTTATTTTTGTTGATCGTTAAAAGCTTTTAGTTAAGTAATTTTTTAATATATGAATTTTTTAATATATGGTTACAGATTTTTAATTGTTGCAAAAATACAATAAAAATTATATAATAAAGTGTAAATTAAAAGTTTTTAGTTTTAAATCTGAACATATATTTTATAAGGTAGCCATTTATCGATTACATTCTTGGTAAGCTCTGTAAATTTGTTAGAAAAATTATGAACAGTTTCTGCTGTTCATAATTTTTCTAACAAATTTACAGAGAAAAAAAATTGATCTGGCAAACTTAATCTAAACATTTTCTTTTTTTTTTTTATATGTATAATAATTTTATTCTATTACATAATCAAGATAACTAATTTTGAAATAATTTTAAAAACTATTTAAAAACATGTTTTTTTTTTTTTTATATGATTACATTCTTTACTAGTATTTGATATTTTGTAAATACACATCAGTTGTAAATAAAAAAAGTAAAAATAATAAGATAAACTTTATTTGCAATTCTTTGGTTATTATAAATAAAATTTTATTCTTTTATGTAGTTTTATGTTAAAAGTTTAAAAAATATCAGTTTCACTTTTATTGCATTTGAATACTCATGAGATTTTATTTTTAAGTTATTAGAATTTATTGCTTTCGAAATACATAAAATTAAATATTTAAAAAAAAAATTTGTTTTGAGTACTTTATTAGGGTTAAAAAAAATCTTGAAAATTATTATGGTTTCACACAAAAAAAGTCTAGTTCTAAAGTTTAAAACAAATAAAAATTACATTACAATGTTACTATTTTCAAGCTTTTTGTTGAAATAAAGACATCTTTTCACAATATTATTTACTATTTTAAATAAGTTATTGTATTGTAATTTTATGAAAGTTATTGCAATATTTTATTAAGACTTACCATAGAATAAGTGAAGTCATATGAAATATTACTAGCTTTTGCAAACTGGACTTGTTGGTAATTTTCTAAGGTTTTTATTGTCACATTTTGACAATAGGATATATTAAATGTATAGCTTGTAAAACATTTTTATGTAACTATGAAACCAGTGATTTGGGTGCACTAGAGCTAAACTACATTTAACATCTAGACTACTCTAAAATTATATCAGTGTGGTGCTATTAAATTTATTTATTTTGTGATGTGTTCACATACATTTTTCACAATCAACGTTTCACAACACTTCTGCTAATTGTTGTATGTATGTGCATATGTTGTTTTTATTGTTTAGTGACCTGCGTGACCAAAAGTGACTGAAGTTAAAGTATTAAGATTTCACTGGTTTTAAAGAATGAAGTACTTAATATTTATAAATCCAAATTTTTTTTTCAGATGTTAAATTGGTGGCTTCTAAAAGTATCGCTAAATTTAATCATTTTGTTCAATACTTCGCTTATTTTAGATTTCAAAAGTGTGAATAATTTAAAAGTTTGTTTTACAAACAAATTATTTCAACAAATTTTCAATAAATTAATAGTAAATAAATTTTTTAAATAAATTTGATCATTTTGGTATTAAAAGTTAATAGTTTGATAAATTATAAGTTGAATATAAAGTTTTATATGAATTATTTAATATTATGTATATAAATTTAAACTATTAAAAACTTAATGGTTACTATTATAATAAACCTTAATAGGCACATGGTATTCTAACAACAATTTATCATTTCAATATTTATTTATTTTTATTGAGTTATTAAAGATTGTTAAATATTTAACAAAATATTTAAGAATATAATTCATTTATCATTGAACTATTATGGCTAAAAGTTTCTTTTTCAGTTATGTAGTTAACCAATTTTATAGCATTATTTAATTATATTAAATCTTTATTTTTAAATGGAGTTCTTATAATCTATGTTTTACCAAACAGACTGTTACTATTTTTAATGAATATTATTATACCACTATATATAGGCCTGTAAATCGAGCCGAACAAGCCAAGCTTGCAAGGGCTTGGCTCATTTACATATTAAGAGCGTTCCGGCTCGAGCTTGTTTCGAACATGAGATTCTTTGTTCGTGCTTGGCTCGTTAAGGAATAGTATTTGGGCTCGGCTCGTTTTACATGTTGCTCGAGCACGACTGGTTTAAAACTCGAAATAATTATTGTAACCTGTTAGTTTAAAGCTCATTTAGTAAAAAAAAATTGTTCGTTAAAGGCTCGTCTGTAAATAATGCAAGTCCAAATCAACAAACAACATAAACAATCTTACAGTCTATTAAACATGCAAATAAACAATATAATGAAGTAAGATCCCACAAATCTAATAGTTCAATGTTCAAACTTAATGTTATACACTATATTTTTATTGTATACTAATATATATAGTATTACAATTTTATTTATTACATATATATTATTATAATATAAATATATATATATTCGAGCTTTAATCGAACCTATATGAACAAGCCTATGATGTTCAAGCTCGGCTTGTTTAATGAACAAGCCTAATTTTTTGTTCGGCTCGTTTACCATTCGAGCCGAACATGAACGAGCTCTTGTCGAGCCGTTCACGAACACAAGCCATGATTTTCAGCCCTAACTATATAATCATAAATTTGTTGAATTTTCATTTTTGACAGGTTCTTGTTTTTATTTTGTTTAGCTGCATTAACAATTGGTAATGTTTTACCAGTTGGAGTTATGCCAGAAGGAACAATTGTATGTAACCTTGAGGAGAAATCTGGTGATCGTGGAAAGTTGGCTCGTGCTTCTGGTGATTATGCCACTGTAGTATCACACAACAAAGAAAGCAATGTTACGCGTGTCAAATTGCCATCTGGTGTTAAAAAAGCCATTCCTTCTTTCAATAGAGCATCAATTGGTATTGTTGCTGGAGGTGGTCGTATCGATAAACCTATTTTGAAGGCTGGTCGTGCTTATCATAAATATAAGGCAAAAAGAAACTGCTGGCCAATTGTTCGTGGTGTTTGCATGAACGTGAGTTTTTATAAAAGCTTTAAATTAAAGGAATAACAAAATTCACAATATTTCATTCTTTTTTTAAGTCTTTTTTATGTTTTGATTTTAGGGTTTTATTACTCAAGATATAAGATTTTATAAAAAATTTATTGAACTTTAAAAAATTTACTTCCAGTACAACTTCTATACTGTATACTTCTTTTTTTCATAGCCTGTTGAACATCCTCACGGTGGTGGTAATCACCAACACATTGGTTTCCCATCTACTGTTGCTCGCGATACTCCTGCTGGTCGTAAAGTCGGTCTCATTGCTGCTCGTCGTACCGGTCGTGTTCGTGGTGCTGCTAAAATTAAAGATGCTCCTGAAAAAGAATAAATCCCCAATAGACTTGAAGCATTTTTTATTATATCTCCGTAAATAACATTCCCCCTCCCCTTGACTGCGCTTCCGCCTTGCATATTTTGAAACCCTATACAGGCTTAGAATAGGCAGAAAAATGAGCAATCTGATTCGCTGATTTTAAAAGAGAGAGGCAAGTGCGATTTTGTTGAAAAATATAATTAAAATCAAAACACAGATTTTTGAAATAGATTTCAAAGTAATGATATACTATGTTTATAATACAAGTCACGTGTTACTATCAACACAGGAAATTCATTTTATTTTAGTACTCTTCAGAGTAAATCTATTCGTACAAATTTGTATATCAAAATCTATTTGTAAAAGAGAATTTTCACTCGTAAAAATTTCAATAAAGTTTATCTTGGTGATGAAGATTTTATCTTTTGTTAATTATAAGAAACGAAAAAAAAATGTGTTGAAGTAAATTTGAAAAAATCTACAAATTTGTTTCTCTTAAAATATGCTCTTGGCCTTAAAGCATTCTCAAATACGTAGTTTATATAAGTATGTTGTACGAGACTAATAGTGAAGCACTTGTGCATACAAAGTTTTTAAATGCAGTTTTACGTGACTACTGGTGAAGTTTATTTGGTGAACTTTATAAATTGATTTACATGTTTATTATAAAGAGTTGAAAATTAGAGTTTTTTAAAAAGAAAATTTGTACTAATTGCAAAACTAGCTTACATGTTCAATGTTAATATATGGGCTCTGCGGAGATTTTGTTTCAACCATAGTTTGGAGGAGGCTGATGTATTTTTTTATCACGTAACTTTAATAAAACATCGTGTTAAACCATTAAAAATTTAAAAAAATTTTGGCAGTCTACATTAAGTTATAAAATATTTGAAAATTTAACAAAAGAAGTGATATTTATGTTAGTCTATAAAACAGTAATTTTTTTACAGTTACATATAAACACTGACATTAAAAGCAAGAAAAAGTATTGAAGTCAAATAAGTTAACCAAATAAAAGTGGATTATGGCATAAATAAAAGTGGATTATCGCAAATGATTGTGGCGTTTTTTGTATTGCAGTAATTGAAAAAAAAAAAATTTTCTAAAACTAAACTAAGTGGTTAAGATCAAACGTTTCAATGAAAAAAGAGTAATAAAAAAAAGACAATAAAATTATCAAAAAAAAGAACAAAATAAGTTGTCATGCTATGAATATTTTTGCTACTATAAAATGTGTTTTGTATGTATAAACTCTTGAAATATTTCACTTAAATTAGCATGTGTGCAATTTTGCAAGAGTGTGTTTCTCATCAAATATAATGTCCGTGTTCTATAAACATGCTTGATACAAAGTTTACATGCAATTGCACCAGACTACTGGTAAAGTACTTAAAATATGCAAATAAATTTTAAGCTGAGGCAGAGGTTGTTCTAAGCTCGTTACTGCATCTTTATACCAACTTGTTAATTATAAACAGTTTAACATTTAAAATTTTGGAAAAAGAAAATATTTACAGATGTTTTGCCAAACTAGCTTACATGTTCCATATAAATCTACGAACCCTGAAGAAGTTAGTGTTCAACCTAAATTTGAGAAGGCTGATAAGGCGTACATCAATATTTTTCTTTATATATACTATATAGGATGAAAATTGGATATTAATCTAATGGAAATAATTTGAATAATAAATTGGATAATAATCTATTGGAAAATTTAACAAAAAAAGCGATATTTGTTTTTTCACTGAACATTAAAACTTTACTGAGTATTAAAGTCAAAAAATTTAACCAAATAAAGGTGAATTATGGCAATTCTTGTAATAAAAATAACTTCATCAAAATTAGCTTTTACATTTGAAGAAGCAAGTTTTCAAAAAAATTATTAATATTACATCAAAATAAAACATGACACATATCTGTTTTTATATTAATAAACAAGAGATATTCACAGAAATTTAAAAAAGAACACTTGTTTTTATTGGTTATACCAAAAATTACATAATGAAACTATTGATAAAATTTGTAAATATGGAGTACATTTTATTTAAGGTTTTTTTTCTAATTTTTTTAGAGCAGACAAATTGAAAAATTTTTGTTTTTGCTTAAAAGTATGCTAATTAATGTTTTTTGAAACTTATTGTTTTCAACCTTTTTCAGTTCAACTGTTTAATATATGAATTTTTTAATATATGGTTACAGATTTTCAATGGTCGCAAAAATACAATGAAAATTATATAATAAAGTTTGAATTGAAAGTTTTAAGTTTTAAATCTGAATATATATTTTATAAGGTATTTATCAATTACATTCTTGGTAAGCTCAGACTTTTATGTTTCTGCTGTTCATAATTTTTCTAACAAATTTACAGAGAAAAAAATGGATCTGGCAAACTTAATCTAAACATTTTCTTTTTTTTTTTATAATAATAATTTTATTCTATTACATAATCATGATAACTAATTTTGAAATAATTTTAAAAACTATTTAAAAACATGGTTTTTAATTGAAATAATACTATAATTATATTATATGATTACATACTGCATAGAATAAAATACTAACTGTTAATAATGTTAGCAGAGATGATGAACATTTTGTTTTTCCATGATTACATTCTTTACAAGTATTTGATATTTTGTAAATACACATCAGTTGTAAATAAAAAAAGTAAAAATAATAAGATAAACTTTATTTGCTATTCTTTGGTTATTATAAATAAAATTTTATTCTTTTATGTAGTTTTATGTTAAAAGTTTAAAAAAAACATCAGTTTCACTTTTATTGCATTAGATTTGAATACTCATGAGATTTTATTTTTAAGTTATTAGAAGTTATTGCTTTAGAAATACATAAAATTAATTATTATTTAAAAAAAAATTTGTTTTGAGTACCTTATTAGGGTTTAAAAAAAAAAATCTTGACATGTTTTAATTATTTAATTATATAATAATTATTATGGTTTAAAGTACTTCTAAAGTTTAAAACAAATAAAAATTACACTGCAATGTTACTATTCTCAAGCTTTTTGTTGAAATAAAAACATCTTTTCACAATATTATATACTATTTTATGAAAGTTATTGTATTGTAATTTTATGAAAGTTATTGCAATATTTTATTAAGATTTACCATAGAATAAGTGAAGTCGTGTTAGAATAAGTCAAGCAATGTTACGCGTGTCAAATTGCCATCTGGTGTTAAAAAAGCCATTCCTTCTTTCAATAGAGCATCAATTGGTATTGTTGCTGGAGGTGGTCGTATCGATAAACCTATTTTGAAGGCTGGTCGTGCTTATCATAAATATAAGGCAAAAAGAAACTGCTGGCCAATTGTTCGTGGTGTTTGCATGAACGTGAGTTTTTATAAAAGCTTTAAATTAAAGGAATAACAAAATTCACAATATTTCATTCTTTTTTTAAGTCTTTTTTATGTTTTGATTTTAGGGTTTTATTACTCAAGATATAAGATTTTATAAAAAATTTATTGAACTTTAAAAAATTTACTTCCAGTACAACTTCTATACTGTATACTTCTTTTTTTCATAGCCTGTTGAACATCCTCACGGTGGTGGTAATCACTAACACATTGGCTTCCCCTCTACTGTTGCTCGCGATACTCCTGCTGTTCGTAAAGTCGGTCTCATTGCTGCTCGTCGTACCGGTCGTGTTCGTGGTGCTGCTAAAATTAAAGATGCTCCTGAAAAAGAATAAATCCCCAATAAACTAGCATTTTTTATTAAATCTCTGTAAATAACATTCCCCCTCCCCTTGACTGCGCTTCCGCCTTCTCTAATGACGGCTAAAGTGACTTTTCGATAATTGGTTAGAAATTATTCAAAACTTTGGCCAACTGTCACTGAAAAAAAATCTGAAAAATCAACTTAGGGGGGGGGGGGTGCTTCTTTTCAAAATTCCATTTAAAAAATTTGATTATGGTTTTTCCAAAGACCTACTATATGACAGGACGCGCAAACTCTATTTTCTGACTTCGCTTATAAAATTAGATTTGACCAAAAAATGTTTCGTAAAACCAATATTCTTAAAATAAATTTACAGTGAATTTAGTATTATTAAAAACTTAATAACAAAGTAAAAATTAATTAAAAAGAGAACCTTTTTGAAAAGAATAAAAACTCATAAAAACTTTTGAAAGTTTACCTGCAAAAAAAAAACAAATATTCTCTAGGAGATTATATAATAATGTGAAATATTTTTTTAACTTATTTTATATATAAAGTCAGTATATAAAACCCTTATAAGCAAATTATCAATATGCTAATAAAGTCTATCTATAAATAAATATTACAAGGCGTGCCTAAATAATGCCTTTTGCCTTATAAAGACATGTATTTTTTGCTTGGTCTTTTTCCAAATTCTGAATTCCATGCAAAAGTACATTAGCCGAACGCCTATAAAGATTTTTTGATGATAAAGCAAAATCATATGTAAATATTATAGACAGAAATGTTTATAAATCTTTTTCTATAACATGCTCTGTGTTTAGTTTTTTTCACCAAGCACAACCCACATCTAACTAGCTGATAAGTACACTCGTGAGGAACTGTCAAATATCCTCGTCAAACCTCTTCAATAAAGTCTTTAGCTTCTTTTGTTAGTATAGGTTCATCCTCACATTTTTCTCTCCTGCCACATAGGCAGCAGAGCTCTCTTCAGTTTCTAAAAGACTCACATCATAAATGCAAGTTTCAATTGATGTCACATCTTCAAAGCTGATTGGGCCGTCACTCGTGTGATCTTTTTTATTGAGTTGTCCTAATTCAAGAAACGTTGTAGCAAATCGAGTTAACGTTTTTCAAAAGCAGAAAAAACATTCCCAGCTGCCATAAAAGCATTTGCCCCTGTTTATTGTCTGTAAACAGAAAATTCTCCTTCAATTCTGACACTTTGTAGCTCACGAAGCAAGACGTAATCAAAACCAACTAAAAACTAATGCTTCCAGCAGCTATCATGAAACGTTAACAATATTCCACCAATCTAAAACCTGCTGAATAAAAGTTTCATGAGCTCCTTTTAGTTTCAAAGCAGCTACTACTTTCTCATTAAATATTTTTAAAACATGTTGCACATTCTGTAGTTGAAGTCTAGAAGGATAAAAAACAGCATGGGATATACGAACTGATTTCAAAATGTTATCTTTTTCATAATGAGATAGGCTTTTGACATCAGAAAAGGAACCAATGGTTTTATTGTCAAGAGATAACATTTGACACTTTTCAGAAATCCAGTTGTTACGCAAACATTTAAGAAGATGAAGTGTGTCAAACAAAAGAAACCAAACACGCTGATCGTCTAATGGATGAATGGCTTGATAGTCAGTAGTTCTCTTGAAAATTTTGCAAAATTGCTGATTGATTTTAAGATTATTTGTCACAAATCCTTAAATATGGGCACCATTTTTTCAACTAAAAAAGCAGCTTCTTTCACAACACTGAAAACACTGAATTGATACTTTGATGTTAGTTTGTGAACAGGTGTAACAGAAACCATTAAGCATTTCATCATTACACATAGCATAGAAGTTGCTTTAGACTCTGGATTAACAGCTTCAAAAAACTGTGAGTAGAAGACTAAGCCATTGTTGGGATTCAATATATTACTTAATCGAACTCTGATACCATGTTTAAAAGCAGAAAAAGTTAGTGGTGAGCACAATGCACACTTTTTGTAAACGATTCATGAAGCTCTCTTTAAAATCCTTTTACATAAAAATACATACGAATTTATCTTTTTGCCGAAATATTACAATACTTTCATATTTTTTGTGTAATTCTTTGTAAGGATAGAATTCAGAAAACGAAATTATTTTGTCTTTTTTAAGAAAATAGTTAAGTTGCTGATCCTCAGGCTTAAATTGGCGAAGCACTGACTGTGTTGTCGGTAGACAAGAAAAAGAAACATTAAAAATACTTGGTGCACATAGTGGTCGAGTATAGCCACCAGGAAGCACGACAAGTTCATTATAATTCCCTTTACAATTCACAATTCCATATTTGTTTGGCATAATGAAAGAGATTTTCAAAAAATATTACCGCAACGTTAAAAACGCTTCCACTTTTATAATAATAATGGCCTTCGCTAGCGAAGTCAGAAAATCGAGTTTGCAAGTCCTGTCATATAGTAGTCCTTGGGTTTTTCAAATATTTTCAAATTCCATATATTTTTAACATCGTGTGCTTTAAAAGTAACAAAAAATACAATCTTGTAATTAATGCACTTTCCTACTCCTTAGTAACGGTGTGAACAACTAAGTTATTTATTTAACTTTTTGACTTGAAGTTTTGAAATATTTCTCAGTGTTAGAGCTATTATAGTTTTCTAGTGTTCTGCAAAATATTGTCTAAAAATGTGCTCTGCTTTATTTTTTCAATGTTATTAAACTAAAAACTGTCTGTCTTAATTTAACTAAAAACATCTATCTGGATATGGCAAACTAAAGCAGCCGTGGCGCAGTGATTAGAGTTCTGGCTCAGAACCCAGAGGTCCGAGGTTCAACGCCAGCTCCAGCCCAACAAGTGACATTGGTACGGAAGGAGGCGTGAACTTCCCGTTAACGGTCTTATCACAGAGCACCGCTCTCCCGCGGTGCTCTGTAATAAGACCGTAAGGACTTCTGGGAGCACCTAAATAACTACAAAATAAAAGAAAAAAATGGAATAAAATTAGAAATTTATGGAGAAAATATCATGCAAATACATTAAAAGCAACGCCGGCGCAATGGGAAAGTTGACCCCTCCACTCTCCCATCAATTATTTTTTCGTTAATTTAGTCCGCAAATTTGAGCCATTTAGACAAATCAGTCGGCAAATGTAGATCCTTTAAACAAGTTAGTTGGTTCATTTAGATAGTCATTCAGCAAATTTCGACAATTTTTAAAAAACGAGGATATTTTTTTTTTCTTCTTTTTATTCGGCAAAAGTTGTAGGCACCCTAACACACCCCATACCCCACGTGACACCTACTCGCGCCGGCCCTGAATGAGAGCAGAGGAAGTAAAGAGTTGTAGCCGTCATTCAGAAACAACAAGTGCATTAAAATCTAAGAAAAGGTATAATTGTAGTCCTGCAATAAACTGTGAATCTGATGTTGGCAATTTTTTTTTTATTAGTAACTTTAGAATTATTAAAAATATATTTTACCAGTATTCTACATGTAATGAGTGTAATCGCAAACTAAATGTTTTTTCATAATGAGTCAAAACTTATGGGATTTTCTATTGGAATTATTATCCAATGCTTCAACTGTGACTTTATAAGTACATTTGATTCATCTTCATTTATAAATAGAAGTATTTCTGGTTCAAAACCATTTGAAATAAATTTACGTACTGTTATGACATTAGAAAGCTACACACACTTGCCAAGTTAATCATTTTGGCTCAGCAAAATCAATGGAAGCTGCTCGAGCTCAGTAAATATTCCAATCGTCTAAACAAAAGTACAGTTTAAGATATACTAAGTACCTTGGAAATAATAATTTAAATTTATTTTCTAATGTAGTTAAAATAAACCTTGATTATATTATTGAAAAGTTAGAATGTATTGGCTGTTATCAGAAAAGAGTATGAAATAACGCAAAACTACAATGAGTCTTTTAACAGTTTGATATGTCAGTGATGCCCTAAAGGTACTTTTACTGAAACAAAAATTCTTAAAATATCTATTTATTCTTATACTTTAAATTACAAAAATGGGTTTTCGAAATAAACACCTCCAGAAAATCCAAGCATTTAAAAAATGCAAAAATTGCATTTTTTAAATGCTTGGATTTTCTGGAGGTGTTTATTTCGAAAAAGCAGCTTTTTCAAAATAAACACCTCCAAGAGAAATAACCAACTGTTATTAATAAAATAAAATAAAAGTTATTTAGGCATTGAAAATGAGAGAGATACTGTGAACTCGCTAGTGGCTATTTTTAGTTACTTTTTATAAAAAACTCTTTGTTTTTATGTTTTTTTCTTTTAAATGTGTTTTTCAAGACTTTCTTATTTTAATATATTTTTCTCACGAAAAAGGTAATATCTTCAGTTTGGTTTCAAATTTTGCCGACTCAAAAAGTCAAATTTTGCCGACTCAGCATCAAAAAATGCAAATTTCATTTTTCTTTTAAAAAGTCAGTTTTAATAAAATTTCCTTTTATAAAATACAAAAAAAAAGTTTTAAACCTTTACAGTTAGAGAAATAAGTATCCGAACAAAAGATTTTTTTATGGAAAATAAACTTTGTCAGGTTATTTCCGAAAAAAAAAACTTTATAAAAATAAAAGAAATGATTATTCTGAAAGAAAATTTTATTACGAATTCAATATGCAAAAAAAAAATATCAATAATAATATTTAATTGATAAAAAATTAAAATACATTTAAACTATGCAATTTTTTAGCATTAAATAAGTATCCGAACAAAATTTTAAAGATTAAGGCTTAAAGATTAACGTCTCTCCGAGTAATTATTTTTATGACTTTTTAATATCGAGTTGGACCCCCTTTAGCTTTTATGACTTCTGCAAGTCGACATGGCATCGATTCAACTAATTTCTTTGTCGTATCTCAGCCCAAGCTTCTTGGAGCATGATTTTTAAATCTTCTTTTCTTTTTAGACATCGTGTGGCACATTTTTTTATCCAGAATAGCCCAGAGATGTTCAATTGGATTGAGATCTGGACTTTGCGCAGGCCATTCAAGTAACTCAATTTGCTTTTGGAAAAAAAACTCTTTTGCTTTCTTTGACGTATGTTTAGGGTCATTGTCTTGTTAGAAGATAAAATGTTTTCCTAATCGCAGTTTTTTAGTTGAAGCCAGAAGATTTTTATTGAGAATGGTAACATAAACCTCAGAGTCCATAATTCCATCAATAAACTCCAGTTTTCCTGTTCCGTTCCAAGCCATCGATCCCCATACCATAACATTGTCTCCACTAAATTTTAATGTGCCTCGAATACAACTGAGTATGAATGCTTCCCCTTTTTTTCTCCATACTTTTTGAGCTCCATCGGACTTCACAAGATTAAATTTTGACTCGTCCGTCCACAAAACTTTCCTCCAGAATGATACCGGCATATTTACATATTTTTTAGCAAATGTAAGTCTTCGTTTTCGATGGATTTTTGAAAGGAATGGTTTCTTGCGTGGAACTCTTGCTTTGAATCCACTTTCTTTCAATCGATTTCGAATAGTACATGAGCTCACTTTTAACCCAAAATCTTTCTCAAGGAGGCTTGACACTTTTGGTGCTAATAAAAAGCGGTTTTTTTGCACCATCCTGACAATTTGTCGATCTATTCTTGATGTTGTTTTACGCTTTGCTCCGAATCTGGGCTGATTTTGCACATATCCAAACATATTATACTTTTTAAACAGATCGCTGATGGTTCCTAATACCATTCCAGTCGCTTTATTTATCGACCTAAACGTTTTACCTTGCTTGAACAAGTCAATAAACAAATTGCGCTGAGCTTGGGACCATTCCTTGATTTTAACTCCCATACTTGATGATATCAATGGTAAATCAAATGAATTTAAAAAAATATCAGTCAGTTATTAAAAATTACTCGTTGTAAAACAACAATATTTCTAAAGCCATTGGTTTAAAAACTTTTTTTAATAATCAATTTCAAAACTTCGTTTACAAAACAACATGTTCGGATAATTATTTTTCATTGAAGTTTTAACACTCCTTCAGGAATCATTAAATTTTAGCAACGCAAGTTAATTACCGTTGATTAATTTTTTGCAACATAAAATCGTAATTAAATTTGCTTTTAGAATAATTATAAAAGTATTTATCAAAAACATATGTTTTTCTGAAATAACCTGACAAAGTTTATTTTTCACAATAAAATATTTTGTTCGGATACTTATTTCTCTGACTGTTTAAATAAAAAGCTAGATTTAAAGGGGGTTAACCACCTTAAAGTAAAAATAGACCTGCTCTATACCAACTAGATCATATTAATTTTTAAAGTTATATATTAAAAATGTACTATTAAAGTATATTATAGTCTGAATACAGTGCGTGGGTTTATTAATAGCTGGAATATATTCAGATTGAAAATGATGTTTAAAAATTGAAGTCGAAAATATTGAGATTAATGTGATCAAAGTAATGAACTTTCATCTAAGATTTTATTGTAACTATTTTTTAATTAATGAAATATATATTATAAATATTTATAAATGTTATAAATGTTATAAATATTTATGGTTATAGTTCTATGTCGTTGCTAAAAAGTCATTTCCGCGTATCTCAAAAAATTGAGGTTTTTAGGAGAGACAAAAATCTGAACTGATGCTATGACTGTAAACTCACAATTACAAAAATTTAAAGTTAATAATAACTCGGCATTTTTATCTTTTTAATATCTTAAAAGCATTAACTTTTTCAGAAGGCGTTCTCTATATTTCATACACGAAAAATGTTTCATAATGTTCAAATGTTTTGGAGTTAGAGAGTTGAGAGAGGGTTATAGCCACAAGTAGCCTCCTCATCTGTAGTGGCTTTCTCGGCCTTGGGGAGGTGAATTACAAAAAAAAAAAAAAAAAAAAAAATATATATATATATATATATATATATATATATATATATAAGTAAAGGCAAAGTTATTAATTTATATTATTAATAATAACATAATACGTCATCTAAAGAAAAAGGGTTTTTAATTTACTTTAAAAAAAGGCAAATAGTAATGGGTAGTTTAAAATCAAAATTCGGCAAAACAATTTTATTCCAAATGTGCGGTACCCGGATAAGCTTATTAAAGTTCGTTTGACAAAAAGGTTAATTTGAAAAATCAGTATTTCTCAAATCGTATTTCTTGATAGGTTTTAAGTATCAAAGGCTAATAAGTAAATTAATAAATAATTGTAATAAATAAAATAAGTAGTAATGAAGTAATAACAGAATAAATGAAAATATAACAGCGAAAAAGTCACAGAATAAATAGTAATAATAAGACAAATGAGTAAAATATTTGTAATAATACATTTCAAGAAAAATTTTTCTTAAAAAAGTTTTTTTACAATTAGAGTATTGAACTTCAGCCTTTCTTAAAACATTTTCTCATAACATATATTTTAACACAACATATATTTCAACACAACATATATTTCGCCAAACATATATTTCAACACAGCATATATTTCGACAAACATATTTCAACACAACATATATTTCGCCAAACATATATTTCAACACAGCATATATTTCGACAAACATATTTCAACACAACATATATTTCGACAAACATATATTTCAACACAACATATATTTCAACACAACATATATTTCAATAAAATTAGTTAAACATTAACTTTCACCTTTCAATAAAAATAATTAAACATAAGCTTTCATTATTCAATAATAGTAATTTCAATAATAACTTCAATAAAAACATAAACTTGAAATAAAACTAATTAACGTTGCAAAAAAAAAAAGAAACAAAAATTGCAAAAGATATATGTAGTATATTCTCCTGAACAATGTGAAAAATATTCAATTAAAAAAATCTAATCAGCGGAATCGTTAGAGTTGAAATAGATGTTATGTTAAAGATTGTGATAAGCATTTTTGATCTTGAGTCTTCATCAGAAAACTTATAGTAAAAACTATAACTTAGGGAGATTAATGAGAGAAAAAAGTTATCTTGATATAACAAAGTTGAATGAACGGAAGTTTTATGTGATTACAGATGTCCTAATGACCCTAGAATTTTCTAAAATTACTTCCTTGTAAAGCAGTAACCAGATATGGATATAAGGAGAAAGCTATGATGGACCTATAATATCACAAAGACTTGTCTTGTTTAAATGAACTTAAAAATGTTTAAAACAAACTAAACATAAATGTATTGTACACTTTTACACCATTTATTAAAACATCAAGGAAGTTTAGAATATTAAGGGAAAAATTAATAAAAAAAATAAATAATAAAGATAATAATTTATACTATAAATTGTTATCTTTATTATTATTTTTTTCTTTATAAATTATAGAGATAACAATTATTATTTTTTTACAAATTTATTAACAATTTAATTAACAATCAAAATTTAACAATTTATTAATATTTTTTGTTACCTCTATAAATCATAGAGATAACAATTTATAAAGATAAGATTTATAGAAGCAACAATTTGAAATTCTTTGCGTGATTAAGGACCGTTGTTAAGGACCGTTGTATGTTATTTTTTTTCGAGATATATTGTTACATACATGTAGCTAGCAATATATCGTAGTAAGTTCAATTATGTTACAGCTAGCTAAAAGCATAAAAAAAAATTTGTAGCTAATCGATGGCTACATATTGCAGCTTTTTAGCTGGCAACGTTGTTATGATATATTGAGAGTTACACATCGTAGCTTTCTCGCTAGCAACTACATAACAATAATTCTATGCAGCCCCCCACCTACCCACCCCCTCCTTAACCTATTTTCAAATTATAGTTGCTTTTTTATCAACTAGTCGGCATTTAACATGTTTCAGTCGCCAGAGTTTTAGCTTTGAGTAACATTTTTTTAAAAAAGCAGTCGGCAGTTTTTAAGGATACACCTTATTTTATTCCTGGAATTGCATTTGGTTTTATAGCTACGCGATGACTATAGTCATCTATGGCTATAGCAAAAAGTATATATGAACCGGTGCAGCGGTTTGTATGTACTTATGCATATACATATCAAGTTTTTAGTTGTTGATTTTAAAACAACACGTAGATAGTAACAGATTTTTAGTTTGCTAAATATAGGCACTCTATACTGCTAATGATTTACACCCCTTTTTTTTAAAACATTTTATTATCATTAATAATTTTATTACTATTACAATTATTATTTTTATTATTATCTATTATTATTATCTTGTAGCTATCTTACAATAACAAGTCTGTATTTATTTAATAGCTACATATCAAAGTTTTGTAACCATCATCATTTGATAAAACTCCTAAAATAATTTAAAAAAAAAATGATGACAAGCAAAAAATGGCAAAAGTGGGGGTGGTATATTAGAAATCTGTTAATGATTACCTTGTTCGTATCCACTTCTTCTAAAACGCTCATCCATAGAACCACAATCAAACCAAGTTTTTCGAATTCTTTAAAGCAAAATTCGATTAGCTATCATCATAGTGATAACATCATAAACCACAGCTCACCATCTTCACTGCAATCACGCACGAGCTAGCCCGGCTAGCTGTTGATGGATGGAAATTAATCGAAACGGAACAGGCATTTTATCATACACTTTTTTGAGTACCCTACACCTCCCTAAAAATAATTACGCTTTTAACCTACATACAAAATTTTATGATATTTTTTTTAATTTAGTGTCTCCTTACTTTTTTAATTGACCCACTCTCCCCCCCCCCCCCCATCTCATATACTTGATTTGCAGACCCCTCTTTCCTTCCGAGCGTACGTACTTTTGGACTATCCCGAATTAAGAAAATATTTTTAAAATTAACTTTTTTCAGACTTACGACGAATAATGTCAAAAATTCTCTTAAAAATGACTTGACGGCTTCCATCCGATTTATGAAAAAAATCAAACGACTAAAAAATTATCAAAAAATAATAAAATCAATAAACAAAAACAAAGAAAAATAAAGATTCCGACAACGCCAAATATTTAAATTTGAAAATGTCTTCATCAAACTGGAAAAAACTGAAATCAAAGATTAAAGGAGCTTCTTTTGATGACGAGTTTGAAAAATTTATGAACGAGGTACAAGTTTAAATACATAAGCGCTTTAATATTGTCACAATGCTTATAACAATAATAACATTTCAAAGCAAAAACAAAGTTTACAAAATTTAATTAAATTAGAAAATCGATTGGATAAAATATCTTATCATAACTCCTAAAGAACGAACCTTTCCTTTTTATTTCTTGCCTTACGTTTAAGATTTTCTGCAATTGAAGCAATCAGTTTCCTTTAACTTTTTTTTTTCAGATCCGAGAAATTGAAAAATAAATTTATTTTTTTAAGTCTAATTTTCATTGTTTAAAATGTTAAAAATAATTTTTTCCTACTGGAAACTCTTCCTTGTGACAACCTGTTTTGTAAATCAAAACTGAGTATTTTACTTTGATAGCACCACTTGGAAGATTAATATTCAAGTTTTATGATCATAATGCAACTAATAAAGCTATTGCTTTGTAAAGGGCATTTTGTCTGCATAAATCATTACCAAGGATTAAAATCTGACAAAACAGGTCTTGAAAACTTATAATCAACAAATGTGTACACAATACCCTAAGCAACTAATCAATTAAAAAAGCTATTAATGTTAAATGAATATCATTTAAAATGTAAAAATAAAGTAAGAAGACTTAAATATATATTTTTTTACAATTATATATATTTTTTTGCATTAGTTTGAACTTTAAAAAAGACGAGTTGAATGGTTACTGAAGTGACTGGTTTATGAAGGTTACTTAGCAAAATTCTAAAAGCAACAATTAAGATTAAAATTTCTTTTAACAATTCAATGTTTATACCATGCAGTTGATATACATCAAATTAACATTTTTTATAAGATAAATTTCTTCGAAGTTGCGCAATTCCATTCTATGCCACGTGAAGAGCAAAAATTCATGGACCACCTTAAAAACTGCTGGAGTTTATTAACTTTTTATATAATTTTTTAAATAGTTCTTGTAAAAACCATTTTTCATAAGAACTATTTTACATAAAATTCAAAATTTTATGTATTTTATTTTACATAAATGTTTGATCTTCATGCAAAAAAGTGTTTTTCAAATTAAAATCATGGTGGATAAAATTAAAAAAGAAAAATTCAGCTGGTTAGAGAACCTTATTTGAAAGGAATAATTCATTAAAGTAAGCTGGGCCAAGGTTTTTTAAAAATTACCACAATGACATTTTATTGAACACTTTAGCGCTTAAACTCAAAAAATTTTATGTGTAAACTAATTAGTAGCATTTAAAGTAGGCAGCACAATTTTATACTATATGTGCTTCCAATACTGCATGCATACGTTTAGACATAAATTGTATAAGCTTTTGAATTGTGTACACTGGAATCGCTTGCCAAGCAGCCTCCAAATGCATCCAAAAATTATTTAAATTGCTTGGCTTTGTTCTGCTCTTTTTGGAAGTGCTCGCACAGATTTAAGATGGGGTTCAAATCTGGGTTCTGTGCTGCCCATTTAATTACAGTGACCAGAGATCCTTTTAGATTCTCTGAAGCCTTTTTTTGCCTTGTGCCACAGTGCATTGTCTTGCTAAAGGAAAATCATTTCATTTCACTGCACAGTATTAAAATATTGAAAAAAATTAAAAAAAAGTTTAAGGAAAAAAGCAACAGTTTTCTTGCTTATCGTCATGTCATCAGCACATTGCTGATATGAGAAGCCTTGTTGCTTTATTTTAAGTACCATTATCTTCACCTGTTGCTTGGTTGACAGTTTGCTATACTTCAATTTCTTAGGACTTTTCTTTCTGTACATATAAAATGTTTATTTTTTTGTTTTAAACACCAAATATAATTAAATGCAATAGAAATATAGAAATTGTTTTTATATAATTAATAAAAAAAATAATCCATTAAGGATATTTATCTAATGTCACTAATTATACTAATTGCTTAATTAGTTAATTAATCATTATCTCATTAAGAAAGCAAGTAAATTCAATGCAATTGCTTACATAGGCATGCAAAGTATTTTTGTTAGTTAAGCATACAAAAATAAAAATAATCACTTTTCAAATTAAGTTTTTAAAATTCTGGTCGCATATTTTTAAAAGTAACTACTGTGTAATTTTTATATAGAAAATGTCTATTAATAAAAAGTGTTATAATATTATTTGCCTTTTATTTATTTATTAATCATTTTTCTACTATTTGGTTTATTGAAAACTATTATTGTAAGAAATTTTTTATTATATCTGCCAGTGCCATTGTTTATTTTTTATTTTATTTTATAAATCTTTATTTAAAATTGAATAGTTAGCATTACAAGTAATGAATTTTACAATTTTATCTGTCCTGTAATATTAATAGTTTGCTAAGCATACAGGGGAGGAACATATTATTTATGCATTGAAAAAGCAGTAGAGCTTCCAATATTGCTTGGGAGGTAGAAGTAACTGACGCCATCATGAAGGATACGGAGGTATTTTTGAATAAAAGTTTTTTGGTAAGTAGTAGTTTTTGTTAGTCAACTTTTGAAGCATGATAGGGGTAAAAATCATGTTAGTAAAAATCCTTGTAAAATATCAAACAACCAAAAGCAGTTTAATACATCTGTCACACTTTGAAATGTTGAATTTTGAATGTCCATATAGATGATCAGATCTCTCATGCAGAAATTATGCAAGCTTTACATATTGTCAATTGTAATTATAGTTTCAAGTCAACTGAAAATGACAATGCAAGATTCAGCTCTATATTTCCTGAATGGCAAAGCGTTATAAGCAAGGTGAATCAAAAGTTAAAAATCAAATACAATTTGGAATTGCCCCTTATGTTAAAAGTATGTTAAAATCTGGTATTAAAAAAACATCATATGCTTTTAAGTTTGATGAGGCAACAAATAAGCAAGTAAAAAAACAGTATGATGAGTATCTTCAGTATTGGTCAGACAAAATTTATCAGACATAGGTATAAATAAAAATATATAAGTATTTTTTTCATCACGTTGAATCAAAATTTGAGAAATGTTCTTTATTGAAAAATTATATTATTAATTATATTAGTTGCAAAATATTTTCATGAAAATGAAATTATAAAATATTTATAATTGTTTTTATTAAATCCATTTTTGTTTTTATTGATAGTTTGCATGACTTTTCAAGACTTTCTTTTGGAATTGTAAATTTGATAACCATATGTACTATATAAATTATAGATATGTCAACCTCATAAAATGTCTGAAATATACTGTTTACACAGATAAAATGACTTCTGAGCTCTATTACAATTTTTCTTAAAATTTTCAAGCATACCATTAAAAAAATTCAATTATATTATTTTAAAAAAAACCATTTTGCATAAGTTGCAAAATATTGATTTTCATGAAAATGAGGGTTATAAAAAGTGGGTTATAATTGTTTTTATTTTTGTCTTCAATCAAACAGTCTCTTTCGGATGATTCTGGAAACAGTCCTCGTCGTTCAATTACTCCACTCAAGTCTCGTTTAAAGTCAATAAATACGCCTAAAGACAAAGTTCTTTCAGAAAAGCAATGGGAGTCAGAAGATGATTTTGGTGATTCAGTTCTTGCAGATATTGTAAATAGAAAATGGAATCAATCAAAATTTCAAGACAATGAATCGGTAAGTCTATTATTCAGAATATGATAAAAAATTCAAATGTTTTAATTGTTTAAATGACACAAAATATCAATCTTTTAAATGTTTAACATTTTTGCAACTGGAAATAGAATTAAAAATGATCCAAAAATGTTTTTAATTTTTTTATCTTTCTTTCTAGGAGGCCAAGTTAATTTTTTATTTATTGCTTTTTTTTAACATTTGGTCTATAGTAAAAAATGTTCTAACAATATATAACAAAGACAATAACAAAAAAATAAAATAAAAATGTTTCAACAAATAATCAAAAACACTTTAAATTTGTTCACATCAAAAGCTAGAGTCATGCTAAAGTCAACTAGAGTTACCTTAAACAAAAACAAAGTTCTTTTAAAATAATAAATATGCTAAAGTTGCATGAAAAAGTTTTTTTTTGGAAAATCTTATGACAACTACAAAAAAATGTCAACTTAATACCATTTAGGAACAACTTATGACTCTAAAATAAAAATAATAGGCTATTATGTATTATTTTCTATTTTTGTTTAAGTTGGAAGAAATTTATGTTTTGTTACCTGATAACTGCAAAATATTGTATATAGTTGTTTAGCAAGTTGATTCAAATTTACATAATCTTTGTTTTTAGAAAGTATAATTTTTTACAAATATGGTTTATATATATGTATATTACTAATTGTGAAAAAAGCTTTGTAATAACAAAACCAATCAGTTTAATTTTTTTTTACTAAAGTACTGACCACTGAGTCAAAGGAGATGTTGTTAAACCCTTTGGCTTCTATGGCCTTATTTTCTTGTTTTAAAATTGTCTACTAATACAAATTTTTAGATGAAAGAAAAAAATCAAGAAAATAATCATGGTATGATCAGAGATAGTTTAGAATGTAAGATATTTTTCTAAAAAAAATTCATTTTATTTATTACATAATTAAAAAAAAAAAAAAAACTGTCTGATGATCTGTCATTTTATCAATCATCTATCATTTTATCAATTATCTGTTATTAAAACAATCACCAGTCATTTTGTCAATTATTATTCATTATCATTCATCATTTTTATACATGATAAAAGCAAAAATTGGTAGAACTAGACCAATTTTCCATCTACTATTAGTGCAATAATGATTAAAATAGAAATAATTACAAATAAAAAAACAAAACAATAACAAAACAAACAAATGAAGTAAAAGTTGTATAATTGATGTTTTATTGGTTTCAATATTGTTGTTACAGAGTTGTATAATTGATGTTTTATTGGTTTCAAAATATTCAATATTGCATATTTTGTCAAGTTTTTATGTTTGATGTTAAAATATTTTTAATAATACAAATTTTATTATAATATATATTTAATATTTTTTATCATTATTTTATATCATTTATTGAGTGCTAGATGTTCTTAAAAAACAGAGCAATAAATTTGTATATCTAATTTATAATATAATAATCTAATTTTTTATTTGATACGTTGTTTCTCCATCTGTAGGTTCATCAGGAAGAATGTCTAAATATCAAAAAATTCAAATTATAGAAAAAATATTTCAAAGGAATTTGGGAATTGTTATAATTAATTATATAATTAGTTATTTTGCAACCAGGAAGCTATATTAACTACATTTTAATGTAGTTAATATAGCCTCCTGGAAGTTATATGAAATGCATTATAATGTAGTTAATATAGCCTCCTGGTTGCAAAATAACTAGTTACTATATAGTTAACTATAACACTGTGAATTATTTTTTATATAATTCAAAAATATTTGAAATTATTACTCATTTGAATCAAGAAAATTTACTTAGCAAAAAATCTGAATTAATTTCTAAATGCAGACATGAAAATAAGTACCTTTTAAAAACTTACAAAAACGAAATGACCAAACTAAAACTATCCTAGTTCTAAAGAAATCTTTTTATAATTAACTGTTTAATTTTTAAATTAAACATAGTACACATTTTTGGAAATGTTATTATAGACAAACACAGTTTTGCAATTTTTAGAAGTTTAGTTTAAAATACATATTTATTTTTATTTAGTTGCCAAATATATTTTGACAGCATAGTCTCTTTTAAGTATTTTTTATGTTTATAAGATTGTTTGTGGTTGGCATAACGTATTTTCCATTTGCCCTTGTTTAAACCAATATATTATTTATCAGGGTTATTTTGTGAGAAAACTATGCATTTGTAAATAATATTTTTTGATAAGCATTTTTCATTCATAGGGCATTCAATTTTTTGTTTGCAGTTACAATTTCATTTTTATTAATTAATGCAACATTGTGTTTCATAATTAATGCAACATTGCACAACATAGCAGTCGTGGCGCAGCGGTAGCGCACTTGCCTTAGAAACAAAGAATCTGTGATTCAAACCCCACCGATGGGCATGTTTTGCAACATTGGTTAGAAAGGAGGTGTGACAACTCATCGTTTTTTATAAGGGTTATAAGAATTTTACGAGAGGTTAAATCTGAAATTTCACAAGAAAATTCACAGTTTTTAAAAAAGAAAATTCACAGTTTTTAAATTAATGTTTATTTCAAAAATAGAAGCATGTTAAAATTATTTATTCTCAATTGCTTTTGAACAAATCTGTTTTCAATAAACATGTCAGTTAACAAATCTGTTTTCAATAAAACAGTTCAATAAGTCAGTTAAAAAAATTTATTTTGCAAATGAGGTTTACTACAGGTTGTGGAGAAATCCTTTAAATGGTTAAAATGTTCAAATTGTAATTTAAATGTGGTTTAATCTGAATTTTAGTGATTGCCTTTTTTGGATATACTTTGTAATCATATTTTCCTATTTTGTTATTTATAATGATTATATTGAAAGTTTTTTGTCTTGTTTTCAACTTCAATTGTTTATTGTATAGGTGGATATTGTTTATTTAAAATGTCTTGAAGTTGTTTTGCTCATGTTATTTTGACATATCGCTAGCAGTGCTAGAAAAAATGACCTAAAAATGGCTGTCCAGAATGCGCTTCGTCAACAACAACCATGGTGCCCATATGTCTGAAATCATTTTAAAATGATTTCAGACATGATTTCAAAAATTGACAGCCATATTGATTACAATTTTATTTTATGTTATTTTTCACAACTTCAAGTTCTATCAGGTTTTAAAAAACTTTTTTTTTTATATATAATCATAAAAATAATAATAGTAATAATAACAATAGTAATAATACTAAGTAATAATACTGATAATAAGAAGTATCAGATAATAAGAATAAGATAATAATAATAATAATAATCATATTATATAGTAATCATATAATAATAATAAGAAATATTCACGATAGATAAGATAACGACAGTTAAGCAAATTGTTAATAATAGATTATCATATCGTTTCTTTTTAACTGTTTTTTTAAAGTCACACTCGAAGGCCAACACTCTTCTTCATTTTTAGTAACTTCTGGAGTACCTCAAGGTTCTATACTTGGTCCTGTTTTGTTTCTTATCTACATTTATGATCTTTCTGATAACCTTACATCTAAAGTAGTTCTATGCTGATGACTCAATTTTTTGTCTTGACAAAATGTCTACTCTTTTTAATAATTTAGATCTAGCAGCCGATCTTGAGTCTGATCTCACTTCTGTAACAGATTGGGGCTTGCATTGGCTTGTGAATAGCTCCATCAAAACTCAAAATTCCATACCTCTACAAATCTCTTATTTATCCCTGAAAGACTCAAGCTGGCAGAGTTACTCTATCTGCTGAGCCTGAGCCTTTCTCCCTTGTCCCATCATAATATTGCAACTCTTTCTCTTTTTACAAATACTATTATGGTCGCTGCTCAAAGGAACTATTATCACTAGTTCCATCAACTTAAACTCATTCTCCCTTGTCATTCAGCAATGTCTTTTACTGTATCTGTCCCTGCACGCTTTAAAAACTTTTATTTGTCTACTTTTTCTCCTGTACTTCAACCCTTTGGAACTCTCTCCCATCTTCATGTTTTCCTGACTCATATGACCTACAACTTTTCAAATCTTCTGTCAACCCTTTTCTTGCTCAGAATTAAAAAAAGAAGGAAAAGATAATTGTAGTAATAATAGTTTATACAATTATAATTAATTATGCTGACAATTGTAGCATTAATTACAGGCAATAATCAGCCTAAAATACTTATTGTTTATTTTGTTTGATAAATATAACAATAATCAGTTGCCTCCCTTATACAGGTCTGGGTATAGTTTGAAGGGTGCTAATGTCTGGTAAAAAAATATGAGCCCTCTATATACATTGTTCTTACTATTTTATTTATTACAGCGTTTTTTTATTTAATAATTCTCTTTTGAGTTATTTGTTTAATTTTTTTTTTTTAATTTTTGTACAAAAGTTATCAATTTTTTAATTTTTATAAGCGTAATAGTATATTTTTGTAAGGTTATTGTAGAGGGAAGCACTTTTATGAATCACCATATAAAGTTGGGTGTTGTTTAAAATTTTTAATTAACATAAGACATTAAGAACATATTTGTATTTTCAAGTTTTTTGTTTTTAAATGATTACTTTTCATTTGTGTATCTTTTTTTCCTTATGCCTTTTGTTGAACTAATATACATTTTGTTGGGGGTATTTATATTTAGATGTATCTATATATATTTTAGATGCAAGGCATTTATAAACTGTTTTTTTTATGGATTGGCCCAGCTTTGCTCGCGAGAGCAGTTCGGTAGGCAATTGACAATCAACTTAAAACTGGTATGGACAAGGGGAATCTGACTGTTTAATTAAAACAAAGCATTGTGATGGCCGGAAACGGTTTTGACGCAATATGATTTCTGCCCAGAATGTCAGCCCATTTCTGCTCATGAAGTGAAGAAATTCAATCAAGCGCGGGTAAACGGCGGTAGTAACTATGACTCTATTAAGGTAGCCAAATGCTACAAAAAATTGGATTATAACTGAACACCTCTAAGTCAGAATCTGTGCTAGAAAGCAATGATAATTACCTCTGGAAAATCTTAGGCAAACAAGAGTAAGGCCCTGCAAAGAGCTCGTATGTCTCAATGTACTGACTCGGAGAAAAACTGACGAGGTGCTGATAAAGATCAAAATCTAAAATTTTTAGAGATAAATCCTATGCAGACGACTTGAACAAGAATGAGGTATTGTAAAAAGAAGAGGAACCTTTGTGCTGCAATCTTCTGAGATTAGGCCTCTACTTTTTTTTTTTTTTTTTAATATTGGTGTTACAACCTTCTCTCAACTCTTATTCTGAAACACAAACCTTAACAAAAAAGATCACTGCCTGAAGAAAAAGTTAAACGCAGCACTAGCTAGGACTTGGTGGGGATGAACTCACAAATTCTTGCTAACGAAGCAAGCACTCTAATACTACACCATCATCACATGACTTATTTACTTATAATAAATTACAATTGCATAAAATATACCTTAAAAGGGTATTTTATGGATCAGAAAAAGTATTCATGTTTGAGAAAAAAAATAGCTGCAATAAAATGGCAAGCAAAATAAAGAAAGGTAGATGCTTACTTTGTAATGACTAAGTTTAAAAATTAATGGTTACCTTGGTTACCTTAGCAGAAGATGCCCTTTTTTGGAGTTTTCTGTTATCAGATTTTAGCATGTAAAATCATATTAACAATGTTTCAAAAACTAAATAAAATTTAAAATTAAAAGTAATATATAGAGTTTTGATTATTTTTTTTATTTTTGATCTATAGGAAAATTTATCTTGCCCCATTTTATAAAGTTAAAGTTAAATAGGAGCCAAAAGTTTGTGCAAGTTTAAACAGACAATGCAGAAGGTACCTTTCTCCATGTCTGGTAGATACATATCTGGTAGATACTGTTTAAATCCTAACTTTCTTTTAATGTATGTACTAAAATCCCTAATCCTTAATCCATTTTTTTCTTTTATAAATTTAGTTTAAGGTCATCAGTGTTGTTTCATAAGCGCTTAAAAGTAAAAAAGTATTTCCATTTTTAGTATTAAATAATAATATAAACAGGAAACAACACAATACAGATTTGCACAGTGAGTACAGACCCAGCTGGCATTTGCTCCTAAAAAGACGTCTTTTGAACGTTCAAAAGACAATATGATAGTCTTTTGAATGTTTAAAAAATGTCTTATTTTCTCCTTCTGGGGATTAGTACGACATGCACAGCTTAGTACAGTAAGTACAGATTGGTACAGTAAGTACAGATTGGTACAATAAGTACAGATTGGTACAGTAAGTACAGATTGGTACACTATGTATAGATTGATACAATATGTATAGATTGGTACAGTAAGTACATATTGATACAGTAAGTACATGTTGGTACAGTAAGTAAATGTTGGTACACATTATTTACATGCAGAAATGATTTGATTTGTTTGTTTAGGTAATTTTTTTATAGTTTTTTATTCTACTTTAATTTGCATGTTACATTCACATGCCATTACATCATCATTACATCATCATTACATTCACAATTCTACTTATATTGAAAATTTCTTGGATGAGTGAGTTTACCCCAAGAGTTCAAAAAAATGGGGTGTAATATGGGGTAAATGATTTCTTTATAATTTTGTAAGCAAAATTGTAGGCGATCACAATAAAAATCAGATAAATTAAATTTTCATTTAGATTAAATTTTTCTATTTTAAATTTCAAATTTTGAAACCATTATCTCTTTAAAATGTTAAAAAGATTATTTTTTGGTCTTTTCTATTTACTTGGTTAAACCAGCATATTGTTTTGCAAAAATATTTTTTGAAGATATAAAATAGTTAAACATAAAGTTAAAAATATTAATTATATATATTAATTTTATATTAATTGTATAATTCATAGCTCCAGCAGTTCGGTCAGGTGCTTTAGATACAATTTTAAGTGAAGTAGAATATAGGTATGTCTACTTTTGTTTATGTACTTACACCATACACCTTTACTTTACACCAACTTTATGTACTTACACCATACACCTTTACTTTATGCCAACTTTATGTACTTACACCATACACCTTTACTTTACACCAACTTTATGTACTTACACCATACACCTTTACTTTACACCAACTTTATGTACTTACACCATACACCTTTACTTTACACCAACTTTATGTACTTACACCATACACCTTTACTTTACACCAACTTTATGTACTTACACCATACACCTTTACTTTACACCAACTTTATGTACTTACACCATACACCTTTACTTTACACCAACTTTATGTACTTACACCATACACCTTTACTTTACACCAACTTTATGTACTTACACCATACACCTTTACTTTACACCAACTTTATGTACTTACACCATACACCTTTACTTTACACCAACTTTATGTACTTACACCATACACCTTTACTTTACACCAACTTTATGTACTTACACCATACACCTTTACTTTACACCAACTTTATGTACTTACACCATACACCTTTACTTTACACCAACTTTATGTACTTACACCATACACCTTTATTTTACGCCAACTTTATGTACTTACACCATACACCTTTACTTTACACCAACTTTATGTACTTACACCATATACCTTTACTTTACACCAACTTTATATACTTACACCATACACCTTTACTTTACACCAACTTTATGTACTTACACCATACACCTTTACTTTACACCAACTTTATATACTTACACCATACACCTTTACTTTACACCAACTTTATGTACTTACACCATACACCTTTACTTTACACCAACTTTATGTACTTACACCATTCACCTTTACTTTACACCAACTTTATGTACTTACACCATACACCTTTACTTTATGCCAACTTAATTTGCCAATTAGTTTTTTAAATTTTTTTAGCAGCATTCACGAGTCTGATTCACAATCTGATAAGGAGAATGCAAGTGTTTCCATGGGAAACGAATCATCTATTGAACTTCCACTTACAAATAAACCCCTACAACTAAGTGAATTAAGTGAAAATAATGAAAATAATTCAGGTAATTAAGTAAAGTAATTATAAAATTTACAAATATTTTGAATATATTTATATAGGTATTTTACATTATATTTTATTATATTATACATTACAAACAAACAAACAAAAAGCCTCCTCAGACATTCAAATAAAAAAAATAAAAATAATTAATAAAAAAGAAACAACTGATTGGTTGAATAATAATAAGAAACAACCGATTAGTTGAATTATGAAAATTAAACTTAATACAATTTTTATTTACTTAAATATAATTAAATTTTTCATTCTTCATAAAAACATTGATTAATTCCAGTTTACTTTACCAGTGTTATAATACTGAATCATATAGTTTTTTCTTGTCTTTTTACTAAAGATGGCAAAATAAAGTTTATAAGTTGTTCCCCAAATGCATATCGTTCAAATTAATAAAGCGGGTGGGTTGGGATTGTACACTCTCCATTTTGTTTGTCATTTTGAAAATATGGGTTCCGAATGGGTGAGAAACCCTTAATGTAGACAAACAAGAGATATATATAGTAACTTCATTTATTTTATATTTGAGATGGTAAAAACAGTATTTTAGTTAACCAAGTTCCTTATTTGCTTTTGGTGTATATGCTTCTCTCATTTTATATCTTTAGATTAAAACACGCAAGACTCTCTCTATTTTTTTCATACTTTTTCATACTTTCATATTATTTTCATATTTATTGATCTTGAACTAGTCATACCTTAGATGTTTTTTGACCTTGAAACAAATTTCTTGTCAAATTTATTAATCATTTGTTACATTCTAGAAGTGTATTAAGTGCTGTCATTGAAATTTTCCTTCATTTTTTCAATGACTAATATTACATAAAATTCTATCATCCTAAATTTTTTCAATGATTGATATCACATAAATATTATCTGCGTACAATAAACAAATGTTTTAAATTTTGTGGGTTAAATTGTTAATGTATACTACAAATAAAAAAATTGTCCTACTTTTATTTAGAACAAAGTTATAGTTTCAATATTAATATATTTTTAATTAAATGAGATCTGGCATTACAATCTCTGTTAGTTTCAAGGTTGGCAAAAACCCATTTTTTTTAAAAAAAACCTAGCCCAGTGGGTTATTTTGGGTAATTTTGGGTTTTATTGGGAATTTTTATTTCGTCTCTGTAAATATTTTTTTTTGTTTTTTTGTTTAATGATATTAAAAATTAGTTTTATTTTCTACTTTAACATTATTTAAAATATATTTTATATATTGTTATTTAATAATTTATAACAAGAATTTTTCAAATTATTTTGAAAAAGATTTTTAAATATAATTTA
>NC_088920.1:72035000-72065000 GCF_038396675.1 Hydra vulgaris | reverse complement strand
GAGTTGGTTCTTTTAACAGCTGTAAACACTAAAAATTTTCGTTTCATTTTTTTTCATAAAGTAAAATAAAATAGTGAGCTAAAAGATCAAATGTTCATTCATTCATTCAAAAATTAAAGGAGTATGTCCAACTTACATACATATTTGGCCCATTTTTTATTTTATTTTTTTTAAACACATATTTACGCTCAAGGTTGTTAGCAAACAATATAAAACTACACTTTACAACTTAAAAATAATTTTAAACCGAAAAAAATTTATACATATATATAAATTATGTTAGTGTATTCTACAAATAGATTGCTCAATGTTCTTAAAGAACAGTGCAATAATAAATTAGTATAAACACTTATCTAATTTTTATTTGTGTTTAACAGCATGTTTCACCATATGTAGGTTCATCAGGATGCTTCCTGATGAACCTACTGAACATTCAAATTAATATATATATATATATATATATATATATATATATATATATATATATATATATATATATATATATATATATATATATATATATATATATATATATATGTATATATATATATATATATATATATATATATATATATATATATATATATACATATATATATATGTATATATATATATATATATTTATATATATATATATATATTGTATAAACTACCAGATAACTATGACGCTACGCTGATCAGGCTTAGATTTTTTGATAGATAATCCTTAAAACACTAACGATTTGTTGGTGTAAAAATCTAAACAATACTCCTTTGCACAATTACTGTATTATTTTTTGGACTGAAGTATTTACTTATGTTCATTTATTGTTAAAAACAGTTAACTCTTAATTGCTATTAAATAGTGTACTGAGTACTATCTATGCTTTGACATATTTTTAATATAATAAAATAATAATCATAAATTTCTTTAACATATCTATAATGATTAAAGTACCAAAAACTATAAAACACAAAAAAACTATCATCATCATCAAGTTCTCTATATCTATCATTCACTAATATTTTTGGTCTTCAAAGTAAATTTTCTTTTGTTGAGTCTTATTTCATGCAAAGTTCACCAGAACCACTTGTTCTTTGTTAGACTAATTTGAGTTCAGCTATCTCATCTTGTGATCTTAATGTTGATAGTTATCTTCCTTTAATTGGTTAAGACTCCAATAGTCACATGCTTGGCCAGGGCAATTTCATTTGTAAGAACTCACCCTTTTTTTCGGGTAACTAAGTTTGAATCCACAGACTATTCTTTTGTGTGCTTTTATGTTTTGAAATAGTATCGAAAAAACTGCACTCTTTTCAACGTTATTTCTGATCAAATTGACCAAGCCCTTTCTATTTATTCTTCAGCCAATATTGTTTTTGTTGGTGACTTTAATGCTCATCACACTGAATGGCTTGGTTCTAGTGTCAGAGCCAAGGCCCAAAACTTTTGCCTTTGTCAATCTCTAACACAAATAGTCAACTATCCAACTTGCTTTCCAGACAATCCGAATCATTTATCTTCTCTACTCGACTTATGTCTTGTTTCTGATCCTAGTCAGTGCTCAGTTTCTTCACATTCACCCTTAGGTGCTTCTAATCATGGTTTAATCTCTTTAAAACTGTTATCTCATGCTTCTTCATCATCAGAATCCCCTATCATTGTACCTCTTACAACTACCTTAAAGCTAACTAGGACTCTTTCCGTGATTTTCTTCATGATGGCCCTTCAATCTTTCTGCTGACAAATGTTCTTTTTATGTAAATTCTTGGATTCAGGCTGGCATGGAATCTTTTATTCCCTTTCAACAACATCAAGTCAAGCCTCACTCTTCTCCATGGTTTTCCTATCATTGTGCTGCTGCAATGTCCAATTGAAACCATTACTTCAATATCTATCGCCAAAACAATTCTCCAGAAAACAGATGTCTGTTTACTGTTGCTAGAAAACATTGTAAAAAGGTTTTGCCTAACCCCAATGCGTTTATTTTAAAAATTTGACTCCCAATACATCTGGAGAATCTTTAACAGTGTCTATAATAAGGGAAAATCTATTATTGCACCATTCTCTTGCCTGGTTCAGATTTTGTTACAAAGACAGAGCTGAATTGTTTGCTAACTACTTTTGGATCATTTTCTGATAGTGCAGAAAATGATTCAAAATGTGAATTCTATCCAACATTTGGAACATTTAGTTTCAAAATGTTGGATAGATCCCACATTTTGCAACTTAATTTATTTATATATTAATTAAACTTCTACCAGGTTCTAAAAACAGGGACACAATATGTTCATAGTTTTTGTAGTGATAATTTTTGATGATGAGCAAGGACTTGACTTTAAAGAATATGAAAAAAAAAATTTTTAAATTTCTTAAAATCCAACTTTTAAAGTTGTTATTAAAGTAAAAATTGATTGATTACTTAAAACTTTCAAGCAAATATTTAAATTTTAATTAAAGCATTGGCCACACTCATTTAGAACTGCACCATCAGAACTGAGATTGATGTTAAATGAAATCAAAAATATGTGTGACCATAACTAAGTTGCCAAAATAATTTATTTCGCTTTTTTATCAACAGTTTGTTTGAACAAGTCCCATTCAATAATCATTACTTTGTCCCATTCGATAAGCTTCCCACTTTATCCACAAATGAAGGGCCAGTCTGAAAACAAAATTACCTTAATGTAAATGGTTTAACGTGAATGGTTTAAAATTTCTAAAACTAGAGACAACTGTGTATTTAAAAATTGAATTTTTCATAACTTCAGTAATCATGTGAAAAATCAGAAAAACAAAATTGTTTTTTAAAATTACTTTTTGTTCTTTAAAACACAATATCACCTGCCATTATGCTTAGACCATAATAGGAATTCGATCTATTGAATTGCTGTATCTAACACTTTTCACCACAGAGGTTTGAATATCTAACTGTAGGCGCTTCTATGCAAATTTGATTTTGTCCCACTCAATAATAGTTCTCATTTGTTAAGGTTGTATGTATGTATGTGTATAGGTATGTATGTATGTATGTATGTATGTATGTATGTATGTATGTATGTATGTATGTATGTATGTATGTATGTATGTATGTATGTATGTATGTATGTATGTATGTATGTATGTAAGTATGTATGTATGTATGTATGTATGCATGTGTGTATGTATGTATGTATGTATGTATGTATGTATGTATGTATGTATGTATGTATGTATGTATGTATGTATGTATGTATGTATGTATGTATGTATGTATGTATGTATATAGGTAGGTATGTATGTATGTAAATACACACAAGTTGTTAAAAATTTATTTAAATTTATTTTAAATTTTGTTATTAGTATTCATAGATGATTATGATATTTATAGTTATATAATATATTTATTATATAGAAATAGTTATTTGGAATATTTTTATTTTAATAATATAAATTTTATATTTACATTATTTAATCAGATCTTCAAATCAGAGTGACGAAGAAGATAATGAATACAATGAAAAAGATGTGGTTGAAGTGTTAGGACTAACTCCTTATAAACCCACTCATTATGGTAGGTTGTTTTACGATAAAAGTTTTATCAATCTGAAACCACAAAAAACAATAAGTAATCTTTTTTATTTTATTTTTTATTTTAAACAAGTTCACTCTCAGCTGCAAGCAACTATAGGAGTTAACAGAGAACAAAGAAGATATCTAGGATTAGGGTGAATCATGCAAACTTGAGTATGGTTGATTGAAGAAGTGATGATAGCTTGCTTGAGCAGTGATCATAGTAGTATTGGTAAGAAAGGGAAAGAGATGCAATTCTATTATGATGGGACAGAAGCTCAGGCTTAGTAGCTGGGACTGGTAACTTTGGTAACTAGGAAACCTTCAAGATCCAACAACATTTACAATGTGTTTTAAAAAATATTCTTAAAAGTAGAGGTCCTCATTAGAAGAAGCAGTCTAAATATATAAACAGGATTCCTTTCAGGAATAAATAGAAACTTTTTATAGATGTAGAGAATGAAATCAAAGTAAGATAATGGATGACTTTGATAGAGAAAGTAAACTTTACCAGATGATAACTTTGCAATGAATATATGATTTCTTTAAGAGAAAAGCAAAGTAGATGTCTTAAATAGTAGAAAGTAAACTTAGTGACTTAGTGAAAGAAGACAGCTTAGACGACTTAGTGTTGGGTGTTGCTATTAATCAGTTATGGAATATCAACAAGTTTGAGATATCGGTAAACAACTATTTTTTGTTTGGGTTAAAATTTACAAACCACTACTAGGCCCAAGATGTCACAGAAGAAAGATCACACTCACAAACAACTGGTATAAGCAATCAAAAAGGGGTGACTTTTTTGCAAAAACTAGTGTATATAGTTGTGTTATCAGCAAATAGAGAAAAATATTTAAAATATTACAAAATTTTATGTCACAAAAATCAATAATATAAATAAGGAAAAAGAAAAAACAGAAATGGATACAACCTTGTGAGAAATCAAAAGTTACTAGAAATGAAGAAGAGTGTTTACCTTTAAGGACAACTTTAATATTATGATTAGAAACAAATGGTTTTAAAAAGTTTTAAAACCTTAGGTATACTATATACACTAGTTTTTGCAAAAAAATCAGCCCTTTTTGATTGCTTATAACAGTTGTTTGTGAGTGTGATCTCTTTTCTGTGACAGCTTGGGCCTATTAGTGGTTAGTAAATTTTAACCCAAACAAAAATTAGTTGTTTACTGATATCTCAAACTTGTTGATATTACTATACTGATTAATAGCAATGCCCAGCACTATGTCGTCTAAGTTGTCTACTTTCACTAAGTCGCTAAGTTTTTGCCTTTCAATGCACAATAGAATTATTATATTATAACATTTCAGCAGTAGGATAAGAGGATCTGTATTGATTGACAGAGAGTATAATTAAGCTTAACTCAAGATAAAATAGAAATCTGTTAATTAAATATTTTATGGTTTTACTAAATATAGTAAGAAGTAATTGTAGTGGGCGATAGTTAGAGGGGTCTGAGTATAACCTCTATATAATATAATTAATATGAGTTATTTAAGTTTTAGTCACAGCCACTTTTCAGCAAAAAGAAAAAGCAGGCTTCAGTTGCCTAAACCATTGTTTAACTGAATCATTGGCGTTTACATAAAGCATGGAGAATAGTAATTTGTGAATAATGGAGAAATAATGGAGTTTGGCATCAGACAATACTCTTTTGCATTAATTTTTTTTATAAAAAGTTCTTGTGTGATGTTTTTACTAAAAAACGAAAAAGTACAAATAGTAGTAGCACAACAAGAAGAAAACCATGAGGTAGAGTGAGACTAAAACCAAGAAAACCAAGAAAAAGGAAAAAAGTTTTCAAGATGAACCCAGGAGAATTTTCAGCAGAGAGATGAAAGGCATCAGCTCAAGGACCAGCACAAAGAAAATCAGGAAATCCTAGTCAGCTTTATGGTATAGAAGATTAAATTTTTTTCTAGAAGACCAATGATTGTGTAATCTGATGCAGAAATACAAGATAAATTTTTTTAGTGAGATTATAGCATAATCTGAACCACATGAAGGAGAAGAAGGAGAAACTGAGCACATACTAAATCAGAGGCAAGACACAAATCAAGTAGTGAAGATGATTAGGTTTGTCTGGAAAATGAGTCACAAAGTTAAACATCTGATTAAGATTGAGAAAGACAAAAAATTTTGAGTTTTAAAGCCAGCAAGATCAGTGATAAACCCTATGTCAACCTTGATTTAAAAAAGACAAGTTGACATGCAATTATATGCCCAGGCCAAGCTAATAACTATTGAAGTTTTTAGAGGTTGAAGTTTTTATTTTTAATTACTTTATTCATGTTTTTAATAATTAAAAACCTTGGCTAAATCATATTATTAGATGACACTCAAGTATAAGCTAGGCACAATGTATGTATAATGCACAATGAGTATAAGTTATGTATGTATGTATGTATGTATGTATGTATGTATGTATGTATGTATGTATGTATGTATGTATGTATGTATGTATGTATGTATGTATGTGTGTATGTATGTATGTATGTATTTATGTATGTATGTATGTATCTTCCGGTTCTTTCTTGGAAACTATATATCAAATCTGTTGCAAAACTGGATTCTATTCTCTATCTCCTAGATTATAGAAAGGGAATATAATCCTCCTGGATTATATTCCCTTTCTCTTCGAGATAAGGTGCAGGAACGCATTGTAAACATAGTCAGACCTGCTCTTGCAGCCAACCTCCAACCATTATCACATTGTTGTAATGTTTCTTCTCTTTCTCTTTTCTACTAATACTATAATGGACACTGCTCTAAATAGCTGGCGTCTCTTGTGCCATCTACTAAAATTCTCATCCTTTTTCTGTGAATGTTCCTAAGTGCTCCAAAAGCTCTTATTCATCTAGTTTTTTTCCTTGAACATCAGTTCTTTGGAATTCGCTTCCTTCATCTTGCTTTCCTGATTCATGTGATTTGCAATCTTTTAGGTTGTCTGTCAATCGTTATCTTGCTCTACAATCTTCATTTTTTCTCTTCCAGTAAGTTCCAACTCTAATTAGTGGTTGCTTGCAGCCTTGTTGGAAGCAAATATGTTTAAAAAAAAATGTATATATGTATGTATGTATGTATGTATGTATGTATGTATGTATGTATGTATGTATGTATGTATGTATGTATGTATGTATGTATGTATATATGTATGTATGTATGTATGCATGTATATAAATGTATGTATGTAGTATGCATGTATATAAATGTATGTATAGCAAATTATTTTCTAAAAAAATAAAGCAAAAGCAAATTTTTACAATTGATAAAACTTATTTTTGTTTAAACAGAACTTTTATTCATTTTAATTCAAATTTATTCAATTTAAGTTGCAAGGTATAAAATGTAACTTTTACACACAAAGAATGAACAAATGAATGAATGAATAATGATTTCTATTTTTTAAGTTTTTTAATATCTTTAAAATGTTAAAAATGGAAGTAGAAGGTCAACCACAAAAAAATGACAAAAACTGAATTTCAAAATACATCTTTAAAGAGTTTAATTTATATAATTAAAATAAATAAAAAAATCCATTAAAAACAAAACATAAACAAATTTTAGATAGATGTCTTTTGCATTGTTATTTTTTATATGAACACAACATTTATGAACTAGAATATATCTGGATTTTGCAGAGTTTTTTACAATTTCATGAATGCTCTTGCACAAGTGGTTTCCAATAATGTTCACGTAAAGTCATTTAAAAGATATGTTGATAACTATCATTCTCATTTTAACTTTACTGAAGATGCAAAAAGCTTTTTAGTATTAACCAACATTGAAATATTCAGTATACCATGGAAATTGAAACATCTAACATCAAACCTAAGTCATGCCGCAATCTAAAAATTATAAATGGAGTTTTCAAAGGAGTTTATAGGGCATTATATTTATGCTCTGATAATAATATTGAACAAGAAATATTATTTCTAATTAATGTTTTTGTAAATATTTTTAGTTTTAGAAAACATTATAAAAACCACTAAAGAAAATTTATAATATGGTTACATCCATAGTAGAAGTTTTTATTTAATTATAAAACTGAATTGTTTTTTGAACTTTTCTCAAAAAATTAGGATTAACTGGTTAAACAAAAATTTTTGAAACTCCTCTTACTTATTAAGAGTTATTGACATTGAGAGTTGATGCCATCATAGAACACAGCATCTTGTCAAACATTAGAAGAATTTATTAGGAATAAACTCTTAACATAAATTCATTTATAAATACAATTTTATTTATAATAGCTATATATATATATATATATATATATATATATATATATATATATATATATATATATATATATATATATATATATATATATATATATATATGATATGTATTAATGTATTTATTAATGTAATATATATTTATAAAATAGTTACAAATTTGTAGAATCTTTGTAACCCCTTATTAGTTGAAGGATTAAAAAGAGTTTGAAAGGTGTCAAAAATAAAAAATGTATATAACAAAATTATAATAATGAATTTTTTTGTTAGATGACGAAGATGATGAGGAAGAAGATAATGAGGACATTACAAATTTTAAAATTTTAAAAATCGAAAATGATGCTTCTTACTTCGATACTTCTAATTTAGGTGGTTCTAATGTGAGATTTTTTTATTTTTTATTCTGTCATTTTGTCATATTTTTTTTATTCTGTCATTTTATTTTGTTATTTTTTACGTCATTTTGTTATTTTTTTTTATTCTGTCATTTTTAAAATATTAAAAAAATAGCAGGTCAAGATTTTTGGAGCTGTATTGTCAACCATGAATTTTTGGAGCTGTATTGTCAACCACGAATTTTAACAAAAATAAAGAATACCAATGACAAAAATATTAAAAAAAAATATTCTTTTAATGTTTTAAAACATTTATATTGTTTGAATCAAAACATTCAGTTGATGCTCCCATTCTATCCCAAATTGTCTCAAATTTTGAAAATATTAATATTGTTTCCTAAAATGTAATAAATTTTAGAATATTATCCTATATTCTCCTTTCAGTATTATAGTAATATAGTTTATCATGTTTATTTTGTTTAATCTATATATTGTTTTAATCTAATCCTCTCTATATCTATATATTGATAGCACAGAAGTGTTAAGTGCCGCAGATAAGATTTAACAGGGAAGCAATTTAAAAGTAGTAGACTAGTAACAATTTAGTAGACTCATAACATTTTAAATGATTAGTAGACTTGTAACAATTATCGTACACTTACCATATTCGGGCATAATAATGTTTAAAAAAATACGACAATTTTTGTGTACTTAGCTCAATTCAACCAAATGTTGTACTTAACACTTCTGTGTATAATGCCATCGATATAAAAACCTATATATCATTTGATTTTTATACATGTTTTCTTAAGTTTTTAGTTAAGCCTAATATAAAGTTTATCATTTGCATTAGTGTGGACAGTCCTAACAAATTTGAGAGCCTTTTATAGCTGTCAGAGAAAATAAATCTTTGAATACATTTCATGCACCAATGTGCGCATGAAAATTTTTTATAATGTGTTTAAGGGGGTTAATCTTTTAAGTTTTCACATTCTGTTGCCAGAAAAACTGACTTCGAATAAATAAAAGTTTTAACGTAATTTAAAAAAAAAGGTTTTTCTATTAAAATGGACTCTAACAAGAATGTGTTCCCAAATTTTAAAACAGAATTTCAGAAAGTCCTATGCTGGCAAAAAAATTTTTGACAAAATTGTCATGAATCTTAACAAGTATGTACAACCTGTTTAAAAACTAAATTACCCTGGGAATCAACTATTTAAATTTCAAATTCATTAATGAATTAATACAAAAAATATATGTATGTATATATCTATATGTGTTTCATATCTTCATTATAGACTTTGATCATTATAGGTTGGTGATTTAGAGAAAAGTCTTCTATCAAAAGGTAGGTAAAGATATCAAAAATCTTTTTATATGATTTTGACACCAAAATTTTTTGTTTAATAATTTTTAAAAAAATTTTTTTCATTTTATTAATTATTTAATAATTTTTTAATTTTTTTAATTCAAATAAATGAAAATGAAATTCTTAATTAGTTAACTTAATGGAGTCGTTAGATTCTACAAAAAGTTTGCACGTTGCAGAGAGGTTAAAAGCAAAGAAAATAAAAGGTACAATTTTCTATTTTTAAAACTATTGAAATTAAAGTTTTAAAATTATTATAGTGTATATATATATATATATATATATATATATATATATATATATATATATATATATATATACATATATATATATATATATATATATATATATATATATATTTATATATATATACATATATATATATATATATATATATATATATATATATATATATATATATATATATGTATACATATATATATATATATATATATATATATATATATAACTTCCAAAACGATAAAATAGAAAAGACTGAGCACTGAACTTTTATGCACACTAATCTTTAATTTAAAACTATCACTCTTTCTATCTTTTGTTTTGATTGCTGTTGTTAAATATTCATATAGCCATGACAACTGTTACCACCCATTTTTCAATAGCTAAATACCTCAAAGCCTACCACACTATCTTTCTTGATCCCATCCCATTGACAGATCATTCTTCTTTTCCATCTTTCTTCACAATAAATACTTTTCATGGGTTGTTCTTTTTCCTTGCTCAAAACCAAACCGCATACTATTGATAAATACATTGCTTTACAAATAAATTCGGTATAATAACTTTGCATTATCTTAGCCAATGCACAATAATGACTAGCAGTCATGCCGTATACCTTAAGTGACCCAACACTATACTACAGTAATTTGCATGGAGTTCTATTGGTCTGAAGATCTGCTCTATATTCTTTTATGTATTTTAGAATTTGTAACTGTAATTCACTGAGTTCAAACTTCCATTTTACATCTACGATTTGGACTCATCAAACCATACAATTTTTAGACTCATCAAACCATACAATATTGTCCTAAATTGAATCTGGTTACTTTTAAAAATTTCAAAAATAATGTTCATTTAAAAAAATTTATTTTTTTAAATGAACATTATTTATCAAAATTGTCATTAAAAAATATAAAAAATGCATTTTTTTTTCATTTTTTGTTAAAAAACATAATTTTTTATGTAATAAAACCAAAAATAACACTTTTTTTTCAAGTTAAATATTATTTTTGAAATTTTTATATAATTTCGCTTCATTTGAGTACCAGGTTGACATATTTTTTTGAAAATATTAGGGACCCATTAAATATTGGAGGGTCTTGAGGGACCCCTTAAAATATTTTTCATTCAAAAAAAAATTTAAACCTAGTGTTTTTGTATTAGATAGAACACATTTAGGGGGTGGGAGCAGATTATTTTCGAAAATGTTGTCTTTTGGGACACCCTAATATATATATATATATATATATATATATATATATATATATATACAACCCTCGGAATTAGGAAAATTGAGTCGGCAATAATTTGTCGACCTCAATCTTTTAGAGGTCGGCATCAGGTCGGCAAAAATTATTTGATACAAAGGTCTGACCATAAAATATAAAAACGAGGTCGGCAATTTTTCGCCGACCTCAAATACTTTCAGGCCGGCAGTTAGGTCGGCATTGCCGAATGCCGACCCTAATTCCGAGGGTTGTATATATATATATATATATATATATATATATATATATATATATATATATATATATATATATATATATATATATATATATATATATATATCTGTGTGTGTTTTTACAACCATCTCAGAAACCTTGACAATCAGGATTGCTTCTCAGAGAAACTTGAGCCCTATCAATGCCACTACTACCAGTAATGTTGTATGGATTTGAACTCTGTACATCTCGCATACAGATTTTAACTATATTATACAAATTAAAATGTTTTAATATTTTAGAAAAGTTGTTAGAAGATATAAATGAAGCAGAAGGAAAAGAAGTTCTTCATTCCAAAAGATTATTTGGCTTAAATCTTAAAGATAATGAATATCAAGAAAATGTAATTAATGGTAAGTTTTTAAAGTTCTGTTTATAGAAATTTTTTCTTGTCTTAGTTAATCAAACAAGAGTTTTATTTTTATTGTTTATTGGATTTTAAAGTTTAATTCAAAAGTTGAGTTTTTAAATGTTTAAAGAGTTTTATAAAATTTTATATTAAATTGTAAAGGGTGTACAAGTTGTTTTAAAAAGTACAATTAGGACCAACAATTATTTATTTATTAGGACCACCTATTTCAGTTTGAATTTAATTTAATATAACCAGTGTTTTCCACAAATAGTTAAAATGCAGATGTTATTGCATTGTATGAGTATTTTAGAAACTTTATTTTATACATGCACACACTGTGTGTATAATGATAAAACTACATACACACACTGCATATATTATGATGGAACAACATGGACACACTGCATGTATAATGATGGAACAACATGGACACACTGCATGTATAATGATGGAACAACATGAACACACTGCATGTATAATGATGGAACTACTTGCACACACTGCATGTATAATGTTGGATGATCATATTCTTTATAAATTAAACAGTAAAGAGAAAAATTAAAAATTTTATTAAAATAGTTTATTTACTTTAAATTTGAAGAATTTTTTTTTCTTCTAAGTTTATCCTGAAAACTTTGAGTTTATCCTGCTAAAATAGTGAAGAAATAATTTTTTTCTAACATCTAAAACAGTTTTTTTGGATTATTTTTACATTTTGTATATAATTTTTAATTTTTGTATAATTTAAAAATTTCCCCCTCAAGCAAAAAAAAAAAATTCAAAGCAAGAGGCCTACTACAAAAAATAAGGCAGCTTATATTTTTAATGTGTATTTATACACTTTAGTGCATTTCAGTGATTTTTTCTGTGGTATCATCCTAGTTATGAAACTAAGAATTTATTTACAAGTAGGCACACTAAAATTGTCTATAGGGCAGATAAAACACAAAAAAAAAAAATTTAATTAAATGTATTTATTAAACTGAATAAATAGTATAAATCAAGTTTGCAATACTTTAATAACTAAAAAACTTTATCTATGAAGTTCCAAATATTGATGCGATGTTTGAAAGTACTTATATTTACTGTTACAGCTTTGAATATAAGGAACTGAATGCTGTAATTGTTGTTGGATGAGAATTCTGATCCCACATAACAGCTATAAATATTTGCCTGGTTGTTATCTTTCTGCAACGTATACTGAAATTTCAGAAAGAGTCCACACGGTTCATCTCATGTTGCTGGGTCATCTATTATAAGTGGGTGGCACTTGTTGCAGTACATCAATAAATCTTGACTTTGCAGTTACACTATTTCCAAGTAAATAAAGTTTTTTTGTGAGAAAAAATATCTTAAAGTGAAAAAATATCTTAAACTTATGTAGTATCTGTTGCTCTGATATTGCTCTTGGTTCACTATTGCTGATTCTTTTTTTCCTTTCTTGCATATTTCCCCTCTTTCTTCTAAAGTGCTATTGCTATCAGGTGACATTGTTTTTTGTGCCTCCTAAATCCCATTTTCCAATTTCAATATTCCTTCAACTATGTTCTTCTATTGAACCATGCTGAATTAAATTGCCGATTTTTAGAATCAGATGTTGTTTTTTTGTATGCTTCAGGATTTAACTTCATCTGAACTGGTGCATCTGTTAAAAAATCTCTTGGGTGACCAAATTGCAAAGAAACCATTGTAGTAGTTAATGAATGAGCTGTTGTAATAGAGAGCAAAGATGCAGCTTCAGTTTTTAAGAAAGGAACTGTTGTAGTAGACCATGATGAGCTGCTATTTTATTAAGCGGTATTTATGCACCTGATGCAAGATGTAAAAGTTTTATTTTTTATATAAAAAGATTTTTTATATAAAAAATAAAACTTTTCTAAATAAAACTTTTTTTTATATAAAAAATAAAACTTTTATATAGAAAGTACTTTATAGTGCTTGCAATAATGGAAGGAATAAAAATCTGCTAGATCTAATTTCAGCTTCTTCTGCTTATCTCATGATGCTTATCATCATAATGATGGTCATGATCTTTTCTTTTTTTTTTCTTATTTGATATTTTTATATTACAAATCATTGCAAAGCAATGATGCAACAAGAATTGACATAAGATATGTCTTAACTTCACCAAAACAGTGTCCATTGATTCATATGTTTCCCCACAACAAGTTTACTCATTTTCCCAAGCAGCTCCTATAGTAATAGTTAAAGACAACAATTTTGATAGTTTTTATTGAATTAATGGTAATGGTAAATAGGATCTTACTCCAAGATAGCGGGCTAAAGTTGAAATTCTTCTAAAACAAGGAATTCAGGGAAAGGATATTGTTGGTATTAGTAAAGCGTCTGTTTGCAGACTTGAAAAAAAGCTGAGTTTGAAACTAACTCCTCACATGAAAACTAAATGTCTCAACTGGGCGAAGCACTGGTTTACTCCTGGACTAAAGAAGATTTTGAAAGAGTTGTTGAAGGAGTGGGCTGCAAAAAAAGGATTGCAGGGCAATGGAGGCTTAATTTTTATGTATGATGGAGCACCTTGCCATAAGGGTATTGATGTTCTACCACGGCTAAGCAATAGGCCAGACATAAACCCTCTTGAGAATTTGTGGTTGATTCTTAAACCTGACATGAGAAAGAAAAAGATTACAAACAAGCAACAGTTAATATAAAAGATTATTAACTCATGTACAAGAAATATTGAATTGACTGGCCGCTGCACATCTCTGGTTCACTCTATGCCAGAAAGAATGCAAATACTCTTGACTATTCAAGGTTCCTTCACTAAGTACTAGATTAAAACCTGGGGATAAATAAATTATAATTTCGGGTATTATATATATATATATATATATATATATATATATATATATATATATATATATATATATATATACAGTATTGGACAAAACATTTGCAACCAACATCGAACAATGCTAAAAAGTGTTCCTAATTTTACATGTCTTAAAAATGAAACGAACTATACTACCACAGCAAACAGTTCAGGAGTCTGGAGTCATAGCATGCCATGACATAAGCAATCAGCTGAAAGGTGACAGCACACAGGCAGAATTTCGTTGACAAGTGCCATTTTGCAGCGGACAAAACAAGTGCAACTTTTTTGGTTTGTTTCATTTTCTTAAGTCTGGTTAGTGTCAATCAGACCGAACAATCAGACGACGTGCTGTTGAAGCCGGATTGTTTTCTCGACGCCCTGCAAAGAAACCGTTGATTTCACTAAAAAACCAGAAGAAAAGACTCCTGTTTGCTACATCTCATATTGACTGGAATGTGCAGAAATGGTGAACTGTCCTGTTCAGTGATGAATCGAAGTTCAACATCATTGGTAGCAATGGCATTTGCCGTGTACGTCGACCGGCCGGAAAACGCCTCGATTTACATTACTGCCATAAGACCGTAAAGCATGGTGGAGGCAATGTAATGGTCTGGGGGTGTTTTTCTGATAACAGTCTAGGTCAAATACATCGAAATGATGGAATAATGGACCGTTTCATGTATAAAAATATCCTGAAAGATGTTATGTTACCTCATGCTGAATGGAATATGCCAATAAAATGGGTTTTTCAGCAAGACAACAATCCGAAACACACTGCAAAAGTAGTCAAGCAGTAGTTTCAAGACAACCACCTATGGGTGATGGATTGGCCGCCTCAATCTCCGGATCTCAACCCTATTGAGAACCTGTGGGAGATCGTCAACCGCAGAATTAATCATGAAGGTATTCGTAATAAGGATCAACTGTTTGAACAAATCCAAAAGGCCTGGGCAGCGATTCCACAAAGTTTCATTGATCACCTGATCAAATCTATGCTTCGAAGATGCAAGGCTGTGATCGACGAAGGATTCGCCACGAAATATTGATAGCGAAATACAGCTTGGTCAACATTTTGTCAAGTTGCACTTGTTTTGTCCAGAAGCAAATCAACTTTTTTTAATACTTTTGATTAATTTATTAAATTTCGTGTACAAATAATGAACTTTGTGATGAATAAAACTTGAAGAACTTTGTCTCTAAACAGTTACATAGTTGTTTCTCTAAATTGAAAAAATGCAGCACTTTTATATAAAGAAACTAAATTAACATTATTTGGTTGCACTCGTTTTGTCCGATACTGTATATATATATATATATATATATATATATATATATATATATATATATATATATATATATATATATATATATATATATATATATATATATATATATATATATGTATATATATATACACATGTGTATGTGTGTTAAATTGAATAGTGTGTTAAATTGAATATAAATTTTTAGTTGATGAGTAAATTTCAATATAGATTTAAAAACAGTTCAACCTGTCCAAAGTGGAATGCTAGTATTAGACCAAAAAGATACACAATTAATTCAATTGAATGAACTTAGTTTACAACCAGTCATGAATAACTTTGCTGAAGATCCTAAACCTACATTGTTCCAAAATAATATAGAAGGTTGTAACTTTTTAATTATTACATAGCTATTTATAATATATATAATAGGGGTATAAAATAACAAATAATTTTAGGGTTTTCAAATGAGCATTTCATCTAGTGATGAGCTTCTATATTTTGAAAACAATGACAATATTTTTATGGTACATCCATTTAAAAAACTCACAATATTACAAAATAAAAGTTCTATCAATTTTAAACTTATATTTATAGTAATTATTTTAATCTTATAATTATGTTAATTATTTTAAACTTATAATTATATTAATTATTTTATTCTTATAATTATGTTGATTATTTTAAATTTATATTTAGGTTAATTATTTTAATCTTATAATTATGTCAATTATTTTAGACTTATAATTATGTTAATTATTTATTCTTATAATTAAGTTAATTATTTTAAACATATAATCATGTTAATTATTTTATTCTTATAATTATGTTAATTATTTTAAACATATAATCATGTTAATTATTTTATTCTTATAATTATGTTAATTATTTTATTCTTAAAATTATATTAATTATTTTAAGCTTATAGTTATGTTAATTATTTTTGAAGTAATGTTAATTAATGTGGCTATAATGACTGTGACTGAAATGTTTTTAAAAAACGTTGTTTTAAATGCCTAATCAAATAGTAAATTGTATAAGACTTTTCATCTTAAGTTAGTACACAACATTCAAAATGACAAGCAAAAGTTTTACTGCAACTAAAAAAGCAAAAAATGCATGAAAAAAGAATTTGATTCACTTTGAGAAAAGTAAAGACTACGTCAAAATGAATCTCAAGAATCATTAGGAACATGGAAAATTAGGAATATGTAAAATGCCAACATATTAGCAAACAAAAAGTCAATAGGATTAAAGATCAGTGCCAAGGTTATTAAAAAACCAAAAGATTAAAAGATCAGTGCTAAGGTTAATAAAAAAATGATTAAAAAGAGACTGATAGAAATCAAAAAATTTTGATTGGTTTTGATGGTTTATTAGATATAACGAATAAGGACTTTGGTTGCATTCTGAATATAAAAATCTTTATTTAAAGCACTTAGAGACATCTTGTAGAATGGGATATACTACAATAATGACGATCCTAAAAAATGCATCTTTCAAAGAAAATTAAAATTGGAAATGTTCTATCATTGTCATCAAATTCTGAATACAGAGAGGAACACAAAAATAGTAATAAGTAAGTGACAGTGGCAGTGATTATAAACCTTCAAGTGACAGTGACAGTGATTATAAACCTTCAAGTGACAGTGGCAGTGATTATAAACCTTCAAGTGACAGTGGCAGTGATTATAAACCTTCAAGTGACAGTGGCAGTGATTATAAACCTTCAAGTGACAGTGGCAGTGATTATAAACCTTCAAGTGACAGTGGCAGTGATTATAAACCTTCAATAAATATTATTAAACAAAAAGTTAAATAGAGGACAGTCAAGGCTGGTTAAACAAGTCTGTTAAATTGGTTAGTTGAGCAAAAATGAATACAGCTGCCACAGTGTGATAACATTTTCAGATGGCTGGTGTCAATCTTCCTCCTCTGTTAAGTAAACTTTTGTAATTTAATAAACCTTCTGTATTTTGATAACTTCATTGATTAAACCAATGTTAAAAAAACTTTTATAAATCACACACACATTTGTAATTAAATTGAGTGGACATAAAGATGAATATCATCATGCAAACATTGGAATTAGAATGATTTATAAAATTCCAAGTATATAGGTATTTTTTTCTATTAAAAATGTTTGATCTTTCGATCAGCAAGTGCTAAAATTCTGTTTATTTTTAATAGTATATTAGTTTTAATATTAACTTTTACATACTTTTTATATGTTTAATTGTACAAAATATGTAAAACATATTTTTTACAATTAACAATTGTACAATTAGATTAAACATATAAAAAATGTATATATAGTATAAAGTTGCAGATAAGCAATAATGTTTTTAGTTTAATGTATTTTATTAATGTTAAATGATAAATGTTTTTAGTTTGCATTTTCGATAAAATACAGAAAGTGAGAGAATCAAAAGAAAACATTGCAAAGAGGATAAACAACTACAAATCAAGCAGCTACTATTCCAAAGCCTATATTTACATTTTATGATGTACAAATTTCTTAATTACAAATTAAGTTTGAACTTTTTGTAGTTTCTAATTATCTCAAAATCCTAGGAAATTTTGGAGACTAATCCCGGAATTTCGTGACCAACAATTTGTATGAGATCTGGGATCCCGGGATTGCCATCCCTAGTTTTGTTACATATCAAAATATTGCATTGCAAAAAATACAAAACATTATTTTGAACAATTTGAACCATCCCGTTGTAGAACATCAAGTGGTATCAATGGTATTGAAAAATAAAAAGTTAGAGACAATTTTTGATGGACTTGGAGAAATTTGAATGAATATGATTTATGGGGATCTATAAAAATGATTGTGACAGACGCTACAAATGTTAACACTGGGAAAACAAGTGGCATGACAAAAAGTTTAATGACACATTTTGAATGTTTTGCCTTTGAGAAACCTCTCTATGTTGGTTGTCAGCATCATATATTATATTGGAATATTAAAGTTATGTCATATTATTTTGTTGGAGCAATATGTAGTAAATATGACTGTTTAACATCAAACTTTAAAAATAGTGGTATACAATTGAAGGAGAATGGACTGAAATATAGAGATGGCAGTTTTTGATGCATCTCATTAACATGGTGAAATACTTTTGGAATTAAAAGAAATTTCCCAAGGTTAATTTTAAAAGGTTAACAAATATTAGCCAAACTCCTGGGCAATTTATTTACTACTTGCTTACATACTAATCCCTTCAGACAACAACTTGAGATAGCAGTTAAGCTTGTTGATGGAAAATAGGCAGATATCTGGTTTTCAAACCAAATGTTTAACCCTGAAAATAGTAAAGCCATCAAAGATCATCTTAAGGCTATCAATACATATACAAAGTTTTGGTGTGATATTCTTTTGCTTATATATATACATACATTTGTGCCAAATGGGCAGTCTAAGTTTTTGGGATATCAAAAGTTTTTTCAAATCTGAAGAAACTTTTTTTTTTTTGAAAGTTTTAGTTTTTTTTATCAATATAGTTTTTTAAACATATTGATATTTTGTTAATTTTATCAATATAGCTTTATTTACATAGTAGCCAATAAGAAAGATATTATTAGTTATTTGAATATAAAGGGGAAAGCGTTTTACTTCAAATTACCAGTAATGAATCTCTAGGCGTATTTGCTTTTGGCTCAGCTTTTTAATGGTTCAGTGCGTGAGTTTTTTTCTAGAAACATGATAATGAAACTGAATTTTGGTAATTATATACAAAAGCTCAAAAATGACATGCGGTTGAGTTTGTAAAAATACTATACCCCTAATATATATATATATATATATATATATATATATATATATATATATATATATATATATATATATATATATATATATATATATATATATATATATATATATATATATATAAGGGTGTCCCAAAAAACAAGATTTTTGAAAGTAGTCTGCTCCCACCCCCAAAATGTGTTGTATCTAATACAAAAATTCTGTTTAAAATTATTTTGAATAAAAAATATTTCAAGGGTCCATCAAGACCCTCGAATATTTAATGGGTCCCTAATATTTTCAAAAAAAAGTTTTTCAAAAATATGTCAACCTGGTACTCAAATGAAGCACAATAAAAATTTCAAAAAATTTCATTTTGAAAAAAATTTAACTTATTATAATTATCATAAAAAAACAATAAACACTTTTTTTTTATTTTTTTTATTTTTTGTTAAAAAAAAGAACTTTTTATGTAATAAAACCAAAACTAACAAAAAAATATTTATTTCAAAAAAAATTTTTTTTTTGAAATAAATATTATTTTTGAAATTTTTATACAATTTCGCTTCATTTGAGTACCAGGTTGACATATTTATGAAACACTTTTTTTTTGAAAATATTAGGGACCCATTAAATATTCGAGGGTCTTGAGGGACCCCTTAAAATATTCTTTATTCAAAAAAATTACAAAACTAGTGTTTTTATATTAGATAGAACACATTTAGGGGGTAGAAGCAGATTAAATTTCAAAAATGTCGTTTTTTGGGACTATATTTATACTTATACATACTATAAATAAAATCAATACAAAATTTTTTATAATAAATGTAAATGTGGTTTTTTTCTATATATTTAGTAAATTTAAATTTGTTAAATTTACTAAACATTAGTAGTTTTATTTTTACGTTGTTATTTATTCATCATTACAATTATTTTAACAACAATTTTTGTAGATAAAGTAAGTTTAAACTCACAAGAGTTTAACGAAGTTGAAGCAATAAAAAAAATAGGAGAGTTTAGTAATTTATCACAAAATACCCTGCAACATAATATCAGTGCATACAATGACTCAAGTTTCAAGAACACAAATGAAAACAATCAAGAAAGGGAAAGTGAGTCTCCTCCATCAGAAAGTTTAAAAAGCATTAAATCTATTGCTGCAGAAAAAAAGAAAAAGCTTTTGGAAACCAAATTTCAAATTCAAAATAAAATAGATCTACCAGCTACCAAAGTGTTTACCAGCTCTTCCAAATCTATACCAGTTCCAAAAATTTCAAAGAATAATGGAGGTGCAGCTGCTTTTAAAAAAAAAAAACCCATTATAAAAGATAGAGAGAAAAGTGAGAAAGTTTTTTATATTATTTTTAATTTTTGTTATATATTATTTTAATTTTTGTGTTCTGACTAGATACAACTATTGAATAATTTTTCAATTTTTTACTCACAATTCCATGTTCATAAAAATTATTCAGACATGTTTTTCAAAAATTAACTTTTAGATGTAAGTTATTAGTTGGTTGCTTTGACAACCAGTCATGACAACCAACTTCATTCATGGTAACCAATATTTGTAAATATTAGTTATAATGTAAACTAATCCTATTTTGAAAAATAAATCATGAATTAAAATTATCATAATTTTTAATAGTGGTAATTATTATAATATTGTGGTAACAATAACATTACAATTGTATAATTTGATTTATTTAATGATTATTTTGTTATTTGTCTGTTATTTATTTTTTTAAATTATTTTTATATTGTATTTTTTGCATGGGGTAGACTTTTATTTAAAAGATTTTTTTCAGGGTTTGTTAAAAGGGGTTATCACAGCTAACCAATCAATCACCACCATTAAATAGTTAACGTCACTATTAACCAATCAACTCCACCATTACTAATCAACACCAACATCAACCAGTTACCAACCATACCCCATATTTGGGCTGTTTCTTCCAATGATGTCTTCTCTCTTTTAGACAAGGTTTAGAAATGCATTGTAATGGTTGTTAGATCTGCCATCTAGCTTCTAAACTTGAGCCTCTGTCCCATAGCTATAAGGTTGTATCTCTTTCTCTAGTTTTAATGTTGCATCTCTTTCCATAGTTATAAGGTTGCATCTCTTTCTTCTTTCTACAAATACTACTATGATTAATTATAGCTCATCCAAGCTTTCATGTTACAACAAAAGTTACAGTTTCAAGTTACAGCAAAAGGATGCTAAGTCACATTTTTACTGTGACTGTCTTTTCATGCTCGAAAAATATTTCTAATCTTTTGTTTGTTTCCTTAAACAATTTTTTTGTGACTCAAACAGTTTATATTTAAATTTTCTGTCAATGGCTTTCTTTCTTAAACTCTCTACTTTGTTTCCTCTTAACTCTGAACATAATAATTTAACAGTTATACAACATATGTATATTAACAATTATATGTGAATTATATAATTATATTGCATATATAACAAATGTATGCGAATTATATAATTATATCGCATATATAGCAATGTGAACTATTTTTATGAAAAAAATAAAAAGTTGTTTTATGATTCAAATTTTTAAGTTTGATTTCAATGTTTCCATAGCAATGTGGTTTAAATGTCCATGTTTCTATATTATGGTTTGAATGACCATGCTTTCATACTGTGGTTTGAATGTCCATGTTTCTATACTGTGGTTTGAATGACCATGTTTTCATACTGTGGTTTGAATGACCATGTTTTCATACTGCGGTTTGAATGTCCATGTTTTAATACTGTGGTTTGAATGTCCATGTTTCTATACTGTGGTTTGAATGACCATGTTTTCATATTGTGGTTTGAATGTCCATGTTTCCATGGTTGAATGTTTCGATGGTTTCTATGTTTTAATGGTTTTTATGGTGTGAATGGCTTTTTATGCTGCCATTTTATTGAACATGAAATTTATGTAAAGTCAAAGCAATCTTTTTATGATGTCCTAACCATTGTTTTTATATTTTAACGGATGTTTTTTTTTATGATGTCCCAACGGATGTTTTTATATTTTAACCAATGTTTTTTTTATGATGTCCTAACAGATGTTTTTATATTTTAACAGATGTTTTTTTTATGATGTCTGAACTTTTTTTCAAATCAAGGCTGAGCATTTTTATTGTAACATTATCACTCAAAAAATTACCATTCAAGATTTTTAAATTCTTTCTAGCCATAGAGAGAATGGGGTTTTAAATCAGACTATTCCTTCTCCTCGGTAAGTTGCTTTCATGACTGAAAGGGCCAAAAAACAAATCTTATATAGGGCGGGTGAGGAGCCTCACCCGCCCTAATATAAGATTTGTTTAACATCATAATTAGTATTACATTAGTATGTGACTATTTAGTGTTTACATATTTAGAAACTGTTTTACCTAGAAGAATTCCTGTTAAGGTAAATTCACCGGCAGCTGTAAAAGTGGCCATTAAACCAGCTCCTAAACAGTTAAAGAATAAATCTCCACTGAAACCAAGTCCAGTAAGTTCATTTTTGTTAAATAAGTAAAGTTTGATGTAGTAAATAAGTAATATTTTCTGTTTATCACCTGGAAAACATGTTTGAAATTTAAAGTTTCACCTAGCAACAAACTTGCAACTGTCAAATTTGTTAACACAAACTTTATATATATTGAGAAAAAGTTATATCTATAGAAAGGAAAACCTTTATAGCAGTTTAACTTTTATTTTAGCTTTAAATAAACAATAAACTTTATATAGTCAATTCAAAACTGTGGTATAATATTTTAGATACAAATCTATTTGGATTGAGCTTACATTATATTGACGTAAAAATGACCTGTATGCATTTATGATGACATGTATATGACCTGTATGTAATTATGTTTAGTACGCAATTATGTAGACATATATATGACCTGTATGTAACTATGTTTAGTATGTACAGGGATGTGCATGTTACCACAGAAAAAAATAAATTTGAATATGTTAAAAACCATTTGTATTATATCACTGAAAATTTGATCGCTGATAAAAAAAACATAAAAAGTTCAATGTTGTTCAATATAGCCTCCTCTGGAGTCTACTACACTCTTTAGACGCATTCTAGAACTATGTTGTTGTATCTGTTAGGATCAATTTTGAAGATTTTATCGTCACTGTAGACTGGAACACTTTGGTGGGTTTTGAAAAATTCTAGAAGCTGATTTGCTCTTTTTTGTCGTTTAGCTCTTTTAGCCACACACAAAAGTTGCCTATTTGACTTTAGAAAGCTCTTCATACCTAAGTCTTCATGTATAACTTGTTGCAGTGTTCTCCTTGACACACAAGCTAGTCTCCAAGCCTCTCTAGCTAAGTTCTCCTTGACACACAAGCTAGTCTCCAAGCCTCTCTAGCTAAGCTACGTATTGATCAATTTGATTTTTTCGCAATTTGTACTCAACAGAATTTCAAAGTTCTTTATTTCTTACAAATCTTATTGAGCCTGTCTTCTTGGGCATCTTTGATGAGCCGGTAAACATTTGAATTATGAAGCTGTCCATTCACTGCTTTGCAAACTATGTTTTTTTTTACACCTGCCTTTCAGAGTGAAAAACAAGTTTTCGACCCATTTTTTTTACTTTATAAAAACTACCAATGTTTTTTATTATTACCAAGTCGTCATTGATTATACCGCCTAATTTGTTTTTCCTAAATTTGCAGACATTTTGAGCACCAAGTTCAAGTTTTTATTTTTTTCTACGATAACCTGCTCTACCCTGTAACTATGTTGACACATAAATGACCTGCATGTAACTATATTTAGTATGTAACTATGTTAACAAAAATATGACCTGTATGTAACTATTTCTCTAGTAAGAAAATTGTCACTTATAATTGCAAAAATATTTTTAGTAAAATTTATTACATATATTATTAAAAAAAATAAAAACAATAATTAACAAAATAAGTTTTTTTTCAATATAAAAAAATATTTTGATTTATGTTAATTTTTTTACTTACTAAGTGATTTATGTTAATTAGTCACTTTTTTTACTTACTAAGTGATTTATGTTAATTAGTCACTTTTTTTACTTACTAAGTGATTTATGTTAATTAGTCACTTTTTTTACTTACTAAGTGATTTATGTTAATTAGTCACTTTTTTTACTTACTAAGTGATTTATGTTAATTAGTCACTTTTTTTACTTACTAAGTGATTTATGTTAATTAGTCACTTTTTTTACTTACTAAGTGATTTATGTTATTTAGTCACTTTTTTTACTTACTAAGTGATTTATGTTAATTAGTCACTTTTTTTACTTTAGGAAGTGATTTATGCTAATTAGTCAATGATATATATTTCTTAGTAACATGATAGTACATAAATTTAGATTGTTCTAGTTGGATCAAAAAAGTGGTTTAACTACAAGTTTTTTTTCCATAAATAATTCTGTTTTCTAAAAAGTATGAGTATAACACAATATGAAACTGTTGATTTTTCTTCAATTTACTTCCAAAAAAAATTTTGAGAGATATAGATGAAATTTGAAAATCTCAAAATGTAAACAATATAATAGAAAATGTAAAAACCTTAAATAACAAAAATTATGATGGAAAATAAAATAAAATTTTTCTTCCCTCTATCAACCTTACAGTTCTTAAACACAATCAAGGCAAAGCAAGTGAGAAACAAATAGGAGTATTACTATGGTTCTAATGGGGTTTGATTTTCAAGCCTTCTTACACAGAAGTCCTTTTCCCAAACAACTACCACTACTTACATTATCACTAATTTAAACCCTCCTTAGTTTAGGTTTCCTCCCTACTTAGTTTAGGTTGAGCTGGAACAGAAATTAAATAAATATACTGTGTAGAAAAATTTAACATTCAAAAAGTTTTTAATTGAAATAAATTTTTGAGACTAAAAAAAATCTAAAAGTTCTAAGTCAAAAGCTTGAATAACTTTTTATAAAATTCATATAGTAAATTATTCTATTTAAATTCAAAATGAAAAAATAAACTAAATTAAATTAATTTAGAATAAAAAGCAAATGAGATTTAAGAATAATTAGAAAAGCAAATTAGGTTTTATAAAAACTAAAATTGTAAATAAGATTTAATTTTATTTTATGGTTTTTTCAACTTCTTACACCAAAATAACTCGTTGTTGCTATATGCTGCTGAAATGACACCCTCTAGATGCATTGGTGAAGTGCCCTATATATTATGCAAACAACATGACATTAGTAGGACAAAGTTTTGATATAAACATAAAAAAATCAAGTATAGCAGAATAAAAGAATAACAGTTAAATCAAGTGACGGAAATAAATCAAGTGACGGAAAACATCAACAATCCACAAAAACGTATGACAATATTAACAATGTACAAAAGTACATAACAGTATAAATAATATACAGAAATACACCTCAATATAAGCAATGCTTATAAATAAAAATACACGATTGTATAGATAATGCACATAATCCAATAAAATTTAAAATTTTTTATTTTTGTTTTTTCTTTTTCATTAGTTTGTGAAAAATTGTGCCTTTTTTTTTTAATATCAAAGTTCTTTTTTATTATTATTTTCAATTTTCGCATTACAAAATTTTTCTTCTTTGGTTTTAGTAGTTTTTTTAATATTTTTTTCTTTCATCTCTTTATTTAAAATCTTTCTTATTTACAATAATTTGCTTGTTTTCCCTTTTTTTTTAGTTTTCTATTCTATATAATGTTCTCAATTTTTCCCTTACTCATTTATCTCTTTTTCTCTTTTTTTCCATTAAGTAAACATTTCTGCCATCGTGGTATTGTTGCAAAGTCAAAATGTAATAAACACAAAAATGTGACCAATTCAAGCAGAGATAAGAATAATGTGGTGTAATTCATAAAGTAACATTTACATGTAGCTTTTAAATATGTAAATATAACATATACTGTATATACGTACATATAACATATACATATATGTATGTACATATACATATACATATATATATGTAAATGTAACATACTGTATGTATGTACATATAACATATACATATATATATGTACATATAACATATACATATATATATGTAAATATAACATATACATATATATATGTAAATATAACATATACATATATATATGTAAATATAACATATACATATATATATGTAAATATAACATATACATATATATATGTAAATATAACATATACATATATATATGTAAATATAACATATACATATATATATTTAAATATAACATATACATATATATATGTAAATATAACATATACATATATATATATGTACATATAACATATACATGTTATATTTATCTATATGTGTACTAGTAATATAATTTAAGCTTTTTTTAGTCATCAAAGTCATCAAAGCTTGAATTATCAAGAAATGAGAGCTCTAAATTAGAAGATTCTCAAGTTCTAATTTCATCGGTAGCATCATTTGCTTCATATCTGAAAGATTTTGCTCAATCATCTCAAATGAAAACTTCATTTCATGAAATAGATCAAAGTAACGCTTTTTTTAATAATAACAATTGGCAAGACAAACTGACATAATTGACAAATTTGGAAAGGGAAATAATGACAGCAGTTTGCAAAGAATGAAAACAGTTTATGACAAATTTTTTTCTAAAAATGTTTTTAAAGAAAATTTGCAAGAATGTTTAGGTTATATTAATTTTTGAAATAATTTTAAAACATTTTTAAGATTCTCACCTTGCAGCTTTGGATAGAGAAGCTGCTTTGCAAAAAGAACTTCAAGATGTTAGAATTTTGTATGATGATGAGCGTAGGCGTTCAGAAAAACTCAATAGAGACTTGTTACATAAAGAAAAAGAGTGGAGAAATGAGAAAGATAAGTTGATGTTTGAACACGATGCAAGGTTGAAATGTTTACATGATGAGATACTTGTTTTAAAAAAAAAAAACTTGATTGATGAGTCTCATTTATCAGCTGAAAAAAAACACTTCAATGTATGTTTTTTTTTTGTTTTTTTAGTTGTATTAAATATATAATAATTATATTTACTATCTTTTTTTTTTTTATTTTTGTAAATTTTTATAATAAAAAATTTACAATAAAAAAAAACATTTCAACCTTTTTTTAATTTTTAAAAATTTTGAAAATTTTTAAGAGATATAAACAATTGATTAGGAAATTTCAAAAGAAGATTTGGATAAACTTCACAGTCAGCTTGAACAACAAGAGCAGCTTTTGAATGGATATCAGCAGGAGAATCAAAAATTGTATCACGATTTAAAGAAGATCAATAATGAAAAAAAACTCTTTGAAGCAAAATTAGTCAAAGAAAATCAAAGATTGGGTAAGTTTATTGAAATATTAATACTATGTTATGTGTGTCTGAGTGTGTGTATGCGTGTGTGTGTGTGTGCGTGCGTGTGTGTGTGTGCATTTATATATATATATATATATATATATATATATATATATATATATATATATATATATATATATATATATATATATATATATATATATATATTCATGATAATTTGATTTAGTATGTTGTATGATACAATATAAAACTCACAAAATCTGTTTAGTTGTGCTTAGTCTTAGTTGTTAACAACATAAAATGACTTCAACACATCAGTTATGAAGTTGTGAAGTTATGAAGTCTTCATAATATAAGTTATGAAGTTACTTTTTTAAACCAGCTTTAACAACAGGCACCAAGTACAATCTAGTAAAACCTTTTTAAAAAAAACTCAAAAAAAATATGAAGTATCTAGTATTGATAATAACACATTATATTGCTAGGTAGTAAAAAAGACTTGTAGAAAGAACTAAATATTGACAGGTATGTTTCAAAATGAATCTTGTGCAGACCTGCAAATCTTTAGTTTTCTGAACTATTAAATTTAAATTAAAAAGTTTATTTTCCGCTTTTTAGTACAAAAAAATTTTTTAGCAAAATTTTTGCTATATTTTATTACTTGGTTTGAGCTGATTTTTCTAATGAGACCCTCGCTCTAACATTCTAATGAGACCCTCACTCTAACATTCTAATGAGACCCTCACTCTAACATTTTAATGAGACTCTTGCTCTAACATTCTAATGAGACCATCGCTCGAACATTCTAATGAGACCCTTGCTCTAACATTCTAATGAGACCCTCGGTCTAACACTCCGAATATTTCCAGAATTCCTTTTAGTTTTTCCGGACATCCAAAATGTTTCCCATACATATGAGTTTAAATATATATTTTTGTAATATATTTGTTTTTTAAGCTTTTTCACTCATCAGTCATACAAATATCAAGAAAAGTTTGAAAAAAAATTGGTAATAATTCAGCTAAGAGAAAAATTAAGAGGAAAATGAGGGAAAATATATTCCACATTTTTTCTGTATATTTAACCCAAACAATTATCCGGATTTTTAAAATATGACCTGGATGATTTTAAAATATGACCTGGTTGATCTATGCTTGCTATAATTCATTTGCATATCAGATAAAATATTTTTTGCAATCTCTATAGAGGTGTGGGAACTAATGAAGGACTGTCTTACAGTTGTCATTTGGGAACTATGAAACTTTTAGGTGAAACTGTCAGTCAGAGTTTTTCATATGTTTGTAAAAAAAGTTTATGTTTTTTTATGTAATATTTACTTTTATTTGCTTATTTTAATTTATTTTTCATTTATTCATTTTTTTTCATAAATTTATATTTAAGCAAAAGTGAATGTTTTATTTGCAGCTTCAGATCTTGGAAACCTTAGAGAACAGTTAGATGCTAGAACAAACTATGCTTCGCCTGAAGGAACAGCTGCATTAGGTGCTCAACGTATTAATCAATTGGAAAATCAAGTAAAATTCTATCAAAAAAGAGAAATTGAGTACAAGCAAGAAATATTAGATTTGGAAAAAGAAGTAAAGTTACTAAAGGACAAGGCTGAATCAAATAAAAATTTTGAAAAAGGTTTGCTTAATCTTGCTTTTATTTGATTATTTTATTGTTTTATATTTTGATTAATCAAATATGGTATTAAGTTCTTCTGAGTTTATTTTACGTATTTTTTATTCAGTTCTTGTGATTCAGTTCTTATGCAACCAATTCTTATGTATTCAGTTTTCTTCAGAAACTCTAATCAATGCTAAACAATTCAAATTATCATGGATTATGTATAAATGTTTTTCAACTTCTTGACATTAAAATTTTTTGAGACGGTAAAGTGTCTCAGATTTTGTTTTTATGTCATTGACCAAAGCCACTCCTTAAATCTTTTGTTTAAGTTTTTTGCTTCTGGACTCAGTTTGAATTATCTTTATTTTAATATTTTTAAAATTTTTCAGTTGTTTTTGTTTTGAAATCTTTTTTATGAAAAACATCCATAAAAAAGATTTCAAAACAAAAACAAATTTCAGTTGTTTTTGTTTTGAAATCTTTTTTATGGATGTTTTTAGATTTTATAGATTTTTTTAGATTTTTAGAACTTTACAGATGATTATTATTAAACACAGAAAAAATATTTTTAACATGACGAAATAAATATGATGAATGATCATTCGTCATATGATATCAGCATTTCTTAGTCGAGCAGCATTATTAAATTTTATTTGGGCAATGAAAT
>NC_088920.1:71952500-72032500 GCF_038396675.1 Hydra vulgaris | reverse complement strand
CGTGCACCCTTAGTTGCTTTACATGATCAAGTTTTTTTTTACTGTTTTTACCTTTTCAAGACTGATTGGATCACAACAGTTATGGGGGCTTTTTTAATTGTTTTTACAACCCTCTATAACTCTGAATAAACTTAAAATTCAGTTATATTATATAAAATTTTGTAATATAACTAAATAATTTGTTCGGGCTAAGTCAGGTTAAGTCTTTTCAAGATAAAGTTAATAAAATTGAAAAAAAATTTATATATATAAAATTATAGATTGACAAAATTCACACAGTTGCAGTAATGGTGCTGTATTGGAAATCTTTGTTTTTTTATGTTTGATGGTATTTCCATAAGTCTCTGTGTACAGTTTTTTTTTCCAACTATTTTCTCAAAGTCTTAGATGTTGAGAAAATAGATGCAAGCAGGGAGGAAGGGGTTTCATTTCTACTATCCTTTACACTTAATTTTTGTAGAGACATGGCAATTATATAACGCCTTAAGAACTTTACTGCAAGATGAAAGCTTAGAAGTTTTAATATGTTTTTCATCAAATTATCTAGATTGAAGTTATCTAGGTTGAAGTTATTGTATAAGTTAACTTATTAGCTATTTTCATATTATTATATATTATCATAGTTTATTTTACAAGCTATTATCATTTAATTTATATAAGCAGAATAATAAGTAAAGTATAATTATGATATTAATTTATTAAGCAAATGGTATATATTATTTAAATCAGGCCTGGTAAAAAATTGCAGACAGTAACAGTAAAACTTCAACTGACTTGTTTAGATGAGTCGTTTATTTTGAGAGTGACATAAGTCACCTTTTCAAAAAGATCAAGTTATTGATAACAATGATTACAATGTAACGGTATCTCTTCATTTGTGAAAATCTCACAAATGCAATAATTTCAAATATAATTTTCAACGCATTTTATTTAGATTATTTCACAAATGAAAAGATACCGTTACATTGTAATCATTGTTATCAACAACTTGATTTTTTTAAAAAGGTGAATTATGTCACTTTCAAAATAAATGGCTCAGATTTTGTTGCATCTTAAAGAAAAATTTGGGTTAAAGATTTCATACCATTAATTGGCAAATAGCAGCCCGTTGATCGCAAAAATGGCAAATCATACATTGCCAAATGGCAGGTCATAGATTACTAAATAACAGATTGCTGATTGCTAAATGGCACGTCGTTGATCACCAAAGATTATAAAAATAAAAATAAATTATATTCATTTTATTTAAAAAAAAAAAATTTTAAATTTTCTTCAAGCTCAAAACATTTGAGCCCAAGAAATCCCAGAGAAATAATTTTTTTTCTTATTTTGTCTAGACTTATTTAACTCATATATTAAAGTGTTTCATTAAATATACTCAAAACGATTTGATAATTTTAAACAGATTAACTGTTAGCATATTGAAAATATTTACAAATTGTGTTTTAAAATTAAATATGAAGTTAAACTAATCATTTCAAAACCAAACTTAGCTCAAAGAAATTCCAAGTGATTAAGAAAATTACATTATACGGAAATATTGTGAATTATTTTTGATAATAAAATAAAAGTGGAAAAAATAAGTTTAAGAGAAAGTAGAAAAGTAAATCTTAATTAAAGAATTAAATTTTTTTAAAAAATCTTTTTTTTAAAGTACACCTTTTCTTTAAGTTCGATTAAAAAGTAGAAAATAATAATTATTAAAAAAACCTTTTTTTAAAATAAACTCCTCTTTTTCAATTGGACTAAAAAGAAAAAAATAATTTTTTGTCTAGATTTGACCCATATTAGTAATTTTAGGAAACCGTTCCTCGGAAATTCTAAAATTTTTTCATCTTCTAAATTTATTGAAATGCAAGAACACTGAAAAGGTAGAGCTTTTTTCCTACAAATTGTTTTACTTTCATTATCGTCCTAATTTGTTTAATTTTCTCCTCAGCTAACGTGTAAGCCTTCCTTTTTAGTCCGATTGAAGAAAAGATTTTTATTAAAAAACGTTAATTTTATGAAAAAGATTTTTTTTAATAAATATTTTTTTAAAAGTAAGAGTAAAAGCGGGTCAAACCGATCACTGAACAATAAAAATCAAGTAACTATTATTTTTTTAAATTTTTAAACTGTTTTTTTTAAATAAGATAAAAAATACCAACAAGCACATTATTTATTTTTTAATTGTATTTGAAAATATGAAAACTAGAAGAAAAAAAAATGATCGCTTTTGGCAGAAAGTCTGTTAAAACCGATCTATATAAAATACATTTAATAAATATAACATTTTATATAAGTAAATGTATATATATTTATATATTTTTTATATAGCATACAGAAATATGCTATATATTTTTTATATAGCATACAGAAATAATAAAAGATTTAAGGTTTACATTTTTTTACAACAAAAAAAATCCGAACCCATTACAACATTTTTTGGCAAACATGTTTTGTTGCAGAGCCAAGTATTGCAATTGGGATTCTCGCATGACATCATGTCCGAATGTAATTCTTTTTTACACTTTCTGTATTTAATAACTTTTCTTCTTTTAGGTGAGGGTGTTGTAATCGGTTCTATATTTTGAGTTACTTCTTTTTCTGCAGGGTTTGGCAATGGCATTATGAGTTTGCAGATGGACGTATGTCTATCAAGATGTAAAATATGAGTACCACTAATAGCTTGACATTCTGGTATATACACTTCCTTTAACAATTCAATAAATGTATCATCCTCCATCCAACCAGATTTAGAAATTGAATATTTGGTGCCAGTCGGACCACCTAAAGCCCACTCAGCTCTAAAGTTTCGTTTTGCTATGTATACCACGAATGGTGGTGTAAAGTATCCATCAGCATTACAGCAATTGTTCACTGTATAATGGATTTTTTCATTGTTACCAGTGTGTTTCAAAACACGCTTTGCACTTTTTCGACATACTACAGTTGCTTTGCCTTGATCACCACAGAAACCCGTTTCATCGCAATTCCAAATGTGACAACCAGAAGTTATCCCAGACAATTGATATTGTTTAGTGACAACTTCAAAATAATTATCAATTATTTCTTGCGTACAAGAAGCGACTCTGGCAGATGCTAAAGTGTGAGTTTTTCTTGTGGAAATTTCTTTAGACCATCGGCAGGCCTGGCAAAGACTGGTTTTATGCATTATAAATGCATAAAACCAGTCTTTGCCAGGCCTGCCGTTTTTAATTAGGCCTGATTGATTTGTACAAAAAAGGTAACCGCTTACGAAGTCCATGACATCATTTCGTGTTAAACCATAACCCCAATCACTTAGGAACTTAAACGCATGCACCATAATTGACTCTGTTTGCTGTGAGAGTACGGTTGTTGATCCTGATCCCTTGAATTGTTGTTGTTCTTGCGACATATTAGAGTTGAGAATGAAATGCCATATTTGAATGCAGCTTTTCTGATTGAAGTATTTTTTTCTTTTATATCATTTAACGCAACTTCTATATCTTCTTCATTGTATGACTTTTTACTTGCTGTCATCAAGTGAATTATTAATAAATATCATCGAGTCATTTTTGTAAATTAACTTTATATAAGAAGAACCCGGAACTAACACATGAGAAAATCCAATAATTTAATTCACCTAGTACCTAATTTAAAAATTCACATACTACTTAATAAAGGAATTTAAAGGAATCCAATAATTTAATTCACCTAGTACCTAATTTAAAAATTCACATACTACTTAATAAAGGAATTTAAAGTAAATATGTGAATGATCGGTTTTACCAGAAAAAAAATTAATATTAATTTTTCTTACTTTTTTGTCTAATTTTTAACTATAAAACGAAAAAAAATTATGTAATCGGTATTAAAATTAAATTTTCTACAAGATAGAGGTAAAATTATTTTTAAACGAATTATGGTTCCCGAATTATTACGATAGCAAATAAATAAAAAAAGCAAATTTTTACGACTCTCTTTTAAACTTTTATAAAAATAAAATGACTAAAAATAATATTGATAATTTATAAAGATTAAATTGTAAAATAAAATTAATTGTGCAAAATAAAATAAAACATAAATAACTGAAAAACCAAATAAATTTAGGTTGCACCTAAAAACCGGCCAGGATAAAAAAAATGTTTTTTTTTTTTATATATATAAAAAAAGAACTTATATAATTATTATACCAAGTTCACAAGTGATAAAAATATTTTTTGTTTGAAATTTTTTTTTACAAAAATAAACAAAGTTTTAAACAACATAAACCGGTAACATCATTTATATGTCAAATGCATTGGCTTCATAAAAATGTCGTGTGCGAAGGTGCGCAGGCATTGTGACACGAACGGTTGCACTGATTGCACTGTGACCATTTTAAACGAGCACCACAGGGTTTAACACAAAACGGAATGTCATATATCTTCGTTATTTATGTTAGCGCACATGCGTTGTACAAGCACGAATATATCGACGGTATAGCGCCATAGCTTTCGGATCTTTAATATGTTCACTTTGTTAGTAACAGCTACTGCAAATATTAGTTTAAAACTCCACAACTATTTCCATCGAGTTGTTGAGGTGCATTAAAAGCAACGTTGTTCCAAACTCCAAGTTTATTAGTAACAAATGACCGTAATATCGTATATCTCAGAAACATATGCTTCGAAGTATTATCCCCATTAAGAGAGTCCGCAAACCCAACTATTTTAACAAAAGTGTTGTCAATTAAGAGTATCCAGTGGTTGTTTTTAACGTGAAGAGCCAAACAAGTCCAGTGGTACTTGCATAGACGGACTTTTTTGAAAAGCCAATCAAGGTTTTTTTTTAGGCCATCGTTGAGCCAAAACGAAGGCAGGGCATAAATTAGATTGCGCTTTTTAGCCTTGTTTAAGTCCATTAGCAGATTAAGAATTTAAGCATGTAAAAATGGATTACAGCATCATTTAACCACTCATCTGAGCAAAGTGTTGCTAAATTTTCCCTGTTAATTGTGCGACTACCAATAACAAATTTTTCTTGGGGTAACAGCCCAGCAACTCGCGATTCAACGTTCAAGTATTCCGGTAAAAGTTTTACATATATGATGCGATTGCGTTAAATTCTTCATGGTTCATTGAAACAATCGCTTTTTTTGGCATTTTTGTCATAGTCACTCATGGCATCAGGAGCCGCATTGACATCTCAATCTCCAATTATAAAGAATGGCTGAGCGTGAACGGTAGGTTCCATTTGGTCTCTGTTGTACTCTAAGCAAATTTCCTTCCTGTATTAGTTTCAGTATTTCCTGAATGATACAATTAAAATGATTTTTTAAGTTTTGTATAAAATCCACACATCTGCTTATTGATTTCAGTATTTATTTCATCGCTTCCTATAAAAACCGTACAACTTTATTATATAGACACTCTAAATAATTTTTTGTAAAAATAAAAAATCTACATTTTTTAAAATATTATGTTATATTATCTAACTTTATTATTAAAAAAAAAAGAATCTTTTTTTTTTGCATAAATTGTGCGAAATCTTTTTTTTTTTTTCATTTTAAACAACACATAAAAAAAACCAGGGTACGCAACAATCTAAATAAAAAATTTGGACCATTATGATCACATTAGAAAAAAATATTTTATAATAATTTAGGAACAATTTGGGCATTTTTCGGGGTATTATCCCGCTTGAACACAAGGTAAACGTCAATATTTTTGGAATTTTTTTTGTAATCGCATTTTTTTTATATTTGCCCCAAATTTGGCTTCTCGTGTATTCGCGTTTTGAAAATTTTATCTTTTTGAACACCCCTAATGACGGCATTTATGTATTTTTTTGTGACAGAATATTTTCAGATTTTTTTTAAACAAGTTTTATTAGTAAAAATTTGTTTCATAATTATTTTTTCGTTTTTGTTTTGCTTTCTATTTTAGCAAACTGAAGAAAATTTACGAAGAGATATCCGTCAATTTGAAGCTGAACTTTTTGAAGCGCGTAAACTGTACACTCCAGAAATCCGCCATTATAAAGAGCTTGAAAACAAAATTTATAACATGGAATTAAAGCGACATACTAGAGAGAACGAAATACGAACACTGCTTGAAAAAACAAAAATAAAATCTGATATTGACGTTCAATCAATTGAAGAAAAATGGAGAAATATTTTAAAACAAAAAGATGACGAATTGCGAAAGTTTCGAGAAGAATTAGATAGCATTTTAGAAATACTGCAAGAGCTTCAAAGACAGGGAGTGATATTACCAAACAGAAAACTCAGTACGTTTGTTTCAAAACTTTATTAAAAAATTCTCATAAAAATTATACATTTAATAATGAAATATTATAACCTATATAAAATATTTTACTAAATTTTGCATTATTAAAATATTTATTATAACAATAAGTTTTATTGCGCAATATTTTTTCAATATTGATGTTGAGCAATAAGTTTGCATGCTGCATTCCACTTCACTTTTTTGTATAAAAAATACATTTGTTACATTTCAATCCACTTAATGTGTTCAGGTCTTTATCCGATTTTAATATCGAGATGTGACAAATTCATTTAAACATGTCAACTATAAAATTCTACTCTAGGAATTAACTTGCCGGAAATGCCAAATAGAGATTTAGTTTTTTCCTGCAAATCCTGTGCGATTTTAAAGGCTGCGTAGTGTTGGTCTGATTGGTTGCTATCTGCGTAGTGTTGGTCTGATTGGTTGCTATCTGGCATATTTATCGAATCATTACAGTAATCAAAGTCTAGGTATGAGTTTTCCTCAAAGTTGATTTCGTTATATCTATTAGGTTCTTCAAATATAAACTGTGGATAGGATTCAGAACAAGGAATTGAATAGCTAGCGGTATTACCTAGCAGTAAAGGGCTTCTTTGTAAAACTAAAGAATGTCGTAATCGAGAATAAGGCGAGATATTGTTGTTATTTTGCATACTATGTTGTATGCTATGTTGCGCTAAAATTCAAGCATAAAATAATAAAAATCAAAATTTCAAGCAAGTGAAATTAAAAGAGTAATTAGTGAAATTAAAAAAGTAATGAATAATATATTAAAGTGAAATTGAAAAAGTAATGAATAATATATTAAAATTGATAATGTATTGAAATTAAAATAGTATTTTGGATATTACGTTGACATTTCTTCATATTTCTCACTTCATTAATATCAGTATGCGATTCAATCAAGTAAAATATGTAATCGTTGAAAAACATTAGAACCAAGTGAAATGAACCTAAATTGAGGAAAAAACTATACTCAATTCTTAAACTATACTTAATTCTACGCACTTAAGTTGGTTGCACTCACCAAAACTCTTTGCACTTCTTAAGGTTAGCTCTTGAATAATTTTAGATGTAACGTATGTCCATTTTAAAAGAAATTCTTGTGCAAGTGATTGAAATTTTGCAATACTCTCACTTGGCTAAAAATCAATATATATATATATATATATATATATATATATATATATATATATATATATATATATATATATATATATATATATATATGTATATATATATATATATATATATATATATATATATGTATATATATATATATATATATATATAATTTATATAATAATTTATAAATTTACATATATATTTATAATAATTAACCAAAACTCTAGAGTCGGCCATTACAATTAAGGAGACGACTAGTTTATATATACATACATATATATACATACATATATATATACATATATATATATATATATATATATATATATATATATATGTATGTATGTGTGTGTGTATATATATATATATATATATATATATATATATATATATATATATATATATATATATATATATATATATATATATATATATATATATAAAAATGAGTCGCCTCTTCTTGACTTTAGTGAATTGTTTGTCACTGATTGGAAGGCAGAATTTCAAAACCCTATATTTCGGAATCTATTACCCTATTATCGTACTCTATTAAATTACTGTTCTTTTAAATACTGCTGGGGAGTTATTATTTAATAAAACAAGTTAACTACTATTAAATTCTTCACGAAGTTAACTAGTTAGATGATTATGTTTGCCAATTATAAACATAACTTTATAAATGGCAAACACAATCGTTATTAACTTGTTTCAGTGGAGTCGCTCGGTGGGTGTGGTCCACTTTTTTCAGTGGTTTCGCTGAGGTTGGTGTCCCGATTTATAAAGAATATTTTAAAATATAAATTTAAAAAAAATGCAATTTTTATAATGAAAAAATGTTTATTTTACTCCTTAAGGTAAAGTGAAAACTAATTTTAGAATAAATTAAATTTACAAAACTATTTTTAATTATTTTATTTAAATTTACAAAAAAAACTCGTGTTGTTATCGACTTCGACTAAATCGACTAATCGAAAGTCGATTAATCGAAGGTCTATACATTCACATTGTAAATATGATTGTATAGAGTTTTTGATATAGCAAGTATTTAAGACGGTCTTTAAATTAGGAGCAGCTGATATTCTTTTGCTCCTTTATTATTTAAATGATACGATATTAAAAAATAGAAAGCAAATATAAACTATTATTTTTATTAAACTTCATTTCAAAATTATTCCCTCAATTCGAATAAATTGACTTTTAGTCAACTTAGTCAATTTCAAAAACGTATTAGCCAATGCTAGTCGACTTTCAAAAATATATTAGTCGATTTAATCGACAATCATTTAAAAGTCTCTACGTAACAACACTAAAAAAATAACATAAACACTATGTCATACATAATATATATACATAACAACACATACATAACACTAAAAAAATAATAATAAATTTGAGTTATATTGTAGTCAGTAGGAAGTCCGCGGCATTTATTTACGCAATAAAACACTTCATCAATTTCGTTTTTGGTAAAAAAAAAAATTTTTTAGCAACAAAAAAAAATTATTTTTAATGTTTAACTTGCTAGGTTTTATTTGAAGGGTCACTAAAGTCAATCTTGCGTTTCTTAATTGCTTTTTCTTTTTGACCAATCGTCTAGCTTTAGTTTCTCAAGCACCTTAGATGTAATAGATGTTACTTGGCACCTTAGATGTAATAGATGTTACTTAGCAACTTAGATGTACTTAGGCATTAGCCATTAACTTTTGGGGTGTTGAATCTTGGGTGTTTGTATTTTTGCGTCAAAATGGTGGCGCTGTTAAACATGTTTAAAACTGCGTTCGATTTTCTGTATTATAGGTATTGCAACATTTGATACTTTTGAGCAGGAGTGGTGTTGTTGTTAAATTTTAATGTTGTAAATTGGAAAAATCAAACGTGAATATCTACAATTTAAAAAATTAAATGATTAAACTACTCAATTTAAGTGGATTGAATCTTTTTAATTGTTGGTTGAACCCTTCAGTAACCCGTTGAATAAATTTTTTTTTTTTTTCAATCCAACTCGAATTGCATGTTGTAAATATGATGTATGGTCCCCTAGCCAACAATCTTTGTATGGAAGTGATTTTGATTTGTAAACTACGGTGCTGTTGACACAGTTACCGACTCTGTAATTAACTTTTTCATTGTTACCATCCGATTTTAAAGAGCGTTTAGCACTATGCCTACAAATTATTTTTTTTTTTACGAAAATATCAATAGCACTTTGTTAGTTTCTACTGTAAGTTGCACTAGTACTTCAGGTTGTTTGCATTTTACTTGGGTTTTACGAAAATATAAGTCATTATGGCGTTTTACGAATGTACAAGTCATTTTTTTTTAATTTTTTTTATAGATATCAAAAATCTTTTATATTTACTTTTTTAATTTTTTAATGATAGTTATTAATGTCACCAATTAAATGTAATTAGTATATATTTTTATACAAACTAAGTAAACGTAATTATTTATTACTATAAATTATAACTACAGTATTAATTGTTATAAAGAACTTTTTTGTTTACTTTTAACATAACATACTGTCTTAGTAATATTAAAGTTTCGATTTTCTAAATTCTTTATTTTATAAATACGCTTCCTAAAAGAAATGTGTAATGTATGTATGTATTTCGCCATAAAGAATTTTTTTACAAAATTAGACTTTTACAAAATGTATATACACGGCTGGGGCAAGAAGAAGACAAATTCAGTCTTATCGCCAAGCTCCTTCAAAACAAGAATATAAATAACAAGAAAAAAAGTATTACCGTTATCACAATGTAATATATGCATAAAATACATATATAAATGCAAATATAAAAAATACTTTTTATATATATAATTTTATTTTTTTTCAAACTTTTATTTATTAAGATTTTGAATTTAAAAATAAATAAAAATGAGATAAAACATGAACATCAAAGAAAGGTAAAGATTTAGGTTAAAATCAAAAATAAATATGATCAAAAATAAAGTAAATAACAAGTAAATAAAACGAGTGATTACTCCTATTTAAAAGTTTCAGAAGAAGTATAGTTCGTTGTCAACTATCAAAAGTTTATTTTTTACTTTATTTTTAAATTGATCAAGGTAAGGAATTTTTTTTAACTCATTATCCAATAACGTGTTCCATAATTTAGGTCCTCTGATTGCAATCGAGAACTTAGTAGCAGAATAATATGCTTCTGGTTGAATATAATTGTTATTTGAATATCTTGTTGGGCATAAATGATTTATTTTTTCAAAAATTGAGTTAAATAAAATGGGTGCCATTTTATTATCTACTTTGACCATAAATATAAGAATATGATATTAAGTTGAAATACGTTGAGTATTTTGAATTTATTAAAAAGAAATTTAGTAACAGTAAAATTAGTGTAAACAAATCGATAATGATAACAAATCGAAAACATTGTTTTGAGAAGTGATTCTAGAATTTTTCTTTGAGTCTGAGAAAGATAACGTAGGTAAAGCTGTTTGCTTGAATCAATCAAATCCCAAAATGAAATTTAAATCATTCATTATTTGATTAATCTAAGTTAACTAAATCAATTTAATTAAAATAATTGAATTGAATTAAATCAATTTATAAATGAGTAAAATAATGTGAGATCAAATAAGTGAAATATTTTATTTTGGAGTGTTTGATTTTTTTTCTTTGTTTTTATTTACTCATGTTACACTATTTCACTCATGGTACATATTTTCACTTACTTTATCTTTTTCATTAATTTTTTTTTCTCGGCTTTTGGGTTAAGGGTCAACTTAAAAATGTGAATAAAAAAAACGCATACTTTAGTAACGTATCTTGACACAACCGATGAGATCCAGAAAGTATACTCTTCTATTGTAGCTTGTCTTTCAAATAAATTGTCAAATTCACTAAACACTAATTAAGAAAAAATTTTAAATTAAATGTTAAATGAGATAAAAAGTGATTATACGTTAATCTTAAATGAAATCAGTTTACACACGCACATTTTTCGACAATTCTGATATCTCTTTCCACTTTCTCTCGAGAAATAAATACGACATATTTACAAATATCGTCGCTTTTTATTGTTCGAATATCAGCAATCATTTGGGAAAGATGTTCGTTGTTGTGGAGAACGGTTTTTGAAGCTTGCGCCAGATGAGAAAGAGATGTCTGACGAAGTAAAGATTGTGTAAAAATATTTGCAACTAAAAATAAACATTTGTAATTACTGGACATTTTTAATAAAACAAACTTTAAAAAAAATAGCTTCAAGTGGATCACGGTTGCGCCTAACTCTGTTCTAGACATCCAACATTACTGTATGCGCCTATCGCTACAGTAGGTACACAACGCAACTGACATGAAGCATGCAATAATTAAAACGATGTGCTAACGGTATTAAGGAAACATTGTTTTTTTTTAAAATTATTTTTCAATAAATGCACGTTGAATCAAACTTCATGTGATGAACTCCAAACATAGGCCTCGAATACTTCTAATACCAAAAAACTATAAATACATAATAATCATATAATATTAATATAATAATATGCGTGACGGAAACACCAATTTATGGAATAAATTGGTGATTCCGTCACGAATATTATTATATTAATATTATATGATTATTATGTATTTATAATTTTTTGGTATTAGAAGTATTTCGGACCAATGCGTGACAAACACATCATATAGAATAACAATATGCACATTACGGTTTTTTTATTTTTATAACATAAATGTGGAAAATAAGCTCAAATCGGTGATTCCGTCACGATGGAATTCATCATATGATCGTTACGTATTTAACAATATAGAAAATGATTGCTAACTACCTGTAATTTGAAACAAAAAATGAATTCTACTAATAAATTAACATTAAATTTAAATACTCAAACAAGTTTGCAAAAAAATAATAAAGTAACCTTTGTTAGAAGCGAATTGCTTTGTATATTGCTATTTGTTTAAGAGACTTTTATGGTTTTCAGTTTAATAAATTCATTTTTACATCTAGAATTTATATTCTGTTAATGACGTAATAAAAAGAAAACTTTTTGATGTGGCAACTTGAAATGATTTCCTCAGGAAATCATTTCCTGAGGAAATCATTTAATTTAGCACGCCTCTACTTAAAATGTATTTTGCGTTAGTAAAAACATTGCAATTGTTTCATATTAGAAACTAGGTCTTTCTATTACATGGCTTTAACTGACACGAGAATATAAATAATAACTAAAGATCAAAATATTTAAACAAAATTCATTTTTACCAGATATTTTTTTAATTTGCAGATCGTGAGGTAGATGGTACAACGCCATTTCTAAATATATTGGTAATTGTTTTGCAAAATGTTGTATCGCTTGACTGAGACTGGATGGTAATGGCTGCAAACTTGTTGGAATTAATACACTGCTTATTGCCTTAAAAACAATTATTCTATTACCTTTTTACAATATTATTTAAAATTGTTATTAAAAGTAAAAATAATAAATAAAAAAAGCATAATTAAATGAAAACCTTGTAAAGAATGACATCACAGCATTTGATCAATTCAATCACATTTTTATTAGATAGAACAACAGCAATATGTGGCGGCATTCCGTGCCAAAAATGGATCAAAAAATTCTGTACCTAAACCAATAAAACAATTTTTACTAGATGTAAAAAGACGTAGATCAAGTAAATGTATTCACTTGAGCTACATTGATCTGATTACGTGATTTACTTTTTTTTTGTAGATCACGTGATGACTGACTATCTAGTAAGTGGGCCAAAAGTAACTTTAATTAGCAACTTTATTTTAAATGTTGAAATATTTTAGAATTTTGTAACACATTTGTGTTACGAAATTCCCCTATAAAAAAAAAATGGTCCTTAATTTCTGAGATATTTTAATAAATAAACCAACCAAAAATACTTTCTGATTGACAAATTAATAACAACTGATAACTACCGAATCTTTTACAAAAGAATTAAAGTTTTTTGATCACTTGTTTCTTTTTCCATTAATATTGATTTAAAACTACCAAAATATAAAAAAAGTTTTGGTTACATAAAAATTTCTTCATTAAGAATAATCGACTCTTCTTCGTTTAAAAAACATTTTAAATGATGCTAACCTGCCTTACAACACATTTTCTAAACTTTCTTTGAAATATATTCAAAGCAATATAGTGTTTGGTTATTGTCAACTTTAAAAAAAAAAAATCTGAAAATTCACAATGCTGTTATTAACCTAATATTTTAATAGATCAAAATACCTGATAGTATTTTCAATATGGCTCCTCACATGAGCTTATTGGGAAAAAAATTCCCCATAATGCACATATAGAACTGAATATCACTTTGACATGGTGTCTTTATTAACTGAAAGAATTGTTTTTCCTGTTCACTTGTAACATAACATTTTATCTTTTGAGACGGTACTAACCATTGTTGCTTTTTTTAAATAGAACATGAAATTCATTAAAAAAGTGTTTTGAGAATGCTCCAATATCTTACATCTTAATAGTGCACCAGTAACCAATCATTGCCTAGAGAACTTGGAGTGCTAAATGTTTAAATCTGAATTCTTAATAACATTTGGTAAGACCACATTTGTGTAACTTATTTCTTCATAATAATACAAAAAACTTGAAACAAAGATTTAAATGTATTATTTTAAAAAGTTCATTATTACATACCTAAATTCCGCCTTATTTTTAAAACTATAATTTCTCTCTTACCATCACCGACAACCACACAAGTTTTCAATATTTCAAATGCTCTTGATTTTAATTGTTTCGTAAAAAATAGTTTAACTTTTGAATCCTGTTGATCTACTCAAATTTAATTATTTTTTTTTAAAAGTATTTTCTAAGATCCTTCCAAACATAAAAAAGTTTTAAAATCTTTCATCAGTTTCCAAACATAAAAAAGTTTTAAAATCTTTCATCAGGTTCTTTCTGTTTGATTATTGCTGCTTTTACTACTTTTGGCTGTTCAAAAAAAAAATGATTGGTGGGATGCTCAAAAGAAACTTGATTGGTGGGCTGTTCAAAATAAAATTGATTGGTGAGCTGTTCAAAAAAAAATTGATTGGTGGGCTGTTCAAAAGAAAATTGATTGGTGGGCTGTTCAAAAGAAAATTGATTGGTCAGCTGTTCAAAAGAAAATTGATTGGGCAGTTGTTCAAAAAATATTAATTGGCCAGCTGTTCAAAATAAAATTGATTGGTTGCTGTTCAAAAGAAAATTGATTGGAAGGGTTATAGATAGTTGAGTTTTAAATTTAAAGGGCCAAAATATAAAATTGAAAACCAATAAAATATCATGAAAGACATTTTTAAAAATAATAAATGGGATCAGTTGTTTTAAAAAATAAAGATCGCTTATTGAAACAGCTGATGACTATTTATGAATGTTTAGAACTTTTCAGAATAATTTGTTGATTTTGAATTTTGTATTTTAGCTCTTTAAAGACAGAACCTTAACTATCAACTTTTTTGTTGTGTCTTAATTAGATTTAAAAGGCTTTCAATTTCCCCCTAGAGTTCCACTTTAACAAACTCTAAAAGTAGTTCTTTAATTTTTTTTATTTAATTCATTATTATATTTGCAATTTTGAAGATATTTGCTATTTTTCTTTTAATTAAATTCAAAAAAAGTTTGATATGTTTGACTTAAACCCCTTAAAAAACTTAAAATTTAAACAGTATCAAAACTTGAAAAAGTTTTTATATAAAAAGTTTAACTAAACAAAAAACAAGAAGCAAAAAATAATAAAAAAATAAGCAAATATTATGAGTATAATTTAATTACACTCAACTTCAAAGTTTCAATACAATAACTTTAATTACTCTTCACAAAACAGTAAAAAACAAAACAAAAAAAACAACAACAAAAAACAGTTCTATCTAGAAAAGTAAAATCTCCTTGGACATGATTTAAACTTAAACAATCTTACTTTAAAAAACACATTTAAGCCTAAAATAGGCTTTTGATTAATAAGGTTATTTTAAATAGCTTAATTTAATTTAAACAAAACATGATTAAAATTTACACTAATTGTGTTTTATACTAAAATAAAGAAGTTCTATTACAGCTTTTAACTTTTTCACAGGCTAACAGAATTTTTCTCTTTAAAAAAAACTTGCGAGACTTTTCTTCAAAAAAATTAACGTCTTCCTTTGATAAAAACGAAAACAAAACAAAACAAAAAAAAGAATAGGAAATAAATGGCTATGACTTAACTTGTGTTTCAAAAATTTATTGAAAGGAAAAAACAATTTTTTTAAAAATAAAAATTGGCATCGCAAACCTAATTACAAATTTACAAACTTCCATAGAGACTTATTTCCATAGAGTCTTCCTTAATAGCTCAAAATAGAGAAGACTATGGAAGAAACTGTAGTGGATTGTATTTGCTTATTCAATTTCCTTTTCAATAACTAAAAAATATTTTACCTCTGCAAAATTAGCTCTGAATATTGTATCCAAAATTCTTTGACAGTGAGCTCTGTACATGATCAGAAGAGTTTTTACCTATAATTTGATTGATTGTTTTAACTTTCAGTATTAATTTTACTGACTTTAAATAAAGTCTATAACTCTATAGCAGTAAAAAATTATAGTCAAGATGATCATTATAAATACTAAACAAAGTTTAAAACTGAGATAAGGAAATTTATATTTACTTCAGATATAATTTTATAACTTAACAACAATTACAACTTTATTAATATCATTTACAGTTTTAGTAATAATAAAGTATGCAACTATTCAATGTAAGTATTAATCAATTTTGAAAGTTACCTTATCAAGAGTGGAATCGTCTTCAACAATAACTGAATCAAAAGATGGAAATGGTGGTAACAAAGCTCCATTGGATAATAAAAGATTTTCATGGTCTCTTGATGGTTCAATTATGTCAGACTTTGAATCCTGTTAGTATAAAATAAAAATATTGTGAAATAATGTGTATTCTAAATGGTTTTGACAGACTTGACTGCATTAAAAAGAAATGTTGATCATAGTACCTTTTTAGCAACAAAAAAATAATACCAGAATAAAATAATGTGGTATTAAAGTGTTTATATTTATAATGTATTAGTAACATATTTATAACTCATTAATAACTTAAATATAAATCTGCTAAATCTTATAAATAAAAACTGCTTGTAAAAAGACTTCAAGTACAAATAAAAGAGTAAAAAACGGATGAAAGTAAAAGTGACTATCAAATAAAAATAAAAAAGAATTTAAGACAAAAAAGTGTTATTAGTAATATTACATTAATGTTATAAAAATATAGTTGAAAAATTAACTTGTGTTTTTTAACTAAGCAAATAAATAATTAAATATAATTTTTATAAATAATTATTTTTATAATATTATTTTAATCATTATGAATTATTTCATAATTATGAAAATGATCTTCAATGGTGGAGAATTCAAATAGAAAGTTGTACATTAAATGACAATCATTACAGTCAATCCACTCCTTTCATTTTTGCCTAATTTAATACAGTTTTTAGAGTTAAAATTTAGAACTATACAGTATTTAGTTTAATGACAGTTTACTAACAGTGTTTACATTAATGAACCTTTTCTCTATAATAAATTTCTGTATTCCCTCCACCGTGTAAGTATAAGACTTTTCTAGTCACATTCTTGTTAATATTTAGTTAACATTAACAAGCATATGTGATAGCGGTTGTAATTAAAAACAACTTTTATAATAATTAGAATAAGCATTATTATTTTTAATAATAATGTTTATTCTAATAAATATAATAATAAATATTTTTAAAAAATTACATTTTTTTTTGATGTTTCCGTTAGAGTAGACTGAACCTTCAAATGATTGAATGAAATAGTTTGGTCATAATATACAGATGTTTTTTTAACGCATATTCCAAAATAATGATACTTCGATTTTCCGCGTGTACCCAATCGTCGTGTTTTTAACTCAGGAAATGTACTTCTGATTATCTATAATATAACTTTATAACTTTCTATAATGTATAACTAATAATAACATCATTATCAAAACCTGTTATATTTATATTATAATACTATTATTAATAATATAATAATATAATTATACCAGGTTATATAAAATTTTAAATGATTATTATTCATTGTATAATTATAAACTTTTTAAAACAATAATAATAATAATAATAATAAAAATAATGATAATAGTAATAATAATAATAATAATAATATATATATATATATATATATATATATATATATATATATATACATATATATATATATATATATATATATATATATATATATATATATACATATATATATATATGTATGTATGTATGTGTATATATATGAGAGAGAGATTGAGAAAAAGATACCTTTCCAAAACTAGCTGCATTAACTGGTGTGACATTAGTACTGTTACAAAAGTCTAAATAATGATTGTAAAGAGCTATACGTGGTAAAGATACCCCCTCTAACATTTCATAGTTTTCATTCAGACTTAAATAACAAAAAGTTAAAACTGATGACACTTTTGTATAAACTATAACACATATATATCACACTGTATTTATATATATATATATATATATATATATATATATATATATATTATTCATATATTTGGATATATGATTAATTCATATATATATATACATATGTATATATATATATATATATATATATATATATATATATATATATATATATATATATATATATATATATATATATATATATATATATATATATAATAGACATAAAAAAAGTATGTATAAAGGTATACCACTGTGTAGTGACCGGTGATTGCAGTTTACTAAATGTAAAATTTTTGCATGGATTTTCCATTCTACTGTTTTAATCTATTTAATAAACGAAAATCTATAAATAAAAATTAAATAAATTATTTAGCCATAAATCCTTATCAGGAAAATATCCATCAAGTCTAGAGCAATACATAATAATAATTTTAAAAAAACTTAGCGCGAACAGAATTTTGTTTTGATTTGGGTTTTAAATTCTCTCATGTATCTAAAATATATATAAATATAGTACTTTTGCTGTAATGGAAGAACCCTTTCTTTGCAGGCAAAAAGTAATGAGTACAATCCCTACATTTCCTAGTATTATCTCTTCACACAGCAACCTTATTTGTCACAGTTGTTTGGCAATTAACATTTATTGTGTGCAAATACATCTTACATAAATTCAAACGGGCAGTTTTTTCACTAGCTTCAAAAATGAAGCAACTAAAAGTTTTTTAAATTTTAAATAAAGTTTAAATAAAGTTTTTTATACGATACCTAAAAATTTTAAAATGATTGATAAATATTCTTTATTAACTTATTATTTGATTAATAATTTAATTTTAATAATGATTTTAATATGAATAATTTTTTAAATGATTAAAAAATAATAATTTTTAGACTGTTTTTTCAAAGTTTAAAATTTGAAACAACCTTCTTTAAGTTAATAATTTGAAATGTAATAATTGTAACAATAAAATCTAAGTTATAATACTTAACAATTTTGTCATTTTTTGAAATGAAGATATGAATGTACAAGTTTCATAATATTTCATTCAAATTTATTCAACAATGGTGCACTTCAAATTTAAACCCATCTATTTGCCATATTTATGAACTAACAAATAAAAAAATGAAATCAAGCAAAAATTTAAATAATTGTCAAAAATCTATTGAATATTATTAAGTATTTTTGAATATTAATAAATTGAATATTATAACATGAAACTTTGAAGGAAATCAAAAGTTTTATTAGATCTTGTTAAAGATCATATAAAAGTTGTAATATTTACTTTTGATTGAAGAGAATGCACCATTAGATAAACATTAAAAGATCCAAAAGTTTATCATCAAAAGTTTCATCATTTATCAATGATAAAGAGAAGCTGGTAAATGTGGTATCACCATATCCATAAATTAAAAAACATAAACGGAAAGAAATTGTAGAAAAAAATATATGGAAAGAAACTCTAAAAAAACAAACAAATTAAGAGTTTTATGTATTGCAATTGTTAGCAATACAAGACAACACTCATAAAAAAAATTTGAATTATTTGACCTTTGAGTTCCTACAGTTAATTTATAAAAAAAATACTATAGATTATATTACTAAATGAATAATAGATAAACTAATATTCATTTAGATAGTTACAACAATTAAACAGAAGCCCAAGCGTTACCACAAAAATCTGTTTTATTTGAAGTTTTTTTGAAGCCAAATTGTTGGGTACAAAATTTTATTAAAAGTAAATATTGTATTAAAAAGTAAACTGCAATAATGTTTTGAAGAATGTATTGACTTTTTCTAAATAAACACTGTTGCCTGCTGGTCAGGATGGAAGTTTTAAAAAAGCAATTGAGAAGCAAAGAAAATAATTGAAGTAAATGAAACAAATTGAATTCACACAAAGAAAAGCAACTTTGATAACAATGACCATCTTATTGTAGACCCACATCATTTATTCAATTATTTTTTATTTACAGCAGGTTACACATACAGCATAACAAGGAACTTATTTTTTTATGTGCATTGCAATTAATTCAATGAGCAAAAGATTTGAAAAAATAAATTTTATTTAGGAATGTTCTAAATATTATACAATGTTTAGTAAAATCAATGTAATCAAAATAATAATTATTTTTTTGAATTTAAACTTATTATTACCAGAAATAAATTTAAGTGAGCTCACCTATGAATATTGTTAACTTTATTTTGAAAAACGGAAACATTTTATCAATTGCTTTCATGTGATGAATTTGTTCAAAATTATTTTACCTGGATGTCCTGGATTACCTTATGTCCTGGATTTTCGATCACTTATTGGTTTAATTGATTTTGACATTTTTGAATAGATTTCTGACTAATTTCAATCAATGTTCATTTTGAAATCACTTTAGCCTGTTGATGACTAATACTTTTTAATTAAATGAAATTAACCTTTTTTTTTTTGAAAATGCATATTTTAATAATAAAAAAAAAACCATACCTTACCTGTAGACTACCAGAAAGATGATCAAATGAATGTAAATTGCTTTTTGAGAGAACATTATCTCTTTAATTATAGACATTATTCTCTTTAATTTTTTAAAACTTGGTAACTTAAAATGAAGATTTAACTGATGCAGAACTTTGTAAGATATGTTTCAACATTTATACGCTTGTTTATTTTCTCTCGTCACTTCACTTTTATCAGGAGATCAAATTTTTCAATTAAATATGAATAAATACATGTAGCACAAAATAAAATTTTATATAACACAAATGTGTAAATGTTTTGCAAAACTTGCAGATGCATAAAACTGTCTGAAATATTGGCTTTATCAATAGACTCAGCATAAACAAAAAAAAACTGTCCATTATTTTATTACTCTTGTCTGTATAATTTTATCAACTAAAGTAACAGGGGGTATTAGGCCCCATGGGGCATTAAGCCCCGTTTCCTCTGTTCATATAATAGAAATGGCTGGTGTTATTGTTTTAAGAGAGAGGGGCATTAAAATCTGCATGATAGAGACTGACTAACAAGTAAGGAAATTTTTCATAACCATTCTAAGGTTTTTTACCAACAGCATTGATTTTTAATTAGAATTTATAGATGAGTGGTTTTTCCATCTAGTTTCCAGTTTCCTTCAAACTTGATAAAAAATGTGCTCATTTGTTTTGACTTAAAAAATTATTGAAACACAATTATTCTACTTTGAAATTTTTATATTTTCCACACAAATACAAGTACATATAAACTAAGTTTTTAACTATCTGTGTATGTTATCAACGAGCTAAAATATTTGTAGAGAAAATGAAGGTAGAAATCTTAGCAAAGTAAAATGGCAGTTGGATGAATGAGACTCTTCATAAATAGCTCTAAAATTCACTTTAAAACTAAATTTCTATTTAGGATTTTAAATGGATAGTATTTCTAAGAAAAATATGGTTCTATTGAGTAATAATTAGTTTAATTAGTTTATAAAAATAAATGTTTCAATTATCAAGGGGCTTAATTCCCCCTGTAAATCTCAACTGTTTAAAAAGATGATTAAAACAATCAAATAACATTGATCAGATAAAATAAAATTAATGTTTTAATTTTATAAATAATTACACAGATATAGTTTAAATTGAAAAGAAAAGTTATTTATTTTTAGAAATAGTTTAATTTTTTCTTTAAATATAGCTTTGATAATGGAGCTTATTGCCCCCTTTATTTAGCAGAATGGTTCGGACATACAAAAAGAATAAGAAAGGAGGAGGGAAAATCTATGCAACTAGCCAGACAATGACAGATGCCTACAATTCTGTCATATGTAAGCAGTTGTCTGCTAACTAAGAATCCAAGCACTATTAAAAGTACTTTCCAGCACTAGTGCTCACAATGGTTTTGCCTCAACAACACTGCTATGTGTATTGGTGTCAACATCATAATCATCTGCAACACCATCAATAGAATCATCATTTATATCTTCAGCAACTGCAGAAAGACCACAGACACTATTGTCTACTTCATTTTCAGAAAAGTCATTTAATGAAGATTTTTATCTCAAAGAACTGCAGCCCAGATTTGCAAAAACTTCTGGGGATGCTAGGTTGGTTAGAACCATCAGGTTTCCATACATAGAAAGTCTAACATGTGATCAATGTTTAAAGCGACTGAGAGAAGAAGCAGCAAAAAAAGATAATGCTCCATGAAAAAAGACCACAACAAAAAGAAGAAATCTTCAAGTCTGAGATGATAGGAACAGTGATGAAGATGACAACATTATGTCTAAAGTGTGGAATTCACAGAGGACAAGGAGAAGTGACTTATGATGTTTGGTAAATGCACATAAATTCCAGCTTTTTTTTCACTTTATGACTGTAAGTTTTGATGTAATTTTGCTGGATAAAGCTTTTGTACATATAAAAATATGTATTTTTTATAACTAAAAAGTAGTTCCAGTTTGAATTTAATATTTATTTACTTATTTCAAATAGAGAAAAGAAAAGTTATTGAAAATATGGGGCTTAATGACCCTGTTACCCTAATGTAGTAAAGACTTTATGACCAGTGAACTAAACTGAAATTAGAAAAGCCATTTCTTTTCGTTTAATTTGTCACATAACTGTATATGCAGCGTTATGTGCATATTTTTGGAGAGTGGGTTGGCTCTGTATGCGTGTATATTATTCATCTTTTACTTCGATAAAAACTGGATACATGTTTCTTTAACCTTCTAGAAGGTCAAATGAATTCAATGTCAAGGTAGATAGAACTCTATTTATCTTGACTTTGAATTCATTTGGATTGTTCGTATGAAATTATCACTTTCTTATGTTTACCAGATTTCTTAGCTTTCGCTTTAATTAACCATATATTTTTCTATATGTACAATAAAACAACAATATTGATAATAACTTTTGGTCCCGGTGCCATGTTAATATTTTACTCCGTTAAAATTTTACTTTACTGTAAATTTTTAACGTTGTAATTTTACTGCGCAGTAAATTTTTAACGTTGTAATTTTACTGCGCAGTAAAATTTAACTGCGCAGTAAAATTTTACTGCGCAGTAAAATTTACTGCGCTTGTTATTTTTTTACTGTCATCAAGTAAAGAAGAAATGTTAAAGTTTGTGGGAGGGGCGGGTAAACATATGCATTTTTTTTATAAGTAAGTGTACTTCAATTTATCTTCCTATGAAACTTTTATTATTTAATGCATACATTAAATAATAGTTTACTTTTAATTCACTTTTTTATGCAAAGTTATGCATTTTCCCTTATTCTTAACATTAATAATTATTATTTATTTTTTTATTCTTAGCATTAATAATTAGCATTTATAATTAGCCTTAATAATTAATATAATAATAGCCTTAATAATTAATATAATAGCCTTAATAGCATTAATAATTAGCCTTATTCTTAGCATTAATAATTAGCATTAGATTTTAATTCACTTTTTTATGCAAAGTTATGCATTTTCCCTTATTCTTAGCATTAGAAGATTTTACATTTGGGAACAATAATAAGGCCATAATTTATTGACGTATATATCTGACGAATGGGTTCAGATATACTTCCAATAGGACTGTAAATACTTCTAAAATAATATGAAAAACAAGTGGAACCAACAACATTTTATTTCAGTGCAAACTTTTCTCACTTTAAAGTTTTTAGTGACAAAACAACATTAAAATGATTATTGTTTTTTATTTTCTAAAAGAATAGTATGAGATTTTAGTTGGTCAAGTTTAGTGGAAGCTGGATATTTTAGCCATATCTATTCCACCGCTATATCAATTCCAATAAGATTTGCAGTACCAAGAATCTCTACATCTGTAGCCCATATGCCATCTACGGATATACCACTTTTGTGAGATAACTTTCCACGTCATCACCTAAATATCCTGATAAAAGACTGGAGCAAGGTTCTGTAATCAAGTGTTTCACAACCAGATCGCGAGCAAATACATGTTGACATTCAGTACCTGGCAGCAAAAACGAAATTGCTCGGAAAAAAAAATTTCCATCAGCTTTACATACATGCATTTTCAAAGGTACATCAGTTTCTTATGCATTAATAAGATCTGGCGTAACAAGTATTTTGAGAGCAAGTTTTTCAGCAATTTTCTGTCGAATATCTTTGGAGGGATGTTCCATTAGGTTGAGGTGGTGTTAAAATTAATTTTTATCACCACATTCTGAAGATAATTCAGACATTACTTTCCTTTTCAATAAATGGTTTAAGATGATGTAGAGAGTATTTTTTTTTTTTGCAATGTGTTATTCCCTTTATCGTTACTCAATAAGCATGTAGAATTTGATAAAATATCAAGAATCTCATATGGATCCAGCAACGAGAAAGTCATTTTTGCACCTTTCCTATCATCTCGTTTAAGATTTCTTAAAAGTTTTTGACCAACACAATACTTTGATGCTGTTGCATGCTTTCTGTCATAGTCAATTTTTTGTTTCTTTGTGAACAAACGATATTGTTCATAGCTTTTTCTTCAATTCCTCTTTTCATTTCTAAAGCTTTTTGTAAAACCTCTTTATCATATACAGGATTATATTCATCATCATTGAGTTTATCTATGTATTTTACATCGATTGGAAGGCAGGATTGTTGGTTGTAAATAAGGAAAAATGGTGAGTACCCCATTGAATCATGCACTTTAACACGTAGAGCAAAAAGGATTCCATCTAAAACTAACACCCAATTTTGAACATTTTCATTTAAGATCTTAATAATTGCTTTTTTAGTTGTTTGATTCTGTTTTTCTACAAGGCCATTGACTTATGGATGGTAAGCCAAGGTAACATGCTGCTGAGTACCTGTCATGTCATGTAATGCAATGGATACAGAGTTTACAAACCCCGGACCTCGGTCATTGATTTGTATTTTAAAACAACCATATCTGCATATAATCCTATAGAGAAAGGATGCTACTGATACTGCTATTTTGTTGCTTAGAGGTTCAGCTTCAGTCCATTTAGAAAAATGATCAATAAGAACAATCACAAATTTGAATCCATTCGATTCAGGTAATTGAATTAAATCCACACCAACTTGCTTCACTAATTGTTGCTCCACTTTAACAGGTTTTAAAGCAGGAGAGACTTTAAGATTTCTGTTGAAGGTTTTCTGACATCGCTCACATTGATTTATATGCTTTGTGATATCCCCCACTATTAAATGCCAAAAAATCTTGAAGATATTTTCTTTCTAACATCATTAATGCCAAGGTGACTGGCTAATGCAACAGCTTTCTCTGAAGTTCCTAGACCCTCATGAACTTCTTTAACTATGTTTAGTTGCTCTTCTCGATCTGTTACCACAATCACCTAAGAGAAAAAAAAGTTTGTTTGTAGACATTTAAATAAAAACAATAATTAGAACCAAAAAGTGTTTTTAATTGTTAAATTTTTTTTTTGAAACTTTGAATTAGTTAAAAAGTTTTTCTCACCATGTCAATATTTTTTTTGCAATACATCAACTTGTTGTCTATAACTGCAAAATTTTAAAATTGCCTTTTAAAGTTTGCCTTCTTTCCTCTCTCGTTTACATCTTCAGGAAACTTTTTGCCATTCAAATATTTCCTGATATTACAAAAGTTAATATTTTTGTAAATCTTGAAAACGCCGAAAAAATAAACGCTAAAAACCGTATATTAAAAAAGTCAGTAAAATAATAACGATAGCAGTAAAATTCCAACGTTGAAATTTTACTGCGCAGTAAAATTTTAACGGCAGTAAATTAAAAACGTTACACCGGGTAATTAAAACGTTTAAAACTTGTACACGCTGACAAATTTCGCAGCGGCTTTGCAAGGATGATATGAATAAAACAGGCCCGTAGGAACAAAAATGAGACGACTGAATAAGCACTTATGCCAATTCATACTTATGCCAATTTTACAAAATTGTTCGGCGCATTATGTCAATTCGCACTTATGCCAGTTCACACTTATGCCAGTTTTTACAACGCTTCGCACTTATGCCAGTTCGCACTTATGCCAATTCGTGCTTATTCAGCCTCCCGACAAAAAATATATTGGGAGAGGTGGAGGGGGCAATAGTTCTGGGTAGGTCAAATAGTAGTAGGTTAAAGTTTTTTGTCAAAGGAACTGCCGAAAATACGAATAACAAATTAGATCCTTTCTATCCTTTTTTTTCTTTTACTTCCTAATTTGTGATTATTTGTTTTTTTCTAAAAACTAACTTCAAAGTTATTGATTTGAAAATTGTTGGGGTGGGGGACAAATCCCCTTGCTGGTCCCTCCCCTCTCTCCCTCTGTTTAACACGGGCCTGTAAAAGGTTAATTTTAAATTTAAATTGATTTATTTAAACACTAAAATACAGATAAAATACAGAAATACAGAAAAAACAAACCATGTCGTTACACTAACTTCTTTTTTATTTTTGCCTTTTTGTGTGTGTGTTTTTTATAAGGTGCTCAAGAAGTCCTTACAGTCTTATCAATAGTCAGTCTTTATGAACGTCCTTATCATAGAAGGGTGATACTTAGATTCTGCGTTGTTTTTAGCTAGTTTGTAAATATGTTTCTTTTTCTTAATTTCAACTTTAATTTTTTGATAAGAGGTGCATCTTGTAATTTATTTTCGACGTGGCATATAGTTCTTGCTGATTTTTTTTTTTCATATAGTGTCAAATTTATGAAGTAGCAAGTTAGCTGGTTCATTGAGGGCACTGGTTCATTGAGGGCACTTCACCAAATCACTACAAAACAGACTATAGTAAGCTAATTTAAAAAGTTTACTATAAAGCTAGGCTGCTTTTGAGATCCTTTTAAGACTTGAATGGCTTTTTTTTTTAAATATTGTGAAATCCTCTTTTTTTCTTTCCAGGAACTTTAAAGACTATTAGTTTAGTTTTATTGGTATTTTGCAGATCAAGTTTACTGGAATACTTTTTCAACGACTTAAATAATTCCGGTCTAATTTCATCTCTTTAAGGAACGCTTCTTGTTATTCATTTCCAAAAAGTAAAATATTTTCCTCTTAATTATTCTTTACTCTTTGGTATCTGAAAAAATCACTTTTAAATAAATCATAAATTGATAACTGATAGCAAAGCTCTCACGGCTATAGTGATGTCTAAATCTCACTGCGTGATGACGCTCATCACTGAGTGATGTATTTTCCAACCATAATATGAAATTTGAAGCCATTTTTTAGTTGTTGTGTTTTTTATTTTATTTTTAATTTGGTCGCTTTAACAACGCTAAACTGGACTAACTAACAACACTGAACCGGACTCTTTATTAGTTGCTCTTTATTAGCGTGTTTACAAATAGATTTTTTTTCATAAATTAAAGAAATATATTAAGTCACGTTGTTTTTCGTTTTGTTTTAAAAATATGGTTGAATACTAGGTTGCAAATAAAACTCATTTTATAAAAATGCTAAAAATGCTAAAAATTCGAAAACTTGATTTCTTTGCATACTTATTATGCATTATTTAAAAGAAAATTTGTCTTAAAAAAGAAGTGTATTGGAAGTATTTTAATATAAACAGAACTCCTCATTCGTACAAACTATGTAATATTCACAAAAAACGCATAAACAAGCACCATTACAAGCAGGGTGAGCTGATTCGAGTACATCTCTACCATAGACACGGTTGTTTATTGGGAAAGTGTGAATTTCTAAATCTTGTTTTTTTCATAATTAATTTTTCTCAATTAGGGGGATACCATAGGGTTATTTTGGGAGAATTTTTGTTCCGATTTGAAAATCTTGTGGTGTCCCCTTTAAAGAAAAGTTTTTTAATTTAAAGGCACAAAATATGTCAAAATTCGGGCTAAATAGTCTCAATAAATTACGGCAGTTGTCTGTTAATTTGTTTTAATTAAAAATTTGATTTATAAAATCAGTAGTTAAACAATATTAAGATTATAATGCGCAATAATTTTATTTTCATAAGTTTGACTTGATTGCTGAATGCTAACTTGAAATAAACTTGATCCTACAAAAAGAAAATAGATATCCATCTCAAGGATTAACAGGTTTCATCTCAAAAAGTATTTTGACAGCGTGGCATAGAAACCTAAACAAAACATAAAAGCTTGTTGTTGTTTTGTTGTTGTGTCTAAGAAAAATGGTGATAAAGAGTTATTGTTGCTGAATACAGTTTAATTAAGTTGTATAAAGATTTTCATGGGTTTCATTTATATTGAAAAAAGCAAAAACTTTTTTTTTGCTGATTATGATATTATAGTACCTTTTGCAGATATATATATATATATATATATATATATATATATATATATATATATATATATATATATATATATATATATATATATATATATATATATATATATATATATATATATAAATTAGTAAAAAACACTTATCTAACTTTTTTCTTCAACTTGAAGTTTCACCATTGCTGGATCATCAGGAAGAGTTACTATATCTCAAAACAAATTCAATTTATAGAAAAAAATATTTTACAGGAAGTTTTAAATTATTATAAAAAAATTTTAATTAATATATTTTTTGATTAACGGGAAGTTACAGAAAGTAATTATTAAATAAATTTCTTTGGAATGGGGATAGTTTAATTTGGTCATTTGTTTTTATAATTTTTTAAGAGGTATTTATATTACAAAATTACCAACTCTATTCGGAAAAAATTAGGTTTACATCAGTGGAAAAATACCACTGATGTTATAGATTGGTTTTCTAAAATTAACAATAAAAATGAATGCACATTTATACAATTTGATACTATTGATTTTTACCCCTCAATTACAGCAGAAATTTTAGATAAAACAATAGAATTTGGAAAATCCCATTTAGAAATTACTGAGGACACTATCCGTATAATTAAGCACTGCAGAAAAACTTTACTCTATTTTAATAAGGAAACGTGGAAGAAAAAAACCACGCACGAATGCTTTAATGTAACAGTGGGAAGTTACAACGGAGCAGAAATTTGCGAATTTGTAGGTTTATATATTTTAAATACCCTAGCTAAAATAATCCAAATTAATCAATTAGGTCTTTATCGTGACGACGGTTTAATAATAATCCATAAAAAATCAAGGCCACAACTCGATAAAATAAGAAAAGATATAATAAAAGTTTTTGGCTTCCAAATTGAAATAAACATAAATTTAAAAATAGTGAATTTTCTTGATGTCACATTTAACCTCTTAGAAAGTTCCTATAAGCCCTACAAAAAGCCTAATGACGAATTATTGTATATTAATGTGAATTTGAACCATCCCCCTCAAATTCTAAAACAAATTCCAATTTCAATTGACAATAGGCTAAACCAAAACTCTTCTAATAAAAATATGTTTAACTCTTCTAAACGCGTTTATGAAGATGCTCTTAAAAAAAGTGGCTTTCAAAATTTCGAGCTAAAATTTGAAAAGAAAATTGCAAAAAGCGATCCAGCAATGGTGAAACTTTAAGTTGAAGAAGAAAGTTAGATAAGTGTTTTTTACTAATTAATTGCTCTGTTCTTTAAGAACATTGAGCACTTTATTTGTAAAATACACTAACATAATTTGCATATATATATATATATATATATATATATATATATATATATATATATATATATATATATATATTTATATATATATATATATATATATATATATGTTTATAACAACAATTATAAATGTATTCTATTGAATAGAGTGCTCAATGTTCTTAAAAGAACAGAGCAATCTAATATAATATATATTTTAATTTTATTTAGGTGCCCTAAGAAGTCCTTACGGTCTTATCACAGAGCACCGCGGATGAGCATTTAATTGGAAGCTCACGCCTCCTTCTAAGCTGACGTCGCATGTGCTCAAATATATATCCGCACTGTGCCACAGCTGGTTATGTGTATATACATATTTAATATAAAACATTTGAAAGCACATGCAAAACATGCAAAAATCTCAAATAAAAAAACTAGAAAAATGTAATGCCGCTAATGGTACTATAATATTATAATTAGTTAACACAAAAACGAAACGACGGGCAAAAACCAAACGACATGCAACTAAGTTCTTTTAATCAACTTCCAATCCGTTCTTTTAATCAATAAAATTAGTATTAAAAAGAAAATCAACCAATAACTTTTTAAGACTATATTTAGATAAAAAATTTGTCATGGAATTCTCATATCAAATATATCAAAGATATTAAAATCAACATAAGATATTAAAATCAACATAAGATATTAAAATTAAAATCTCAAATAACACTTTCAAGTTTTATAAAACAAAACCTTTTTTTTATAATGCATAATTAAAATTTAGCAGCCATGGTGCACTGAAAAAGGTAATGAAAAAGGCGTGAATTTCCTTGTTAAATACTCTTTGATGGTGCTCTGTAATTAGACTGAAAGGCTTCGTGGAGCACCTTAAATACTGCCCGAAAAAAAAAAAAAGTTTTAGGTTTATTTACAGCTACTTACATCTTTTTTACTGTAGCACTGCTTGTACTAATCACTAGAGTTATGACAAAAAAAACTTTTTGGTTTGTAGTAGGAATCAATTAACATTTTAATACTGATTAAGAAAATCATATTTATTTTGATCAATTTAAAAAAAGATTTCTGAACCAAAACACCCAACAATATGTTCACACACCAAAATATCCAACGACATGGTCACACATCAAAACACTTGACGACATGGAGGGTGCCATATATTCCCAAAAATATTTCTTTCCAAAAATATATCAAATTGGATCTCAAAAGATGCGGAATTTTATGGAAAGTTAAAAAAAAATAAAACTTTTATATAACATTCAGTTTTTTAAAAATTTTTAAAAAAAAAACTTATTGTTAAAAAGATTTTTAAATTTTTTTATAACGTTTTTTTTAACAATAACTTCTTTAAGAACATTTAAAAACGATTGGTACTTAGGAAATCTCGAAAATACTTCACCTCTTTTGAGGTTCAAATATACTTTAGGAGAAAAATATTTCTGATAAAATAAGACACCCACCATGCCATTGATGCAGGAATTTTTATTTGAACCAGCTCTAGTAATAATTTTTAAATAATTAGGTTACAAAAGTTTATCATTTGTGACCACAGGAAAAAATTTTGCATACATTTTTTAGTCATAACCATACTAATCTCATTATATTAAAAAGAATAATTTATAAAATGTAAATAATCTATATAATATAAATAATATATAAAAATAATATATAGTTTGTTACCATGTTCCAAATTTTACCATGCTTGCAAGGTAACATTTGGACAATTGGCTTATTGCGAATCATTCATACGCGAGCTTTGGGCTTTAAATATTTATAAACCTAATATTCATCATGGGACCCTAGTGACCAAGTGTTTTGGTTACCAAGTTACCCACGTCCCTGGTAATATTGCGCTTAACTTATTTCTTCACGCAGCGGTCTTGTTCGTCAATGTTTGTATTTCGGAGTTATAGAGTTGAAAGAGGTAATCACAACAAAAAGTAGCGTCTTTGACTGTAGCGACCTTCATGATGTTGGGGGAGGTAAATTAAAATTAAAAAAAAAAATCGGCGATATTAATAAAGTTTAAAGCGTGGCTTATCTCTATCAGCATTTTAAACTTATTTTAATGGGATTTTCATAAATAATCTACAGAATTTCAGAGAATAACTTTGTTGTTTCCATAACTCATTTTATAATAAGTTCTTAGCGGATTCAATATCGTGGACTTTTATTTGGAAAAGTTTTCTTTTTTTTTCGAATAAAAATCAAAACTATGCTATAGAAAATTTGATGGCTCAATCGAATTGGCATTTACTTAACATTGACTTCGATATACAGAACTTTATCTTTTTTATATTTTCTTTCACTAGTTTAAAAAAAAGTAAAATGATTGTTTTAGTTAAAACAAATTTTGAACTTCCTTTTAACTTACATCCTGAAAGTTTTTGTCAAGTTTAATGTTTAATTATCACCAGGACACAAAGTTAGTTAGTAAAAATAAGTATAGGGAAGATTGGGGAGAAGTGGGACGCGGGTGAATTGGAGCAGCCTGAAATTTCTAATCAGAAGTGGTGCCTCAATACTGTTATTTAATGTAAACAATTTATTTTCAGATCTTACAAATAAAAAGAAAACCACTTTTGATCGAATTAAAAAAGAATCTAAACGGTTGTTCTCATTTATGGATCTCACTATGCTAGATTCAAAATGTTTCTTTCAAATAAAGTAAAGCTCTAATAAAAAATCAAAATAGCTTAAAAAAAGTTCGTTTAAAAGAATGTTATTATCACAATTCACCATAGTTACATAATAACATAGTTTATTAATATTACTCTCTCAATATAAATATATCTATATATAAATATATGTATATATCTCTTTTTTTACATCTTTTTTTTATATTTATTTTTTTTACAAGTATATAATCGTTTTTTTTTTGCAACTGCAGCTGTCTTCTTTTTCTTTTTGCAACTACAGATAATGAAAGCATTTTAGCAATTACTAATTACTACTTTGTATATTTACGCCTATGTAATATGATATTTATAAATCACGATTTTATAAAAATGGGCTCAGTGATAAAACAGAATGTCTTCTTATTGCACCAGTCATTACTTATTTTTGTTGTATATATTTGAAAAATGTATTTATTGTAGAGGGCAAAATAAACTTCTTAAAAAAAAAAAAAAAGAAGATATATTTAACAAGAATTTTTTTTTTTGAAAATGATTCAAAGTTTTAAGGTTAATTATTAACATTTAAAACTGAAAAATTGAAAAATTTTTAATACTTATTTATACCTCATTATTTATGATAAAACTCAACTTTTTTTTTTTTGATTACTTTAATAGTTATTTATACTTTTTCAGTTTTTATTTTATGTTGTAATTTATTTCTTTATTTAATCGAATAAAAATAATATTTCGGTGGAATTCCTCCGAAATATTATTTTCTGAAGTGTTTTAGTAAAGTTTAGCGCATGTTTACTAACTTATTCATTATGTATGAAATGTATCACAGAGCTTGGTGATGAGACAACTTGTCTTCTTCTTGATCCCATCAAGTTTTGAACTACTTTAATTTTTTAAATTTTGACAGCAAATAAATTAATTTAAAAAAAAAATAATTTTAACAGACAGAATTTTAACTAAACCTAAAGCGCACTTTTTTTTATATCAACTTATTTTAAGTATTTTAAATTATAAAGAGAAATTACTGTAAAAATGAAAAAATTATAAACATTCATTTTTAAGAATTGATCAATATTTTATTTTATCCTAAATACCCTTCCATAAGTATACACCCTATTCAAAGTTTTTTTTATTAATTTAATACTATAAAAAACTGCAAAAATAATAAATAAATTGCTACTCCTAACTCTCGCTCCAATAATAAACTTGCAAACGTTTTATGTTAACCTCCCCCTCCGCTTTTAATCCGTTTTTATGGATGTTTGCAACAAAATAATAATTGGTAATTATTTATTGGAAATAAATCCGAGATGAACTTAACATACAATTGTATCCCAAAAGTTTTGATTTATATAAATTATAAATAAATAAAGATGCTTTATGCAACAAAAAGTTGCAACTTAATTTTATTTGCAAAGTGCAACATACTTATACTTTTTAGACGTGGTTTCCCAGTTACGAAAAAAATATCTAAGTAACAGAAGAATATATAAAAATACCTGTCAAAAAATTAGTCTGAATTATGCATAACAACTGAATGCCTCTCTTACTTCTAAGCAACATAACGTTTATTTATTAAGTTCGAGCGCTTAAAACATCGCCTCAAAGGTAACGTGTCTTTTAACACAATAGTTGTCGGGTTTTTTACATAGATATCAATATTTAAAAAAAGAGCATTAAACAATGCTTATTGAACTGATAAATATCTTTCGCAAGTAAATAATCTCCATAGAAACAAAAAGTGTTTAGGGTTTTACTATTGTGTCGTTACGTTTGAATTTTATTTATATTCAGCTGTTTCTTGAGTAAACAACCTAGTACACGAAAAATGAAAGATTTTGTTCACTGATGCCTTAATACTGTGTATTTCTCATTTTTTTTTATTTTTTGGTATTTTTATTTTGTTATTTATCATTTACCATCTAAATAACTATAGAATAACTTAAAAAAAAAGAAAAAAAAAGAGCGATGAAGAGGAAAGAAAGAAACAAGGAAGAAAGAGAGGGGGGTAGAGAGAGGGATAGAGAGAGAGGAAGAAAGAGAGAGGAATAGAGAACAAAGTGAAAAGAGTGTAAAAAGAGAGAAACTTAGTTATAAATGTTTTAATTTAATTAAGACGAAACGAAAACCAATTGCTAAGACTAAAATATAAATAATTTATTAGTTTGGAGATCTTTAGTTATCTTTCTTTTCTTTATTTGTTTACTTAGAGATTGAAAAGTAATTATTAGTTAAGTTAATAACGAATAAAGCGAGCTTATAAATTTTTTTGATAAGGATTTATTTTCGTGACAGTATTTTGATATAATTTTGGTTCGTTAATTTAGAAATTCCTTAGGTTTTGGATATATATATATATATATATATATTATATATATATATATATATATATATATATATATATATATATATATATATATATATATATATATATATATATATGTATATAATAAGGTACAATAAACAATTTTAAAAATTTATTATTTTTATATTATTATCATTTAAATCTGCAGCTTTAAACCCTTATCTATCAGCTAAATTCCTAGAGAGAGAAATATTCTTTGTTATTATTATTATTCCTAGAGAGAGAAATATTCTTTATTATTATAGTCTAAAAAGTAGTTTAAGGGTTTATTATAAACATGAATTTTGGATTTTTGCCAGTACTTACATGAAATAATTAAATATAAAAAACAGAGTATACTACTGTTTTTAGTACATAAAAACTTTATTAGTATCAATCTTGGGTCCATAACATTGCAACCCGTCACAAAGATTCCATCTTTAGGTCGCAACTTTTGTAGTGTAACTTTTTTAAGTTGCGGTCTGGTATTTTATTTCCATTTGATATAAAGCGCTAGCTATAGCGTTTTGGTATTTTATTTGCATTTAATAAAAAGCGCTTACTTATAAAGCGATTGCTTGATTTTCTTTTGTAAAGGTTATTTAGAGTAAAACAGGTGCACAATGATCATACAGTTTTTTCGATCGAAATCGAAACGTTAAAATATAAAAAAGAAAATATAATATTTGTATAACAAAAACAACAGCGCAAATCTAATTATACCATCAATTGCAATTTGTTGAAATAATTGAAATCCTAATTTTCAATTTGTTTATCTTTTGCTTTGAAATTTTACGATTGAAAATTCAAAAACTTAACGACAAGTTTTTGAAAGTTTTAACGATTCCTTAAGTTTTTCGAATTTCAGAGTCTTTAAGTTTTTCACTTTAATGTTAAGACGTAAAGTTTAAAGAGCCAAATCTCCAGTAGTTTTAAAACTTGGAGTAAATTTGATTCTTATTTCGATACGTAAATTCCGTTTGTTTAAGCTAGAATATGGAATAAATTTTAGAAATAATTAAAAATTTCGGATTAAAGAATATTAATTTTAATTTCTTCAATCGTAATAAGAAATTTATTTAATGGATTTCGAAGTTACTGTTATATAAAGTTTTACATAAAATAAACTTAAAAATATTTAATTATTTACGTTAAAATATCATTAAATGAAAAGTCGTACAAATAAAAGTCGTTTAAGAAGCTATAAAAACTGCTTTAATTGATATAGAAGAAAAAATGAAACCATAGGTAATTCATAGATTTTTTTCTTAATACTTTATAATATATTATAAAAATCTTCTCAAATACTCAATCTACTATTAAAAATCTATTTAAGCAATCAGAAAAAACCGTCAAAACTTTGAGGCCTCGATTCAAACTGTGTGGCTAGAATAAAAATAAATTTTTACGAACAAGAAATTTTCTGAGTAAATACCAAGCTAATTTTTTAAGATCTACTTTTGTTTGATTATTTTTTCTATTATTAACACAAATTTAAATTTACTTAATGAAATGAATTTGTCCAAATGCTTCAACATTTGGACAAATTTGGAAAAAACGAGGAAACTAGTTGCATGCGTGTTTTATACATTAGTAAAAAGGAGTCTATACTAAATGCCATTAAAGCAGTGGAAGAACAGTATCAACAAAAAAAAATTAATTAAAAATAATAAATTAGGTGATTTGTAACTCTTAACAAATGGTTAGTTACCTAAAGGGAACAGTGTCAAATCTGTCAGTTATTTTTAACTGATGTTTAACATGTCTGATTTAGGTAGCAATGACATAAATTATTATCATGATTTAAAAGTTTTCAGTTTTTATAAAAATTAGCTTTAAAAAATGAATGAGCCAAACATGTAATCATGTTGTTGCAGCAATGATTACTACTGAAGTTGTTACTGTAGGAATGGGTTTAACAAATCTTGCTTGGACAGTTAGATCAAATGTCTTGTACAAGTTGTTGTTACATGGCACCATATACATAATACATTTTTTTTTTTTTTTTTTTTTTTAAATTAAGGTTTTACAATAAATTGTGTAGGCATAAACTGCCTGTCAACCTAATTATATAATACTTGACAATTACAGAGTTTGTATAACTAATAGAAAATGAAATGTGGATTAGTCGTAGAGAAGCCATTCATTTTTTAGATGATTGTCTAGAAGCAGTTTAAACGTTTTTAGAGATAACACTGATACAATGTGATTAGGAAGAGAGTTCCATTTATTTATTATTCTTAGAGAAAAAAATATTCATACGTAAATTTAATCGCGAAGAAAAAAAAGACTTCTATCACTATTGTTGTTTTTGCACCATTTGTAAACGTTGATTAGGTCTGCACGAAATAGCCTGTATTTTACAGTTGTCATATTTAACGCCAACAATCTTTGTTCATACGGTAGATCCTGTAATCCATTGATTCGTTTCGAACCTCTTCTTAACACATTTTCTAGTTGCCGTTTGTCTTTGAGAAGTCCAGGGTTACAGATTGATCCACAGTATTCTAGGTGAGGGCGGACTAGTGCTGAAAATAGTTTTTTGAAGGATAATAAGTCTGGATATGATTTAAATGTTCTTTTTATTATTCCTATTATTTGTGTGGCTTTGTTGACTTGAATAGTTGTGTGTTTGGAAAATAATAAGTTCGAATCTATGTGAACACCTAAATCTCGTTCGCAATTTGTCGTTTTAATGTTTACTCTTATATTTTTTTCTGGATCATGCATATTATAAGTATGGGATTTGTTGTTGTTTCCTAAGTGCATTACAGAACATTTATCAATGTTAAATTTCATTCCCCATTTTTGAGACCATGTAACAAGAGCGTCGATGTCAATTTGTAATTCTTGGGCAGATTGAGTATTTTCAATAGAACGGAAGATTTTGGTATCGTCAGCAAAAAGAGCAGCTTTTGATTTGATTACTTCAGGGATATCGTTGACATATATAATAAAAAGTAAAGCTGAAAGGACGGAGCCTTGGGGAACTCCACTTTTAACGGGTACCCAGTTTGAAAATTTCCATTAACAACAACTCTTTGTCTACGGTTTTTCAAAAAGTTTTTAATCCAATATAATATTGATCCATTTATACCATAAGCTTTAAGTTTAGAAATAAGAAATTTATGTGGAACTTTGTCAAAGGCTTTTTCAAAATCGAGATAAATGTTGTTGATGGGAATATTATTTTCAAGTGATGACGTCCAATAATTAATTACAGTTAAAAGGTTAGTTAAGCAGGAATGATCTGGACGAAATCCATATTGGTGTGGACTTAATAAGTTATTTTTAATCAGGTGTGTCATAATATGATTTTTTATAATTTTTTCAAAGATTTTTATTAAAGTACAAGTTATACTGATAGGTCTATAATTAAGTGCTTTTGATCTGTCTCCTTTTTTGAATATGGGTGTAATTGTGGCGTCTTTCCATATTTGGGGTATTGATCCACTCTCAAGTACTTTATTAAAAATAGTAGATAGATGTTTAGACATTTGAAAGCAAGTTTTCTTAAAGATTATTGAGTGTAATGCATCAGGGCCTGGTGATTTAGATGAGTTTAGACTTTTGAGGTATGTTTCGATATTTTCCGGACTTAGATCAATACTGTTTGTTAGTGGATTTACATTTTTATATGTTAGGTTAAATGGTGGTGTTGCTGTTATTTTTTTGTTTGAAAAAGTATCAGCATAAAAAATATTGAAAAGATGAGCTTTATCTAGATCAGTAGTTGCAACAATATTATTGTATTGGATGTCAGGGAATGCTTCTTTGTTTTTTCTTTTTGATTTGACATACGAGTAAAATGCTTTTGGATTTTGGTCTATGTCTCTTGCCAGTTTTTTTTCAAATTCAATAGTTGCTTTTCTGCACGCTGCTTTTGCTTTGTTTCGTGAAATGCGGTACTCATTATATGTTTCTTCATTTCTGTTCAATATATATTGACGATATTTCTCTCGTTTAAATACTCCATAGTTGGTCTGAGTTGGATGTTTGACAGAGTTTAATATTTGCAAGGTCTTCATTAATTTTGTCATTGTTCCCTTTTGTGTATAAATGCTTTGTATGGTATTGTGGTATATTTATAATAGATTCAATCGATACAGTAAAGTAGAGTAGTTGATGATGACTTTTGCCAATGGGTGCTAGATGAGTTAAAAAGGAAATCATGTTTTCATCAGAAGTAAATAAGAGGTCAATTGTAGAAGTACTTTGATTTTGTCTGATGTGTGTTGCTTTTGAAATATGTTGGGTTAAAAAGGAATCGCGAATATTTTCAGTAAATTTAATTGATTTAGAGGAATTTGTAATAGGCTGTTTTGGATTTTGCCAGATGATATCTGGGTAGTTAAAATCTCCTATAATAAGAATGTTTGGATATTTGTTTGAAAGTTTGGCAATGTGTTGATTTATGCAGTTAGTGTTTTCATTGTTACTATTTGGTGATCTGTAATATAAACTTAACAATAACTTAGAAGTTTTCGTTGCAATTTCACAACTGAGCGATTCAGATGGAAATATATCTAGGTTTATTAGGGATGAGATGACTTTAGTTTGCTATGTATAAATATTGCTAAACCTCTTGCTATGTATAAATATTGCTAAACCTCTTTGGCAAGAACTATTCCTGTGATTTGTATGTAGTAAGTAATTTTCAATAGCAAACTCGAGATCATTAACTTCAATTTTTTTATTTTTAGGCAGAGTTTCTGTTAAAAAAATAATTTCGGGTTTCAGATTGTTTACAATTTGTTTGAGCTCTTGGCGTTTATTTAAGAAGGAGTCGATGTTTGTGTATATAGCTTTGACGGATTTAATTTCAGTAACTTTTTTAATGGTTTGAAAATTAATCCAATTTTTTATAGTTTTTTTTATATTTTTTGTTTACTAAAATTAAGTTTGATGACTTCGTTGCGCCTAATGCACCATCGAAAGGGTGAGTTTGGTTCATTTTCAAGGAGTATTTGGTTTTTCTTATTTCTTTCTTTTCTAAGTTGAGAATCGATTTGCCTTTCGGCGAGTGTCATATCTGGATTAATGAAGACGTTTGTATATTTTATCTTTTTGCGTAATTCCCTAGCGGCAAGTAAAACTTTATTACGTTCGCTGTTTTCAGGAAGTACTGCAATAATGGGCGGAGGAGTTTTTGAGCCTTTTTTGTTTTTTAATCTTATAATTATAATAGGTTTTTCATTGCATTTACCAATTTCCTCAAATATCTCGTCACTTATTTTTTTGTCGTCGTTGTTTTTTTCAAGTTAATTTATTTTTTTTGATTCTGGAATTCCAAAAACGATAATGTTCTTTTCACGCTTTTTTTTTTTTCTTCCTGTTCAGATAATATAGTTTTGGTAATTGAGTTTACAAGAATAGCTTTTTCTGCAGATTTATTTTTGTTATAAAGATTTGACCAAAATGTAGCTGAACTATTTTCGGTTTCTTTTTTCGATTCTAATAATTCAATTCTTTTTATAAGTCTTTGAATAGTTTCGTTTTGATCATGTATAATATCGGATAGTTCCGAACAGCTAAGTTTACCTTGCTTAATCATGAATATTGTTTTGACGTCGTGTCGATTTTATGAAATTAATAATGAATAAATAATAATAATGTAAAATATTAAAATAATAACAGGAAAATAATAAAAATAAAATTAAAATAAAATTTACAATTTAAAAAAAAAAAATTAAAAAAAAAAAAAAAAAAAAAAAAAAAATTTGTGTTATTTATTATGTTATATAAATTTTATAAAGAAAACAAATATATATATATATATATATATATATATATATATATATATATATATATATATATATATATATCGACTAAAAATTTAATTGAAAAAAAAAAGAAAAATAGAGAAGTTTATAAAAATTTGCAAACAAAACGACAAGTAAAAAAATTTTGAATAAAAATTTAAAAAAAAAAAAAAAAAAATAGTAATAATTATGTTTCTTACGTATTCAGAAAAAAATATATACAGCTTGTCACGTTGAATGCGGAAGTTATGTATTCACTTGAATCACGTTTAATGTGGAAGTTATGTATTCATTCGGAAGTTATGTATTCATTATGAAATTATAGCTATGGCGTTATGGAAATAACCAGTGAAATAGTTATGTTGGTGACAGAACAATAACCTTTTTAAAAAAGTCTTTTTTTATTAAAAATAAAATTCTTAAAAAAAATTATTAAATGCATCACTAATTTTATCACTAATAAGTGATAAAATTAGTGATGCATTTAATTAGTAATGAAATTAATAAGTCTATTCAAGTAATCTATTTATTTATATAAGAATATAATACCGAAAATTTTAAAATACAAAACAAAATGTGTAATATACAAGAACTATAAAAAGCGAGTTTAAAACTGAAAAATATAAAAATCAGGTAAAGATAAAGATTTTTTTTTAGGTGCCCCAAGAAGTCCTTACGGTCTTATTACATAGCACGGCGCATTTAATTGGAAGTTCACGCATCTTTCTTAAGCAATGTCGCAAAACTTGCCCAGAGTTGGGGTTTGAACCAGGGAACCTTTGTTCTGAGGCAAGCGTGCTACCACTACCTCAAAAAAAGTGCGCGACTACTGCTTATAACCCAGTCGGCATAACTAGTATTGTAAATACTCGGAGTATTGATCACGTATAACATACCGCCATTGATACCAGAAAAATGTGCATTTAGTTTTAAGTTTCGAACTCGAGTTCAATACCACTTATTTATCAAAAATACGTATTTATAATATTTGATCAAAATTGGATATGATATCGAACCCAATTTTGATCAAATATTAACAAAAAATGGAAAAACGAAAATCTTTGCTTTTAAAGCGCATGCTTAATCTGAAATTGCGAAAACAAAATCTAAATTAAAAAGGTCTCTCTCGAGAAATTTAGTAAATTATCTCTAGTACAGTTACAGTGCTTTATTGCACTAAAAGAGTTACTAAAACTTTATCATAAAAATATTTATTACTACTTTTAAGTTTATTAATTTAGTTTAATGAAGTCCTAAATTAATATAGTTCAAATATATTTTAAATCCTATCATTTCATACCTTGCTTATGTTGATTATTATTTTATTGACATTTCTGTTATGCTATTATCTTTTTTTGTTCTGTTTTAGAAAATTTAGAAAAATAAGTTAAAATTTTGAGCCAACACTGACATTTTAATTGTTGCTAAACGTTAAATTTTGTTAATAGGATTGCAGTTCTTTTATCTGTTTTTTTGTTCTTTATTCAATAAGTATTTGACTTAAATTAAATATGATTATAATTTGATATTTTATTACGAGATATATGTCTTTATATATAAATTAATATGAATCTTTTTAGATTTTTTAATGTTATTTTTAAATTTTTTGTTCACGCAATTCAATTTATATATGTTTATAGTTTGCATATTTGTTTATATTATGTTCAAAATTAAAACGTTTTTGATAAATATATGTATGTGGTAATATGTGTTATATAATTGTTTTCTAAATGTATTTTTAAAGTAGTATAAAATGTATCTATTGTGTATATAAATATTATAAGAGGTGTTTATATATGTTTCATAAATTTAAATAAATATATTGTGTTTAATAGTTCGTATATATGTTTATATTATGTTGTTTCCATGTTTTCAAAGTTTAAGTAAAGTCTTTGATTAAAAAAGATCACAATTTGTAAGATTCTTTTACATTCATTTATTCAGTTATAGTAATAGTAAGATTACTGGTAATATGTTTAATGGTAATAGTTAAATTGAAATAGATAGTATTAGGCTCAGCGAAGTTATTAATGTAAATGCTTTTGCATTTACATTAATAACTTCGTTGAGCCTACTTGCAGGCAACTTGAAAATAGTAGTCAAATGAAAAAAAATAGATCTAGGCAGGATGAAATTAATAATTGTTGAAATACTAGAAATGTTGCTCGGCTAGCAGAAAACTTGACAGAATTCAGTGTCAAGCAGTGTTAATGTCTGTTAATTTGGTTTTACTTTAGAACAAAGCAAAGTATGAGTTTAACTATTTATAGTATCAATTAACACTTTTAAATTTAAATAATTTTAATTTTTTTATAATTTTTAACATAGTTATGTTCTTTTTTTCATTTTTAGTTTGTCTTCCCTTTGTCGTACGACGATGTACCAACATGAATTGTTTTCTAAAAGCTAACATGAAATAACAATATTTAACAACTACTACTCTCTTATCATGACATCTTATCTCTATCTGATATTTTGATTTGCGATTCATATATGATGTTTTTCTTTATATTTACTTATCCATTACATTTTTTCATTTCAGATTTATCATATGATGGATTTATGCGATATAAAAGAACGAATATATATAAATCTTTATGAATTTTTTAAAAACATCTTCTAATAATTAGTCCAGTCAACGTTCAAACTTCAATTTTGCATATGTCATCTTTAAGTAGTTTCTAGGCTTTTCTAAATGTGTTTCTTATTCACATGGTTTTGCAAGCAAGGTATGCAAGCAAATTTGAGCTAAAAATTTTTTTTTTTTAGCCTTTAAGGAGAATTGGTGTTACACTTTTTTAAATTTAATTTGTTTAAATATAGTAGTTTTTTACAAATAAATGTTTGTTTGTTCTTTGTTTTTTTACTTATTTGTTTTCAGATTCTTAAGAACTTGGCAACTTATCTAAGTAAGTTTTTTTTTTCTTTTTAGTGCAATTGGAAAGAGCTGAAAGTTATTTTTTAGAGCAATTGAAAAGAACTGAAGTGTTTTTTAGTTACTTCACACGGTATAACTGATCCTGATTTGAGTAAGTTTACTATTTTGTTTTATTTTATATTGGATTTATTTGATATTTGATATATGTTATATTTGATATATATTTTATGTATTTAACATGGAAAACTGACTGTAATTTGTTGACACAAAAGTTTATAAACATAAATCTGCCTATATTTCAGTATATTTTATATTTCTCTGTATCTTTATAAATATTCTTTCTTAGAAAAAATAACAGACTGGAAAAAATAAATAAATTCGTTGAAAGTGGTTGAAAAAAATGATGATGTATTTCCATATTTCATTGTGTAAAGTGTAATACCACTTTTTAAAGGTATGTGAATAGATATATATAGGGTTGCCAGATGTCCCGATTTTACGAAGGAGAACTAAGTAAAAAAAATATTTTTACATATATGGCGCAGAATTCTCCTTCGTAAAATCGGGACATCTGGTAACCCTAGACATATAGGGGAACATGGGGCAAGATGACAACTGTTTCGAAAAACGCCTGTATCTTAGTCTCTCCCAAAAATTAAAACTTACCTTTAGCTGGTGATGTAGCGATGTAATAAATCAAGTCAAACAAGGATAAAAAGTTTTTTTCTCAATGTCGGAAAAACTTTTTTAATACTTAGCTTTCGTCACAAAAATAATATTTAAAAAGAAACCATTGATAAATCTAGTGAAATTAATCTACTTCCCTTTCAGCTAAAGTCAACTGTTATATTTAGTTTTGCTTAAGAGATAACTGTAGGTCGTCATCTTGTTCCATTCGTCATCTTGCCCCATTTGTCATTTTGCCCCATTCGTCATTTTACCCCATTTTCCCCTATATATATATATATATATATATATATATATATATATATATATATATATATATATATATATATATATATATATATATATATATATATATTTAAATAATTAATTTAGAGTAAAATATATTGATTGACATTGCTTCATTTTTTTATACAAGATTGTGCATTTATTATTTTTGTGCATTAAGGTAAAAATAATTTTGTGCATTTTAGTCTAGATTCTTTTTTAATTAAAAATCATTGATGTAAATTAATGTTGTTTAATATTTTTAATAAATGACTAATGTATGTAAACATATAAAAAGATATGGATTTCAATAAATCTTTAGTTTAAATAAAGTCTTTGATTAGAAAAGATCACAATTTGTAAGATTCTTTTACGTTCATTTATTCAGTTGCAGCAATAGTAAGATTACTGGTAATATGTTTAATGATAATAGTTAAATTGAAATAGATAGTATTAGGCTCAACGAAGTTATTAATGTAAATGCTTATAGACAACTTGAAAATAGTAGTCAAATGAAAAAAATAGATCATTTTTAAGAAATATTTTACGATTTGCTTGCTATTTTATGGTATAATTGTTTAAATTGTTTAACTATAATTGTCCCTCGATTGTTCAAATATTGTAATAAATAAAATCTTTTCAGTCCAAGTATTTAAGTTAATAAAATATTTTATTAAGTTGTGGTATTATTTGTCAGTGTTACTACATTGTATTGTCTAGCCTTTTTATAATCTTTTTTAATTATACTGTAGTTACAGAATATATACTTTCTGTTATTATTATCCTAATTCTACTAACAATAAAATGCAAATAGTACTTTTGTAATTAAAAATTGTAATTTTTTTTTTAATTTCATTTTTTAGGTATTTGCAGGCTTTACTTGACTTTCCGTTTCTGGTACCTGTGTTGTGACAGATTTTAAAAAGAACTCAACTGATGTTAATGCGGTCTTCGTCGTTAACTATAAGCAATGACGTTGCTGATAGGGAGTCAAAGTTAAAATATTTATAGATAAATTTGTATTAAATTTTTTAGATAATATATCAAGTTATTAATGTGTTTTTATTGTTATTAAAGATTTAATAACTCATAACCCGTATTACGGGTTGCTTACTGCTAGTCATTATCATTATGTTATGAATTCATATTAGTTAATAAAATTGTATTGAATATTTTCTGGTTATCGTGTTTTATACGTGTTCAAATGTGAGTTTGATACTCAATAGGCGTCGTATTGTATACCTGTCTTTATACGCATCTGACGTCTATTTTTAATGCGCGTTTGACACGATAAAATGGCTAACAAATATTCGTAAATAATGCGTATTCTGGAAAGTTTTAAATGCGCATGTAATACCAGGGAAATATCGTATTGAATATTCTCTGGTTATCGTGTTTTATACGTGTTTACAAGAGTTTCAAATGCGAGTTTGATACTCAGTAGGCGTCGTATTGTATACCCGTCTTTATACGCATCTAATGCGTATTTCTAATGCGTATTCGACACGATAAAATGGCTAACATACATACCACATCGATACGTATTTAAATGAGTTTCTAATGCGCATTTACAACTAAATTTGCCGACTGGGAAGTTTCATTAGTTTTGTACATATATTAGAATTCGAAGAAGAAATTCCGAATTATTCTGCAATCTCTTTATTATGAATGAAGAGTTTAGTCCGTGGGCTCTATAGAGTTCAGGGGGTATAGACTATAGAATAAATACTCTGATTAGATAACTACCTATATATTTTAGTCAAATAACTCAATTGGATTAGTAGTGTTTTGAATCACGCCAATTACATAAAGTGAAACGAACAAAGTGTAAGAGATTAATATTACATGAGAGTAAGACGAGACGAAAAGCGCTCACATGTGCACAAACCAAGGCCAACGACACCGGGGGGCCGGAAGGCACGTGCCCCCCACTTTTTTTTTTAAGAATTTTTTTTTTTTATATAAGAAAATTCTACATATAGAAGACTTTTTTAAGAATTGACGATTACCCCATCCCCTTCCCTCCACTTCGAAACCCGTGTCGTCGGCCCTGCAAACAGTTGCGATTTCACAAAAACAATTTTTTTAAAACGACTTTGCTAGTGTCTAAGCTTTGGAAGAAAAGTTATAAGAAGTGAAAAGACGGCATGGCAAAATGTGTGAAAATTGCATTAAATATTGTTATTGTAGAGATATGTCTGTTTTTACTTGGCTACATTTGCTAGTACCTTTTTCAATGTAAAAATTTTTAATTTCTCAAATCGATTGTTTTGATTGGCTAGATGCTTCAAGGTCTTGCTTCAATGAGTTAATTTTTTAAACTAGAGAATCAGATGTTTAAGTATTACATACTTTGCACATATTTAACAATGACATAAAATTATTCTCAGCTTAGTGGTGGTAAAGAAAATGTTTTATTTTTATATGCAATAATAAAACATTTTCTTTTTTTTTGCACATATTTAAAAATGACTGACTAGAATAAAAATGTTGACAGCTTAGTGGTGTTCAAGAAAATCTATTATTATTAGTATTACCTTATATTATCTTTAGTCGTATAATTAATCGTTTCATTTCTGTCTGTGCTGTACTTTTATTTAAAATTTTTTAAAGTTTAATAATTAAAAACCTTTATATAAACTCCTTCTTTATGTAGTATTACAATTATAACGCATATGTCTTATAGGATGTAGTATTACAATTATAACGCATATGTCTTATAGGATGTAGTATTACAATTATAACGCATATGTCTTATAGGATGTAGTATTACAATTATAACGCATATGTCTGATAGGATGTAGTATTACAATTATAACGCATATGTCTTATAGGATGTAGTATTACAATTATAACGCATATGTCTGATAGGATGTAGTATTACAATTATAACGCATATGTCTGATAGGATGTAGTATTACAATTATAACGCATATGTCTGATAGGATGTAGTATTACAATTATAACGCATATGTCTGATAGGATGTAGTATTACAATTATAACGCATATGTCTGATAGGATGTAGTATTACAATTATAACGCATATGTCTGATAGGATGTAGTATGATGATGTCATCTGATAGGTTCTAGATTAGTAAGTAAAGTTCTATCAACAAAATTAATGACGATTAAACAAAATTAACAATTTATATAGCGAATACTAAACTTTATATACTTTTTGGACGGAACTTCAATATTTTAATGCTTCAAAAGTTGTTAAAATTGAACAATTTTCGAAAACGCCGTGAGGTTTTCAGTAGCAAGTTTTTGATTTATGAATAATATAAAAAAAAATTTACCTTTTTACCTTAATTTTTTTTTTACCTAACAACCTTGTCACAGAGCACCGCGGAAGAGCAATTAACTAAGAAGTTCACACCTCTTTCCTTACTGATATCGCAAAATATGTCCAAAGCTTGCTTTGAGCCCTGGATTTTTGAGTTAAAGTGGATGTGCGATAAAAAATTTTATTCAATTTTTTAAGTTGTAGCAACGACTAAGGCTAATTTGTAATAAATTTGTATATAAGTAGTATAATTTGTAATAAATGAATAGAATGTTGTCCATGTGACCATCAACATGTCGCCGAATACAGTTGTGAAGTTGTCATCTGAATCTGGTAAAAACAAGAAGAAGAAAAAATCTTTTTTCAGCAGGTGGTGAATAAATAAGTTTCTCCTCCTAAAATACACCATTTTTTCAACTTGAAAGAAAAATAGTTCAGAGATCAGTACCTTAAATTGGTTTTCGTCACTTGCTGTCTGCCAGATTTTTTTTTGCTGGTTGCCTTTTAAATTTCCACTCAGATATTTTCTGTCCATTATTGCAAAAATAAAAATCTTAATTTATAATTTATAAACGTAAAAAAAAAAAAAAAAAACTACTAATAAATACAATAAAACTAATACTTTAAAAAATACATATAAATTATTTCATAACATATTTATCAATAAATATGAATAAATTAAACAAGTAAGAATTTTGGTTGATATTATTTGTTCTCAAATAAAAAGATTTTTTCAAATTAAATTGCTGTAAAAGAGAAAACAAAATATAAATTAACAGTTTACATACAACATAAACATGTCGAACTTTTTCCCAACTAGTTCTAATGTATTAAATAATTTGAGCAGCCGCGGCACAGTGGTTAGAGTTCTGGCTCAGAACCCAGAGGTCCGATGTTCGATGCCAGCTCTAGCCAAATAAGCGACATTGGTACGGAAGGAGGCGTGAACTTCTTGTTAAATGCTCTCCCGCGGTGCTCTGTGATAAAACCGTAAGAACTTCTGGGAGCACCTAAAATAACTACTAAAAAAAAAAAAAAAAAAAAAAGTTTTCTGGTATTAATCGACCTCCATTTGCTTTATAACCTTTGTTTGCATTAATACATTTTCATAATGGTTTTTTAAACATTTGTAAAGTGACAAGTAAATTTTGTCTTCTCCATGTTTTTTTTTTAAATCTATTGTAAAAAATTTAATGCAATTGTTTGTAGTGAACTAACACATCTTTTCCATAATATATCATTTCGATATATAAAATTTTAAAAACTAATTGAAATAAATTGTTAAACAAAAACAAAAACAAAAACAGTTTAAAAGAAGAATTAAAAAGTTTTCGAATTTTTTATTTTTTATTAAAAGAATAATCAAAAATTGCTGAAAATATTTTGCTCCAGAAATAAGAAACAAAAAGCGAAGAAAAAAAAACAAAAAAAAAAAAAAAAACAAGAGAGGCAATGTGATTTTTAAAAACACCAAAATTTCTTTTTAGGTTTCGAACAAAAAAATTTAGAAATACGCATTCTTTAATTTTTTATGGTAAATTTAAGTTTTAAATTATTTTTTGTCGTTAAAATAAGGGGCGGTAAAATGCGACAATTTATTTATTTTATTTTACTTTAAGTTTTTTTTTGTTCCTTAATATTACAAGTTCGTAATTACTTAATAAAGATTTGTTATCAATCAATCAATCAATAATTTATTTCTGAAATAAGATTTTACATTCAAAGATGTTTACAAATAGTAAATTTACTAATATAAAGTAAACACCTGCTAATGTTAATAATATCTAATTCAAATAAATATAATGCTAATTTTCATAATATATAATAAAAATAATAAACTTTATAACATAAAAATAACGGTGTTAATAATACTACTAATAATAATAATAACAATAATAACAATAATAACAATAATAACAATAATAACAATAATAACAATAATAACAATAGTAATAATAACAATAATAATTTTCATTATCGGTATATATTATATACCGATAATGAATTATCGGTATATAATATAAAATAAAAACAAAATATTGCAAAGTGGTTTTACAAAAGTAATAAATTCACTCCAACACTGTAAAAAGAAAATCTTGCATAAGACCATGGTCTTCAAGAACCGCCGTAAATATAAAAACATATTCATAAATTTTTACATAAAACATTACATTAAAATGGTATTCAAATGTCAGATAACAAATATGCAAATATATTTATCGTTTTTTTTTTTTTTTTTTTTAAATCTTTACACAATTATTACTAGTGCAATGTTGAAATATATTTATATATTATAAAAAGTAAGAAATTATATATATATATTTTTATATACTGTTTTTAGGTGCCCCAAGTAGTTTTTAGGTGCCCCAATTTAGGTGCCCCAAGAAGACCTAACGGTCTTGTTACAGAGCACCGCGGAAGTGCATTTAACCAGGAAGTTCACGCCTCCTTCCTTACCGTGACGCGTAAATATATCCAAGGGTCGTTTCGAACCTCGATCTCTTGCTTAATAAGCAAGCGCTCTATCCACTGCGCCACGGTCGCACAATATATGAAGCTTGCAAAGAATAAATTTAGAAAAAATTAATAACTAAATTTTTTTACTTTAAAATACTCTTTTTATTAGTTTTTTAAAAACAATTTAAGTTTTTTAAATCAGCATTGTTTAAATTAATTAGTAAAAACTTAATCCAGATATGAGGTCCACGATCAGCCATTTTGAATTGTTCAAGCTTATTTTTGCATGAAGGCTCTAACAGGACTATTTGTACGCAATAAATATTTGTACTCTGGTTTTTATTTATAAAGACTATAGAAAATTGAAGGACTTTTTTGCGATTATACATATGACTTAGAACATTATATGCATTAAATTCAAACAATGCTAATAAAGACATTTGTGCAAAAAGAGGTTTTGAATTTAAATTAATTACACGTATAGCATGTATCTGATTACGATAGAAAGGTTCTAGTTTAGTTTTATAGGTACCACCCCATGCTATATTACCGTTGTTTAGGTAGCTTTGAACAAAGCTACAGTAGATTTGTTTGAATAGTTTTTTTAATAAGTAATGTGACTGGTATATTACTCCATTATGTGCCAGAAAAAATATATGCGGATATTTTAACAGACATTTTTTCAAATATTGTATTTCGATATTGAATGTTATAGATACTTGGAAATTACATATATTATTATTATTATTATCATTAAATTTCATATAAGTATGCTTATAAAGTTGTGTACGTGAGAACGCACTCACTTTGCGTTTTACACTCAACAGCAGCTTTTGTAAGGTCTTCAATTTTCTTGGTAGCTCTTATCCATTTATTTTTGAAGTCGTAGATGTTTTTAGTTTATTTTAAAGCGTGTACGCGCAATAAGTGTGAAAGCAGAAAAACAACTTAAAAAAGGTACTCATCAACTTTTATTTAGAACTAAACATTAGTTTTAAAAATAATTGTAAGAAAATAAAGTATTTCAAAGAAAATAATTTCTAAAGTAAAAAAAAATAAATAAAGAAATTATTTTTTTAAATTATTCATCTAACAAAATTTTAAACTTTTGTTTTGGCGGTAGCCTACGTTTTGGCGGTAACCTACGCATAAGCTTGCGCACAGAGCAACAATCGAAACTATCTGATGTTGTTTAAATGACATTTCCAAATCTTTAATATTTCTGCATAATTTTTTTTTTTTTTTTTAATTATTGTTTAATAATTACCCAGTACTTTGCATTAATTTTCAATTCTGGACAGTTTGGAGGATTTGCTATTTTACACGTCACAGTTTTACCGTCATTTTGTTTATAACATTCCTTAGCCAGTTTGCTATAATGCAAAAATAATTTAAATTTCTTATATGCTTTTCCTCTATATTTGGCATTAAAATAGACACCACCAGGAATTTGCTGATGATCGAACTTCATATAGATTTCATCATCTTCAATGATTCAGAAATTTTCAGAAATATAATTGTCGTGTTACTTTCTTCAGCGGGTTGTAACACTTTTTTTTGTAATTTCAGAACAGTTAGACACTTTTTGTGGTTTGAAAACTTGAAAAACATGTTTTTTTTGAACTTTTACAACAAAACTATGAGAAAGTACTTATCTTTTTGCGTGTTCACTTAGTGAGAGGCTTGGGCTGTTCATAAAACTGTTAACCAATTTTTTAACCAGCTTCATATCTTGAAAAACTTCCTTACTTTCATTACTAGATTTGCGTTTGATCAATTTTGCTTGGGAAAAACAATAAATAATATGATTAACAGTGTGGGGATGTATTCGCAACTTTTTTGGTATTGAATTGTAGCTTCCATTCGTATTTTCCAAATATTTGTGCAAAATGTTTTTTCTAACGTCTTCTTCTTTTGTCATTTTTAAAACTTATCTCAAGTTAAATGGGAAAACTGAAACATTTTTATGAGATCGTTATATGTTGCTTTCAAAATGCAAGCATAACTAAAAGTATGAAAATATAGCGAATCAAAAAAATAATACATTTACTCTTTCACATTTATTCGTGCACACGTTTTACATTAAACCTTAGCTTTTCTTAGACAATAGCCCAATATCTTTTGAAATTGGTGAATTGCAGTGTTTTTTAACGAAATCAACTTTATGTTCGGATTACCCCTATGAGATCTTAAAAACGGCAAAAGATGCTTCTTGAGGCATTCTTTGATGTATATTTTGGTGTTAATTGTTCCCGTAGTCACAAAACAAGAGGTTCTTACACCATACTCACATATTGCTTGCCAAACCAAGAGTTTTTTTTAGCGAATTTTCGCATTCCAATGCATTTATATTAAGAATTCAGTTTCTTGCGATTAATTACTATTTAATATTTTAATTAGTATTGGTGTCCTGGAAGAAATCGGAAATATGCAGCACAAGTTTTATCAATAATTAAACAATATTTTTTAGCTCATAATTTTTTATAGCGTTGCTTTAAGCTATGAATTGCAACATTTTTATGCTTCTATTTACGACGAGAAACCTTTTTTTTTTTATTAAGATTTATAGCAATAATTTTTCTTCACTCTTTTTATATTTTGCAATATAATTTTATTCCAACAATAAATAAGGCAACAAGAATAACAAAGACATCGTCAACATTAATCGATAATTTAGTAACAATCAATTTACACAATTGCTGCGGTAGAATAGGCATAATTAAAACCGACATAAGTAATCATTTTCCTATCTTTCTAACCGTTAATAAAATAACATTAAAAAACAATTCCCTTAAATCAAAAATATTGATACGTCAAATCACTGAAAACTTTTCACATTTTCGGCATCTCTTAAAAAATTCTGTTGATTTCAACGTAATAAAACACAAAATGCAAATAATTCTTACGAATTATTTCTCGCTTTTTTCAGTAGACAATATAATAAAGCATTCCCTTTAATCGAACAAAATTTACATTTTAAGTCTATTTTGAATCCATGAATGACAAAAAGGTTTAATCAAATCATCAAAGAAAAAACAAAAACTATATGAAAAATACCTAAGACATAAAATATATCCTAATGAAATAATATGCAAAAACTACAAAAATTTGTTTGAATAAACCAAAAAGTTTTCAAAAAAATCTTATTATGAAAAGCTATTGGAAAAAAACTAATGGAAGTACAAAAAAAACTTGGAATATAATCAAAGAAATATTTGGTAAAAATATACCGATTAAAAACAATTTGCCACAAAAACTGTTAATTGATGAAAAACTTGTTTATGATAAAGAAACCATAGCTGAAAAACTAAATCTTTTTTTCTTGAGATTGGTCCAAATCTGGCGGCTAAAATTCCATCAACTACCATAAAGTTTGAAACTTACCTCAATACGGCGAATAGTATTATGACAGAACTAAATTTAAATATAAGTGAGTTTACCAGTTTTTAAGTCTGGTGAAAAAAAAATGTTCAAAATCAAACTACAGACCTATTTCTGTCTTACCTTGTTTCTCTAAATTGCTAGAACGCATTATGTACAATAGGCTTTATAATCATTTAGTATCAAAAAAAAAGATCCGATTTACAAGTTCACTGACCGCGTGATCATCGGATCACGCGGTCAGTGAACTTGTAAATCGGATGCTTTTAATAAAGATGGTATTATCTTAGGAGTTTTTATTAATTTATCCAAAGCATTTGACACTGTCAATCATGAAATCCTTATAAAAAAATTAGAACTTTACAGAGCAAACAGCTTTAACTTACTATGATTGACTAACACTTAACATTATACTTGACTAACAGAAAACAATGCATAACCTATGAAAACAAATGAAACCAAAAAAAAAACTTACAAGTTGCGGGGTTCCCATCTATCTTAGGACCATTATTGTTTCTAGTGTTTATAAATGACTTATTTTTAGCATCTAAAAAATTATATCTTATATTGTTTGCTGACGACTCCAATCTGTTTTATTCACACAAAGATATAAAAATTCTTTTAAAAATTTTTATGAAGAATTATCTAAAGTAAATGAATGGCTTATAAGTAAGCACCTTTCACTAATTGTAGATAAAACTTTTTAGAAGTAATTCTTGATGGAAACTTGTCATGGAAGTTTCACATCCAATCCATTTAAAGTAAAATCTTTTATAATATTTCCGTACATTATAAAATAAAACCATTTTTTAATACTATAGAGCTCTAATGAAAATTTATTTTTCAATTATTCACAGCTATCTTTTTTACTGCAACATTGCATGGAGAAGTACGAATTACGTAAAATTCAAAAAACTTTTTAGTAAATAAAAGCATTCTTGTAGAATTGTATTTGGGGCAAACAGAATTGTGTATTGCGAACCACTATTAAATCGTCTCAAGGCCTTAAATATTTATAAACTAAACAATTACCAAATAATACTTTTCATGTTTAAAATTACACATGGAATATCTCCACTTAGATTTCAATCTTATTTTAGAGAAATATCTCATAAGAATCCAACAAAGTTTTCAGAGAATAACTTTATTGTTCCGAGGATTAATTTAGAAATAAGTTCTTATCGAATTAAATATCGAGGACCTTTTTTATGGAAAATTTTTATTAAAATGTTCAATAAAGAACGCTACTCACTAGAAAAATTTATAACAGTTTCTAAAAAAAATCTTACTTCAATTAAATTTTAACACAATAGACTTTAAATATTTTATTTAAAAGGTGATTTTAAAATGGAAAAAACGTTTCTATTAGCACCAAATATATATTGTTAAACATGTATCAAATATATTTGTATCAGTATATAGAAAACTTTATTTTTAAATCAATATAAAAGTCATTTTACTATTTGACAAAAGTTATGTATTTTATAAATTTTTTTGTATATTTTATATTTTGTTTATAAACACGGGCAATATGTAAACGGGGCTCGGTGATAAGACGGTCAATGTCTTCTACTTGCTCCGGTCAATTTTTTTAAATGCAATAGGTCTTTATTGTAAATATATGAAACGGCAAAAAAATAAAAATAAAATAGTGGAATCCCTTGTTAGAAATTTATTTGCTAAAGTTCGAACAGAAATCTCCGGGTATCTGTCAAAGGCATCATTCACTTTTTAAACAAGATCTTGTCAAAATAAACTTTTTTTTCTTCCACTTCCTGATTTCCTTATGTTTGTACCAATGTCTTTAAACCGTATCACACCGCCTTGCACTGTTTTGACACTTGAGTTATTTTCTTTTGATGAAGCAGCATAAAAGTGTAGCATGAATGGTATTCTTTATGCCTTGTAGATTTATTACTCTTTACTGCAATCCCATAATTCTGAAGCTTTTCAATAAGACTGTTAACTTTGCACAACCACAAAAATTTTTCATGTTTTTTTAAATGTTCTTAGACGCGTCCTAACTTGTTTCAAACTTGTTTCTCAACCTCCCTACACATTTTAATTTTTCAACTTTAACGCCAGTATAAGTAAATTTTACAGCTTGGTAACTTGTCAACATCTTTTACAGACCTACTAAGTATTCGTTTGGCTCCAGCCCACTTTCATACTTCTTGCTGAACCAATACAACTTTTCAAGTCATGAACACCCAATTGATTTCATGCTATATACGATACGAAGAATAATATCGTGAGTGTGATCACAAACTTTAAATCGATCGTGAACGTCAACGCGAACGGAGGTGTTTATGCAGTGTGGTAGTTTTGAAGTTTTAAATTATTATTTTTTTTATATTCAAAATTTTTGATTGTATGGAATTATTTAAAAATGTATACATACATATACTCGCATAAATATTCTTAAATAAAAACGTATTGGTATTTAACTTGTTAATGGATAAAAAAAAATAAAATGAATAAAAATAAAAATACTGATAAAAACGAAATGCAATCAAATACAGAAGCTTCAGAAATATCTGTGAAATTAGTTCGTGAAATATTCTCTGAGATGTTTAAGAAACAACAAAAAGACATTCTTAAACTTATAAGTGGAAATTTAAAAATTGCAAATGACAGAATCGATGGACTTTTGAAAGAAATTATAGAAATTAAAGAAACGTGCAAAGCTTTGCAAGCTGAAAGTAATTTGAGGAAATTTGAAATGGGAAAAATAAATGACAGACTCTCAAAATTAGAACAGACTCAAAAAGATATTGAAAACAGTATCACTTTTACACAAGATACACAGGAAGAAAAAATTAATAAAATTGAAGAAAAAATTGTTACAAAAGTAGCATTTAATGCGGAAGAAAAAAATAAGCTGCGACAGCTGGAAGATCGACTGAGAAGAAATAATTTGCGTCTCGAAGGAATAGCAGAAAGTGAAAATGAAAGTTGGAATGTATCTGAAGAAAAAGTTCTTAATATCTTTGAAAACAATCTAAATGTAAGTGGCGTAGTTATTGAAAGGGCACATAGAACCGGAAAAACTGGGCTAAGCAAACCAAGATCAATCGTGATAAAACTCCTGAACTATAAAGATAAAATTAGCATATTAAAGAATTCAAAAAAGTTAAAAGGAACAGGAATATTTATAAATGAGGACTACTCCTTGGATACCCTAACCATACGGAAAAATCTCTTTGAAGAAATGCGAACTCACAGGAACAACGGTAAATATTCTGTTGTTATTTATGATAAATTAGTAGTTAAAGATTTTAAAAAATCACATAAGAATGCTTAAAGTATATTTATTTATTATATTTTTATGTCTTAAATAATATTCTTAGTTTTTATTGTTAAAATGACGGAAGCCAACAGTTTTAATGTTTTTGACATATCAGAAAGGAAAAACGCACTAAACCGAATTAATGACGATGATAAAAACATGAACTTTTTTGACGAAATTTCAGTAGATACGACTTATTACAATGTTGACGATGTTAAACATGTTCTTAATTCTTCATCATCTTATTTTTCATTATTACATATAAACATCAGAAGCATAAATAAAAACTTTGAAAATTTAAAATTGATGTTAAATAATATAAGTAACAAGTTTAGTATTATCAGAAACTTGGTGTCATCGAGACGCGATAAATTCTAACTTTCAATTATCAGGGTATAAACCTATTCATCAACCGAGAGAAAACGGCAATGGCGGGGGCGTATCTATTTTCGTCCAAAACTCATTGGTTTTTAAACATGTTGAAAACCTCAAAGTAAATGACGCTAATTGTGAGTCATTAACTATTGAAATAATTAATAAAACAAATAAAAATACATTTATAACTGCAATATATAGACCGCCAAACGGTAATTACAATCAATTTGAAAACCACTTAAACTATTTGCTACCAAAGCTTATTAAAAAAAATGTGTACTTATTAGGTGATTTTAATTTGAATTTATTGAATAATAAAGCTAATAACCAAGTCGTGAATTTTATAAATACACTTTTGCAATACAGCGTTTTTCCCATGATTAATAAGCCAACACGTGTGACTAAAACAACTGCATCTATTATCGATAATATTATTACTAATAATTACACAAGGACTAAAATCCAAAGTGGTATTATTAAAACAGATTTAACTGATCACTTTCCAGTTTTTCTGATAATAAATTCTGTAACCCTTGAGAATAAAATAAAAACAAAAACGGTATACGTAAGGAAAATAAATAATGAATCAATCGCCACGTTTCGTGATCTCTTACATGAAGTAAACTGGGAACTTTTAACTGATTGCAATGACGTTAATGATGGCTACAATTTTTTTATTCGCATGTTTACAAGACAATACGAAAAGGCCTTTCCAAAAATAAAAAAAATTGTTAATTCTAAAAATTTGTTAAGTCCGTGGATGACGAGAGGACTCATTAAGTCGTCAAAAAGGAAACAAAAACTTTACCAAAAATTTTTTAAAAAAAAGAACTACAAAAATGAAATCAAATACAAAAAATATAAAAATTCTTTTGAAAAATTAAAAAAGCAATCCAAAAAAAATTACTATTCTTCGTTACTTAATAAAACATTTGGAAATGCAAGGAAAACATGGAATGTAATTAAAGAAATAACAGGAGTGGGAATTGTGAAAAGTGATAATCTTCCAAAAAGATTGCAAAGAGATGATAATAGAGGAGATGCTTTTGTTAATAAAGAAATTGCTGAAACATTTAATAGCTTTTTTATAAATATAGGAAAAAAGCTTGCCGGTGCAATTCCTGAGGGAAAAAAATCATTTAAATTTTTTTTGAAAAAATCTGATTCCTTCATGGAGGAGTCGGAGCTTTTAATTGATGAACTTCGACTGGCAATTAGTATGCTGAAAACAAATAAAAGTGCGGGTCTGGATGAAGTTAACCCTGATGTTGTAAAAGCGGTCTCAGATATTATAGAGAAACCTCTTTTTAAAATTTTTAATCTTTCCCTAAAAAACGGCATTTTTCCTGACCAACTAAAATTAGCAAAAATAATTCCGATATACAAAGGCGGTGATGACTCAATAAAATCTAACTACAGACCAATTTCCATACTTTCTTGTTTTTCCAAAATACTAGAGCGTATTATGCACAACAGACTGTACAATTATCTTGAAAAAAACAACATTCTTTATCATAAACAGTTTGGATTTCGCAACAACCATTCCACGGAACATGCAGTAATTGATCTTGCCAACCAAATTTTAAATGGTTTTGATAACGACAGTTACACACTCGGAATTTTTCTAGATCTATCAAAAGCATTTGATACTGTCAACCACTAGATTCTAATTTATAAACTACACAATTATGGAGTAGTTCACTCCAATTTAAAGTGGCTGCAATGTTATTTACAAAATCGTAAACAAGGAGTACCATATGACTTAACATGTTCCCCATTTGAATCAATAAATTGCGGAGTTCCCCAAGGATCAATACTTGGACCCCTGCTGTTTTTAATTTATATTAATGATATTTATTTGTCTTCAAAAATACTTAATTATATTATTTTTGCTGATGACACAAATGTTTTCTTTTCTGACTCAAATTTAAAAAATATTTTTTATATTGTAAACACAGAATTAATATATCTTAATCAGTGGTTTGAAGCAAATAAACTTTCATTAAATATTGAAAAAACGAAATATATTTTGTTTGCTAAGTCATCTAAATCCGAGAACCTTCCACTCAAATTACTTGAACTAACAATTAACAATATTAAAATAAAAAGAGTTTTTTCAATGAAAATACTAGGAATAATTTTCGATGAGAATTTAAATTGGAAAAGCCAAATAAAGCTAGTCGAGAACAAAGTTTCAAAGACCCTGGGGATTATGTACAAGACAAAACATCTTTTAAATAATTTATGTTTAAAAAATTTATACTTTTCATTTATACATAGTCATATTAACTATTGTAATATTGCCTGGGCAAACAATCATTTACAAAACAAAAGCAAGCAAGTAGATTAGTTTTGGGCGCAAGTAGATACGAAAGTGCCGAGCCGTTACTCAAGGAAATAAATGCTCTAAATGTATACAAACTAAATATATACCATAACTTGTTATTTATGTTTAAACTTCAAAATGAAATGATTCCAAAATATTTTTTTAAAAGTTTCACTCGAATTAATCATAAATATGAAACAAGACATTCAATGAGTAATTACTACATCCCACTAACATCACTCAAAAAATCTGACTTCTCGACTATATGCCGGGGACCACGCTTGTGGAATTCGGTTCTTGACGAAAATATGAAAAAAATAAAATCTATTGCTACATTTAAAAGAACTATAAAAAAACACTTACTAAATTTAAACATTACGTACATTTTCTCATTTTTTTGAAAAAATAATCGAAATAGTTTTGTATTTTTAATTTTTTATGTACTTTATTTAATTTTAGCATTGTATTGAATATGTATATGCATATGAAGCGAATTAAATTTTTTTTTTTGTTGTTTATTGTCTTTAATATGTATACGAATATGTACAGGTTTGTAATTTTTTAATTGTTATTTTATATTTTAACTTTATCTTAAATTTCTTCTTTTCTTAACTTTAAGTTCTTTTTTTAACGTTAAGTTCTTCTTTAACCTTCTAAAATTTCTAACCAATTTTTTTTTTTTAAACTTATTAATTTCACTCTTTTATGTAATATTGGAAAATGTAAAATTTAATTGTATTTTTTTTTGTATTTCACAAAGGGGCTTGATGATAAGTCATTTTGACTTCTACTTGCCCCAGTCAGCTTGTAATTATATATATTTGTTTAAATTTATAGATAACATTGTAAAATGTGTAAAATGACGAAATAAATAGATAAAAAAAAAAAAAAAAAAAACTTTAGACGTATATCTTTTCTGCAATCTTTTCAATTTGAAGCTTTTTTTTCACCCAGTTTTCTATCAATACCAAGCTATTACCGCTAATACACTGTGCACAACATAAAGATTCAATTTTAGTATTTAAAAATTTTTATCATTTTTATTTGGAATATCACTTTTAAAATATTTAATTTTGCTGATCTTGAATAATTAGTATAAATGTCTAAATATTTTTTGGAGTTTTTTATTGATGGTAGTGATGATAAAGTGTGTTGGCTACCAAAAAAACTTTTCTTTCCAGTAACTTTAGTTCTTTGCTTGACTCTATCTTTTCTTCCCATAATTAAGAATTTTTTATTAAAATATGTTCTTATTTCCCTTCGCAACTCATATATAAACAAAGTAAATACTTGCATTCTAGAACAGTTAAAAAAGTTAAATTTAATCAGAGTAGATAATTTAAGTAAAAACAAAGTAGATAAAGCCTTTTTTTTTAACAAGTAGATTTTTAACTTCATGTGAGCAGAATAGAAAAAGCTTTATTGTTGCCATGTTCGTTGCTAGGGTAAAACTTGATAAATATGATTCAAAAAATGAAATTACTTCACTTTCCTGACATTAGTTTTAAAATCTCAATTGTATTCTACAATAAATTTTACTTTGGAAACAAGAAATTTTCACTTAACTTATGGGGTACTTCACCCTTAATGAATAAGCAAGCTAATTTTCTCAATGAGATTTTCAAGTTGATTATTTATGCATTAAAATTAAATAAACACATTTTTTGATTTTTTTTTTGCAGAGCGGATAAACGTTAATGTTTATTACAAAAAATGTTTTTTTTTAACTATAAGGACTTTACCCTTTTATGTTGACATAAAAAGTTATCAAAGCTGCATATAAAAACAGCATGCAGCGTAAAACGTTACATAAAAAATAAATTCAAAAAAAAATCCGGAAAAATTACTTTTAGGGCTCATTTTCAACTTCCGTTTTTACCTCATTTTCATAAATTTAAGTTTTTTTATTTGGTTGTATAAAATTTACCACCAAGCTCTAACCAAGGAATAACCAAGGTTGTTGCACCAATGTTAAACGTCTAACTTTTTACAATATTTCAATTTTAGGACAATTAAGATAGTTAATTACTATTATTAAAATATTAAATTAGATAAATTAAAATACAACTGCATAAACTTTAAGGCTTGCTTTTAAAGCTTATTCACAAAGTCTTTTTTATCCGGATTATATGTCTCTTTTATCCGGATGTGTCTTAAATGTCGAATCCCCTTTATTCTTCGGAAATTTTTAAAACAATAAGCCTCGTACTCTTCTTCCACCTCCATGACGGTCAGGTAATGCATTCAACTTTGCAATCATCTAAAAATAGCAAGTAAAAATAAAAACTTTAAATTATTTTTAGTTACTGCACAATAACAAAAAACATATGTGAAAAAATAGAACCTCGTTAGAAATGTTACATCCTTTGGTAATAACAGCAAGATATGACATCAATGAAACATCGTTGTATTGCTTAAAAATAGCGAATTTCGCATTAAACATTTTATCGTTATCATACACATAACATCAGTGTAATACTAGCATACTTAGGTAAGATATAACATCAGTGTAATACTAGTATACTAAGGTAAGATATAACATCAGTGTAATACTAGCATACTAAGGTAAGATATAACATCAGTGTAATATTAGCATACTAAGGTAAGATATAACATTAGTATAATACTAGCATACTAAGGTAAGATATAACATAAGTGTAATACTAGTATATTAAGGGTTAAAAAAATGTTGCAATATCAGTTACCAAGACTAAATTAATATTTAAAAAAAAAAAAACACTTAAAAGCGTATACGCGCGCATATATATATATATATATTTTTATAAATTAGTGTATTCTACAAATAGAGTGCTCAATGTTCTTAAAAAACAGAGCAATAAAATACTTTTTGTAAATGCAGTGCATTTACAATAAAAACTGCACCGAGCAGTGAACGCCTTAGAGATTCTTAATAAGTTAAAAAGAGTATAGCAGAGTGAGTTAATAGAACAAAAGAACAGATGTCCAGTGGAAAATAAAGAACCTCTTAATAGAAAAATATTAAAAATTGATCTAAGTAAAAATGTAGTAAATATAAACAGGAACAATAAACAATAGTCGAGAAAAGTCATTAATTGTTGTTCTACTAAAAAGTTGTTAGTGTCGAGCGTAAATGTGATGTATAGACAGTGTCAGTGATGGAGCAGAATTATTTGTTTTATAAGTAGTTACCATGTGGTCTGTATTATTAGGGTAATACATTATAGATATATGTGTTTTATGGGCGTCTCGAGTATGGTATGAATTCGCACCTTATAGTACTGTATGAACATAAAAAGACTTACAGCTTTCATCCGAGACTGGCATCCCATAAGAAGTTCTACTCTGAGTTTACACCAGGGTATCTTTTTGTTAGAGTATTCCTTTGTGTTATCTTAAAAGGAATATTTTCAGGGTATCCCATCGGGACAATTGCCACAGACTCCTGCATTGACATTGAGACCAGAGGACACTTAGTGGCGTTCAGTTCAATTTGCATACAATTGTAAATAATTTTTTGACATTAGCAACAGTAAGTGCAGTGATTTGTTGCAGTAAAACGAGGGTCAGTGAGAGTTGTAAACTGCTTTAAGTTCTTAACTCTGAACTTGTTCTAAGTACTCTCAATGTAGTGTACATGTGTGTGCATACTGTAGTAGCATGTCTTATTAGAATGAGTTACGAAATAGGTTGAAAGTCATTTAAACTGGTATAACGTAGGCTAGACGTGATTACTAGCAGTCAAATGACATGCAACATAACAAAAAAACTTTTACAACTAAATAATCTGGAAAATTAAAATAGAATTACACCAATATAGCAACAATAACTTGTATATATATATTTCAAAAACTGGTTCTAATGTAAAGATTATCAAAAAATACGTTCGATTGCCCATTTTTCAAGACCACTTATGTGGATGGCCACATTAGCAATTGTACATCAGGTTCTGAGTACAATTGAAACCGCTTCATTTTTGAAACACCTTGCAAAACTTAAGACAAAAAAAGTCTTTTACTTCATGATTAATTTTATTTTTTGTCCATATGAACTGTACGATGAGTATTAGTTAATTTCTTTAATCAAAAAATGTATTTTAAAAATGTAAATTGTTTAATATATTTTAAAACATGTAAATTGTTTACAAATGTAAAAAATATAGCATGTTATTTATTGTTGTTTTTTTATTTTAAAAAATCTCGAAATTGAGTAGCAACTGAGATGCAACTCCTGTTATTATTAGTAAAGCATTATTATATAAATATATAAATAACAACAATAATAATATTTAAAAGCTTTGGCATATAAATTTGCCGAAAGGTCACACACGAGCAGTGAAAGCCTTTATTCTAATGAAGTACATTAGAATAAAGGAGAATTATTATTCAAACAACGCATATTTTGACAGTTGTCAAGACAAAAATAAAGATTAATAGAGGAATATTTAAAAATAAAAAAGACAGACAATACACCTAAACAGTACTTACAATAATAAAAAATAAATTTATTTATAGACACCGAGAACGAGAATATACAACGAATATATCAGCAAACAAAAACTTATAAAACAAAAAATAGATAGCAAGTATGCATACAACAATGAAAGGCCTCAGAATAAAAAAAAACCATTAATGCTGATGTGTAAACATATTTTGTGTAGTGATTAAGTAATAAACATCTCGTCAAAGTCGCCTTTATTATTACTGGCGTTTCAATGAGGATCAGCACTAATAACTAGTTTATCCCGTCAGACAAATGTCATCGCCACTTATGCTTTACCCCGCGACTTACGCTTATTCCATACTGCAATAAAAAAGGACTCACTACAAATAGCCAAAACCCAACCACACCCAAATTTGTAAAACACTAATATTTTTTTGATGATATGATATGTAAAGTGTAGATCTACTGTACAATATACATAACAATAACGACATAAATCACTTACCATACCACCGGTAGAAAACACTAAGCACAATAAATTAAAATTCTAATAAAAACACCAGAACAAAACTAAAGTAACTAAAGTATGCAAACAGAAAATTTCCCCCTAAAACCATTTAATCTAGAATTATATAGAAATTTGAAAGCTAACAAGTGAATGTATGTAGTATGAAAGTGTGTTTCGTAGTTTGTACAGATGACAGGATTAACTGTGCACCTGCCACGTGACTGTTATATTATGAAATGTATCTAGAAAGATTCAAGAAAGATCTAGATCTAGAAAGAGTCTAGAAAGATTCGTTTTATAAAGAGAAGGCATCTTACTATTACCCATTTGTTGCTGCTGAATCTTGTGATTTTTTTAAAACATACTTCATTATTTTTACATAAATTAAATTAGTTACTTTCCTAAATTAAAAAAATTGATTTGATAAAACCTTTTGAAAAAAACTTTGGTACAAAACTAAATAAAACCTCTCAAAAATAATTGATCAGTTTATTGCCTTGTTGGTTGATATTATTTTAAAATTAATACAATGAAAATGAACAGAAATAAGAAGAACACTAAAGCATTAACCATTCCCCTAATTTCTAAAATTATTAAGGAAGCTGGTGACCCAATTTTCAATTTCATAGTTATGAAAGTCTCATAGCTTGATATGTTGTTTTTGTAGATACTCTGCAAAGTTTTGGAAAATTTAAAATTAGTTAAATACATCCATATAATGAAACTGAACAAAAATTAGGATCAGAGACAAGAAACTAATCAAGGAGCAAATGAAAATGACTTGGTTAGTCCATTGATATTTAAGTTCTAAATATAATTTCAATTTCCAATTTTACTTAGTTCTTGAAGCATTGATATAATTTCTAATTTTAATTTTACTTCTTTTGAATCAGTTCTGATTAAATTAATTTCAGTTCAGTTCTTATGATTTCAATCATTTTAATTCTTATTTCAGTTTCTAAATCAGTTCATATTTTACTTCTATCAAATTTCACAGCAATTAGTAGTCCTAACGACACATTTTTTTGAAAAAATTAAAGTGCAATCTTGAAGTTTATGAATTTGGGTAACTTGTACTTGTTGCATTCATTAAAAAAAAAAATCTTATGGCTCCTTCCGGGGCCTTAAAAAAAAAAAAAAATTACCCCACCCTGGGGTAAGTTGGCGCAAACTATAATAAAGATTACAAACGTATTAGTGAGTAAAAATTTATAAAAATTTTTTAATATTTCTATGAGCTAGAAGCAGTTAGTAGTTCGAATATGAAGCCAAAACAACACCCCACCTTTGTTCCTGGTAACAAAATCCCATAAAAAATTTTTTTGTAAAAAATAAATTAAAAAAATTTTTTTTTGTAAAAATAAATTTTTTCAATATTGTTACAAATAATAATTTAAAAAAAAAATTGATTTTATAAAGATATTTTTGTTTTTCAACTTCCCCTGTGAAAATTTTGCCAATAAACCCCAAAAGCTTTTCAATAAACTGCCTAAAGATCCTGAAAAACGACAACTACTAAAAAAACCTGACTGATAATAGTAAATCAGTTGTGACTGGAATATTTATAGTAGTTTTATTCATAGGACCCAAGATGAAATGATCAATTAGGAAAGTCCCCTAAGATTTCTGATACTTTTTGATAAAAGACTCTGCACATAAACGCAATTCGTCAACTTACCCCTGCTGACAACTAGCCCCGGTCTCCCCTATCATTATTTCAAGAAATAATGTAATACATAAGTTTCAAGAAAGAAATTTAAAAAAATTTTTAACTTAGTAATAAACATCTAAATAACCATACAAATAGTCATAAAATAGTCATTCAATGATTCAATTGAGTTATAATAAGATTTTTTTTTTGAAATTGAAAGAAAATATCTGGTTGAATTATAATTACAAGTTTTTGTTCAGTTTCATAAAAACTCTCATCTCTAATGATTTTTTCATTCGATTGCGGCAACCAACAGTTAAAATTCCACAAAGTGAAAAAATCCTTTCTACAAACGCCTGTGATGCTGGGGGGCGGACAGTAAATCTTCAAAATTGCAATCTTGCTATACTTGCTTTTGTTTTGTTTCCAAAAGAGCAGACCGTTACTTGGCAACGCTTCATCACCGCTTATGTCTACCAAATACCTTGACAGCTGACTTGCAACAGTGATATTGTTTTGGTTATAAATCTTTCCTTCTTTTGTAAAGATTTTATTTGACAAGAACTTAAAGCGCTTTATGGCAGCAAATTCACATTCAGATCCATTTGACTCAGCAGCAGCTTGTAATTCTTGTTCTACTCCACAAACTTTTATTATATACATCTTTGCTGCATGGAACAAGGTGTCCATTTCCGGTGTGAGTATAAAGACAGCAACAGTTGGATCTAACAAACATGCAGCAGACGGAAGAGGATTAAACGTATTTGAGTCCGGCTGCAGAATTGATTGAAACCGTTGACGTAGATCTCCAAGAAGATTCTGATTCAGAACCTGTGAAAGAGACTGGGCATCGGTCTGAAGTATATCTGTTTGTACTGCAAATGGTTCCAAAAGTGAAGAAATGTTTTGAAGACAAACCCATTCACTTGCTTTGAATGTGTCGATTCCTAAATTTAAGTAAACTATCTGTAATTAAAGTTTACTAATAACAATTGTAATAACTAATAATTGTCATTGATATACGTCTCTTTTTTCCATGCTGTTGTGATGTGATTTAAAAGGCAGGGTAAAGTCTTTCCGTGTTATTAGTAAACCTAATTTAAAGACTATATGCCCTGTCTTGTTTTTTAATGATAATGACTAATGAATTTACAATTTATTAACATTTTCGTTTTTTTAGTTTAAATAAGGTAAGACACTATTTTGTAGATTTAATAAAATTCCGAAAACAATTTATATACACTAATAACATAAATAATAAAATAATATGTACCAATTTCTGTAAGAACTTCATTCACCGATGTCTTTATTTTCAACAGCCGGTCAATCATCTGATATGTACTGTTCCATCTTGAGGTGCAGTTAGTTATCACAGACCTCCCACACTTGTCAATAAGTTTCTCAATTGCCACACTCGATTTCCTAATTCTTGATACAACTTGTCTCGTTTCTAAGATGGTTGCACTACAATGTTCATAAACTGGTTTTATGAGAAGCTGGAGTGTGTGAGCCATACAGGGCATTCGACGATATGGAATATGATCTGGTAGGAATAAATCAGTTTATTCTGACTGAGACTGGATCTCTTCCTCATCAGTTTCATGTTCAGACTCGTCAGATTCAAACTCATAAGATTCAGATTCGTCAGATTTCTTAGCTGCATGCACTTCCTGTAAGAGCCTGATGGCTTTAACCATATTAGACCCGTTGTCTGAAACAATCAACATAACTTGATTTTCTCTAATACCCCACTGGTCAAGACATTTCTTTAAACATTCGGCAAGCATCTCACCCGTGTGGGGATGTTGGAGTTCCATCAAATTTAGGAAAACATGTCGTGTTTTATCAATGGTGGTGTCATAGAAACAAGCAGATACTCCAAGGAACGATGCTGTGAGACCCTTCTTCGTCCAACCATCAAGACAAATTGTTACTTTGCGTGTATGATTTTCAGTTGTGCAGATTGTCGAAGAAAACGCTCGTTTATCCGCTTGTTCAGTGTTGCAGACCCTGCAATATAAAATTTAAATCAGTTAAAATTTAATGCACATCAGTTTGTGTAGTTAGTTACTATAGTGTTACACTAATGATACGATAATTACAGGTAAAAATTTAAAACTTGTTTAGCATTGAATGAATCTAAAACAATAATTTAAAAATTTAGTTGTGTTAATTATTACCTGGCAATTTAAATTTTGGGTCAAGCGTTTTTATCATCTCTCGAAACGACGGCTGATCTAGCAATACCATTGGATAGCTGGTATTAACAATCATTTCAATCACGCTATCCTGACGCACTTGATATTCACTTGATTGCGTTGGCCACGCGGTGATTCGGTGTTCAAAGCTCTCTCTTATTGTCTGGGTTTTTGTCTTTCCACTATTTTGGGAAGATGTAGAATTGATTTCATCAATTTTACATTTCAAAAACATTTTTTCTGCATTTCGTTTTTTCTTTTCATCCGTGTAACATTTGTGTGTCTCTTTATGTATTCTCTGAATGTGCGCTACTAAGTTACTGGAATTTTTTCCGGCAAGAAATGCGCCACACGCGCCCTCATTATTTATGTCCTGTACTAGACACTTGGATTTGTCAGTTTTTTGATCGTAAACGAAGAATTTCCATACAGGACTGTCACGCTTCCTACCAGCCAACAACCTTGATAAACTCATTATTCTGTTATTGATTGATTTGCAACTCTTAGGAATCTATAGATTTTTATTTTATTTTACTACAAAAGATTGGACGCATTGAATTTATACTTAACGTAATGACAAGCACGTGACCAGTTTTGTGGTCCATTAATACATTCTATAATCATTTCAAATATCATCGTTATGGTCAAACATGTGCGCCAATTTCAAACCAAGTATGTAAAATTTGTAAACTAATTGTCAAAAAAAAACTAATTATTGTATCAAAACTTTTTTAATATTCAATAATTTTCGTTCGTTAATAATTCTTAATTCTATTCCTATTTTCGTTTTTTGATGCTTATATTCAATTCTATTTCAGTTTTCGTTCTTCAGATATATCCTAATTTTAAGTTTTTATTCACATTAACGAAATCAATTATTTTTACTTCAAATTTTACTTCACGTTAATGAAAATATCACTGGGTTAGTCTGGAAAACAATTCAGAAGGTAGACTAGAAGGGTAATACAGATAAAAGAAAATGTTTTGAGCCTTAGTACTAGCAAAGTCACTAGTGCTAAGCAACGCTATGCAGTATAATGAAAGTCACCAAAAGCAACAATTTTGGAATTGGGTAAAAAAGAGTCCAATTGATGGGAAACAACAACAAAAAGTTTTAATAAAGTAGGAGAACAATCAAGAACAAAAAAAAAAACAAAAACGATTGAGTAAATTGGTGCTAAACAAAAAGCACATTAAAGAACTGTCTGAGAAACTGATTTCACAACAAATAAATTAATAGGTGAATTAATATATAAGTATGAACCAGGCTAAGCAGCATATATTGAAACCACATATTTGAAGTTTTAACATATTTGGCTAAGCACCATATATGTGAAGTTATTGAAAATCAACAGATATAAAACTACTTCGAAGACCACAAATATTTGTAAAAAACAATATATAGTGACTTCAGTGACGGATCAAAGGGGGAGGGGGGATGGTGGTATGCATCCCCCTTCCCAGACCAGAATCTGTAAGTCCTAAAATATCTTAGAAATTGATAAAAAATGCAGATAACCACAAAGAATCCTTAGTGGTAGTGGTAGAACGATCACCTTGTGAGCAAACTCTATGTTTCCTACATCCTCACATGTCCCTAGTAGTACTATGCTCTAAACTATCAAAATTTTGACACCTTATTTTATATTATTCTTATTTTATATTGTAATACAAGACACTTCTAAAATATTTTTAAATAAAAAAACAAATTTTATGAAACTGTGCTGCATAACTTTTAATCTAAAATAAAAAATCAACACATTCAAATATGAAAATCTACATTTAAATATGAATATATTATTTCAAAAAACTATTCTTATGACAAGAAATTGAATGTAACAAAAGGTAACATTCTTAGATATTTTCAACTGCTGTGTTTCTTAACAAAAGAAATAAAAACATTTAAAGCTTGGCCAAAATACTTTTTGAAAATTCGAAAAAAAAAAAAAAAAAAAAAAAAAAGGATCCATTACCTAAATTTACATAACTAGCGTCAGTATATGCTAGAAACTTTATTTATTTAAATCAGATTTTACCATTTGCTTTTAATAATTTGTGTAAAAGGAGATGATAAAGATGATTTTTATGAAAAAAAAATTAAATGTATACAAAAAAACATATGTAAATGTTTTAATGTACCATAAAATATGTTTAAAATTTTTTTAAAATCGTGTTTTCTCAATTTAAACTTTCTTTGATTTTTACGATTTTTAAGGTAGGATTTTTTGGATGTCCAAAGAAAAACTTTCTGAAGTTTTTTAATGATTTTATAATTAGATAAAAAAAAAAAGAAATTCAAATAGAAACCAGGTTGTAGATAAAAATGTGTTATCAGAAAATTTTTTTAATATTTTAAACTGAATATTTCTTACAGACCTTGCTTAAATTTCACGAATTTTGGTGTATCTTTCATAAATTAAGACAGCAATTTAATGTTTAACTTTTCAAAATTAAATATAGTAGAAACCAAGTAAACAACAATTAAATTTAATATAAATAAATATTTTAAGGTCATCAAACAGGACTCCAATAAAGAAAGTCTTCAAACAGGTATTTAAAAAAGTAACAAACATAAAATTAGCTTACTTTCAGTAAATCTTCTTTAAATGAGTTTGTATTTAAAACAGGAAGTCGCTGACATAAACTTAAACACTCACGCATTATTTCTTGATTCAAAGGAATTTCACCTAAAAAAGTTACATTATAGAAGTTACTTTTCTCCTTATAACATATTGATCCAGCAATGTAAATTGATAAATAAATTCTTAAAAAGTTTAACAAACCATTTTGTACAGCTTTTACATACTGGAGAATAGTTTCAATTCTTGAGTATAGCATCTGCACGGCGCTTTTATCAACTTGCATATGTTCTGAGACTAAAATAGAAATATGCGTTCTAAAACTTAAACGGAACTAGATGTTTAAAAAGAGAGTATTTGTTTTATAACTAAAATAAACACATGTTCCCACACATAATAAAAAAAATTAAAGTATTTAATATGGTAAATATAGTAAATTTAAACTTTTTCAGATCACAACAAATTTAACGTGAGAAAAAGTAATTTACACCAATTTTCCTCATGTAGAAGCCCATAGAATAGAATATAAGGTAGAAGTAGAAGTAGAAGAGTAGAAGGTAGAATACTTCTACCTTCTACTGCCTATTTTTCAAGCAGATCTAGATAAATACTTACATAAAATAATAACAGAAACAATTACTACAAGTTTGTTTTTTAAACTTCCTGAAATTTCTCAGAATTTACATAGAACTTCTTTGAGCTTCGGGAAATTCTTTTGGATTTTTCCAATTAATTTATAATAAAAACTTAAGAAACTTTAAAAACTGCAACATTTGCATATGAGCAACTATATCTTACATTACTAAAATAGATGTGAAAATAAGTCAACATATAAACTTTTTTCATTACAGCTATGTGTAGTGTAATTCTTGTAACTCATGACAACATGCAATTTCTTGGTACTGAAATCCTGGTCCATAACTTAATAGAAATATAATTTTCAAAATGTTGATATTTCAGTAATTATAGCATTTTTTCTTTAATTATATACTATTCAATAATTTTAAATGTTAAATTAATGTAAATATTTAATTGTAACTAAATTTTGTTGAAAATAATTGTGTTCCTATTTGTTAACAATTTATGTTTAGTTTATTGTAAACAAAGTTTTTCAAACACTGTAAACCAAAGTAACAGTCAGGTTTGAAATCTCCCCACATCAGATTTTATTTTATATATACTTAGTTACATATAGAATAATAATTGTTTACTTAAAACCTCCAGTTGAGTGGAAAAATGCATGAAAATCAAAAAAATTAATACTTTTTAATTATATAAATTATCCGCCATTTTCAACAAAATAACTTTAACTTGTCAGCGATTTTGTTTTTAAACATTCTCTGATGCACAACGACTTAAAGTGTGATTAAACAGAAGTCAGCAATATATGTGCTGTTTGTTTTAAAACCTTTGGTAAAAAGTCATCAAAGCTTCATAAAATAACCAAAACTATTGAAGAAAAAATGAAAAATTTTATTTGGGATAGCTATGATCAGAAATTAGTTAACCACTAAAGTTATTTGTAACAATTATTATAAAAACCTTTATTGTTTAGAAAAAAATGATACAAAATACCTTAATAAATGGCTAAACGAAATTTGTCAGGTTAGTTATTAAACTGAATTAAAAATTATATTGAAAATATATTATAATTTATAGATTAAAATTTATAGATTGAAATTATTATCAAAAGATGTGTTTAATATGTTGTGGAATTGTTAAACCAGGAATTATTCACTTTTGTGGGGATGTTCAAGCTGTAAAAAATTTAGTTAATGCAGCATATGCATTGGGATCAGCAAGTGCGGAACGTGTTGCTTCAAGTATCCTAAAAACTAAAATGCAAAAAGAAAATATTTTTAGAGGTGAAAAATTTACAATTGCTACTCATGGGAAACCATTGAGTATTGTAACTGGGACTATGAACAAAAAAAGTGATTGTGCAAGTTTAAATCAAGTGTCTTTTGGAACAAATATGGAGCTTGTAAAATGTTTAGAACTATCCCAGTGTAAAACCAAAAAAATGTTTTCTATATTTAGAAAGAATTTTGGGTTTCAGTAGTATTGAAGGAAATATAATTAAAAAATTAGAAACTTTAAAAGCTGAATAGAATGAATATTTTTATGCAAAGAAGAATTTTTTAAAGCATTTTTTTTATTATACAATTTTTTATAGTAAATAAATCAATGGTTTATATAAAGGATATTGATGAATTTATACATGTTATAATCACTAAAAGAAATATTGCCCTCTTTTAACAATTATAAGAGTTGGTGTGAATTCTGGTCAAGGTTTTTTAAAAGTCACAGTGAATGTTTTTAATCTGCATGATAAAACTAGCAGCCAACCTGACCTTGATGATGCTGGAGTGAAGCGTTGTTTTATTATATGCTATTGAAGAAGGAATACCTGGAAACACAATGGAAATCTTAGGAAATTAGTTGATTCTCTTAATCTTCAAAATATTAACTATTCTGTTGCATTCGATTTAAAGTGTGCAAATCCAATGTTTGGCATTACAAGCCATGCTGGAAAATATAGTTATCCATAGTGTGAAGGAAAGTCTTTTGGATTGTGGAGTAAAACGAACTCTTGGTTCTCTTGATTATCAATGCAGTAAATACTTAGAAGCTGGAAAACCAAAACCAAAGATGGCTGATTATAAAAATGTAATTAATCTAAGAGTTTTATATCTTGAAGAAGATCCAGACACAGTTATAGAAAATTTAGTTCCAGTACCTGAGTTGCATATATTAATTGGAATAGTCACAACTTTTGGAAAGTTTTTATCAAAACTATGGTCTGGCTTTGAACAATGGTTAAACTCAAATTATATACATTTTTAGAAGTTACCATGGCATTGGGTTTGATGGCAATAATGCCAACCAACTTTTAGATAAATTAGATGTTCTTGCTCTTGATATTGCTGATCAAGGAAAACTTAATTTATTTCCAGTTATTGAATGTTTAAGAAAGGTTAAAGCAGTAAAGCTACCTTTGGAGAAAAAATTATTGGTGATATGGAATCTGCTGTTATGGAATTTGAGACAGCTTATGCTAATTTAATGGAGTATATTAATCATTACTTAGAGAATATTTCTTTAAATATAACATGAAAAGTTCAAATTGCAATTAAACATATTGTACCATTTCTAAAAAGTACCAATACTGATAATGGGCTTGGAATTTACTTAGAACAAGCAGGTGAATCTGTTCATTACGAGTATAAAAAAACATGGTCTAAGTATAAGACACGACAAAACCACTCTGATTATGCTAAATGATTGAAGTCAAGTGTTGTCACATTTTCAACATTTAATAAATAGTTAACATGTTTATATTTTAAGTTAATATATTGTTGACCCACAATCAAAAAGTGTTGCTTTTTAAGTATTTCAATAGCATGTAAGATTAAGTATCTATAAAATTTAATACTATTTATGTAACTCTAAAGCTTAGTCAAGATATTTGTTCACATTAAATCCATTTATTGTATTTTGTTATTATTTTTTACCTAAACTTTTTTGCTATGTTATCTTTTAGAGAATATATGTTCAAACACTTTTTAATGCTTTATAATATAAGTATACACAAGTATAGAGTAAAATTAGGTTAAGGCATGTGATAAATTTTATTTTTCCTAAAATTACGTGAAATACATGAACTTAAATAATATTACCTATGTACTGCCCCTCCCCTTTAAATCAAATGTCAAAATGTGTAAAATTTTTATTTCAACCAATTTTTTTAAATTCACCTCCCCAAGGCCGAGAAGGCCACTACAGACAAGGAGGCTACTTAATTGTGGTTATAATCCTCTCTCTTAACTCTATAACTCTGAAACACAAACCTTGACAATCAAGGCTGCTGCGCAGAGAAACAAGATGAGCACGGTACGGTATGTGGTGGGGATTGAACTCGAGACCTCTTGCTTACGAATTTCTATGAAGGTTCTCAATACCCTTACTTAATTTAACTACTGTTTTATTTCTTAATAACAAAAAATTGGATGTGGGAAGACTTCAAACCTGGCGGTCAGTCTGGTCACAGTGCAAAGAGCTATATATTATGTTCCTTTTTCTTAACAATTGACGTTTTGCTGATTGTAAATAAAAATGTAATTATTTATATAAATAATTAAATAGACTTTTGTTTTGCATTTTATTATTTTAGTAAAAGCTCCTCTTATAATTACAAATAAATAATTAAGTCATAAATGTCTTAGTTACTTTTTTAACAAAAAAGATTTTAAGTGCCAAAAAAAGTCGTCTTTATTTTATAAATAAATATAAAAAAATAAAAAGTAATAAAAAAATAAATATAAGAAAACTTTGAACTGTCAAAAAAAATTAATTATTTAGATTTTCGGTTATGGGCCTATGAATTTATTGATGATGATAAGCCTATGAATTATGAGCTCATGAATTTGCATATTTTTCTGTTACAAAAATATTTGGTTTAATTTATAAATCTAAGTGGTTATTTTAAAAATTTAGTTCACAATTTTTATTAATTAAATAATTTAAAAAAATTGCGATTACTTTTATATTACATAATGTATTTTAATATTTTTTTATCAAAGTTAAAAAACATATTTTAATAATTTTTATAAAAATAAAATAAAAAATTTTAAAATTAAATACATTTTTAAAATATTTGAGTAAAGCATTTTTTTTTTGAAACCAAATTATAATATTTTTTATAAAGTGACACAAAATGTAAAAATACAAGATTTAAAAAATTCTATTCTAAGAAAATATTCCAATTCAAGAAACCATTTTAAAGATGATCTTATATATTATAACTTGATTGTTTTAACGATGATCACATTATTTTAAGATTATCTAAATTTTAATTGAAATTTTCCACATTTTACTCAACCATAAGCTAGAAGGAAAGTATTTTAAGTCAGAGTTAATTTCTTTTAAGTTTTACTCAAATAATCATGTCCTACAATGCAGTAGGGCATGTGGCAGGCTGTGCTGGAGTACATGTTTCCAGTAGCAGAGGGATGAAAGTAGCAAAGAGTTATGCAACAGGCAGGGATGTCATGGTCATCAGGCAGTACGGGACAACTCGCAAGGGCAACTGAAATTTAGAAAAAATACCAGCAAGTAGCCTGACAGGGCGATTAGAGAATTCTTACTTATAAAAGATTATTTAATAATAAATAGTAGGTACTGAATACCAAATTGCATTAATTGCACAAATTATAATTTGTAAAAAAAATAAGCTGAATTAGATTAGACATGCGTGCGATTTAGAATGCTTCAAAATGTGACTATAATTTTTTAAATCTTTTTGTCGAAATTTGAAGCACATTTTCTTTTCAATTCAAATTGTGTTTCAAAATAACATTTTCTTTAAATTTAAAAGCGCTAACAACTCATTTTTTTAAATGTTATCATTGCATTTTAAATCATGATAATGGGCACATAAATCATTAATTATGCTTAAACTTTTGTTTGCCATAGTTAAAATAAATTTTTATTTAAACTTTGTCAAACAAAAGTTGGAGCATTATTAATGAAGCACATGGAAATTTTTTACTAAAAAAGAAGTTTTTGCATATTAAAGTAAAATGATTCAGAAAAATTCAGATTCAGACAAAGTGATTGAAGATTAAACAAAATGTAGTAAAATTTTATTCATTTTCTAAAAAGCTCTCGGTCTTTTTCTAAAAAGATCACCGGTCTCGATCTCACCGTAAAAGCTCTGATCATTGACAAAATTTTAAGCTTTGATCATTGTTTAGGCATTGGTCCAACGTTGTGTACAATATTGGCCCACTGTTGTATACAGCATTTACCCATCGTTGGCCCAACATTGTATACAACATTGGCCTAATATTGTTTGTAACATTGGGTCAATATTGTATAAAACGTTAGGCAAATATTATTATAAATCAGCTATATAATAAATTTCAACAACAAATGTTGTATATCAGCCTAACATTATATACAACATTAGATTGTTGTTACAAATAGATGATTTCCATCGGTATATTGAAATTTATAGAGAAATAAAAACAAAAATGTATGATACAAGTATAAAATTTTATTTATTTAATTTACATAATTTTTTCCTTAAATATAAATATTGCAAACACCAAACATAAACCAAAAACTAACACATTGAGTTTTAAATAAAAACAATTCCCAATTTTTTTTCTAGTTTTTATTTTGTCAATGACAAAATAAAAACTAGAAAAAAAACAGATATCAATTATGACAAAAAATAAATAAAAGTAAGAACATTACACATAGCTTTTTCCATTGCAATACTATTAAACAATTAATATATATAATTAAAATAAATATAATTAATTTGTTTTTAATTTGACAGTTTCTTATTAGTTATATTTTAGTAGTCTTTTATTTTAACTTTTTCTTTTTTAGTTTTTTCTCCGTACTTAAGATAAACTACCAAAACTACCGTACTTAAGATAAACTACCAAAACTACCGTACTTAAGATAAACTACCAAAACTACCGTACTTAAGAAAAACTACCAAAACTACCGTACTTAAGATAAACTACCAAAACTACCGTACTTAAGATAAACTACCAAAAAAATCAGACTTAAGAATGACTCAAGACATTATTTCAGTGACCCAAAGGGCGACCAGGAAAAAACTGGAGGTTACACAACTGACAGTAAAAAATAAAAATAGGGACAGTAATTCACAAACAGAATGAAATCTTCTTATCTCAGGACAATTCTCATGTCTAATATCATGTTTCTATTTATCTAACTGCATACTTATTCCTCTATAATGTAAGTCTTGCATATCAATTCTCACGCTAAGTTTGTTTAATTTAGCATGACAAATCAAAATATATATATATTTTATTAGAACCTTGAGATACATCTGAGTGACCAGTTGATGATAGCCTAGCAACATGATCAACACCGATTCTTTCTGCTTCTTCAGATGCCAAAGTGTAACTTATTTCAATGAATGACGTTCGAGGCTATAATAAATATATAATAAAAACAGACACTTGATACACAAATAAAATTTCATTCAAACTATTTACAAAAATAATTATATAAACACTCATATACTTAAAAATGACACAATATTTTTTATTCTTGACATTTTTTTAACATAACTATTACATTTTCAAAAGACTTAATCTTAAATAAAAACTCTGGATATTAAAAATAGAATATTTTACAGAGAAACATTAACAGACAAAATATATACATACCAAACTAATAAAAATTATTACAAAAAAGACTTAGTAAATAACCAATCAATATAAAAAAAATCAAAATAAACTAAACTGGCAGTTTAATTAAATAAAAGTTATTAGGTAAAGAATTTTCCCATTTAATGTGAAGCGCTTCTTTTACCTTTGATTTATGTTTGTTTGTACATTTTTTTTAAAAACAATATGTGCATGACATAAATGTTATCTTTGATTCTGAATGTATCCCAAGAATTTTTAAATCATCTTCATTAAAAACATAAAATTTGAAAGTTACAATTAAAAAAGAACCAGATTTCCTTTTTTCAGATGTGGTTATTAAAAAATCCAGTTCCTTTTTGACATTAGCTTATAAAAGACTAATCCAAGTCTTTTACAAAACATTTTAATTTTGTTCCCTCTTGCTATAATCAATTTTTTTTTTTTACAATTAACTCTATATATAACTTGGTCGTAAATGTTGTTTGGTTAATTGAGCAAAAATACTTGGTTGGGATTTAAAAGACAAAAAAAATCTTTTTTTTTGTCTTTGTAAATCTGTGTTATAAATTATCTTAAAACTGATAAAAAAAATTCTATCAACATCAATTAATAACTTGTATATAAATGCATCAATTAATAACTTAAATCAATTAATTAATTGCAAAAATCTGACTAACGGTAATTCTTTTGAAGTTTTTTACATTGCTCCAACCAAACAAAAATGAAAGGTAAAAGAGCCCATATTAAAATAGAAAATCCATCACATAATAAACAAGCGTCTCATTATACTTATGTTACATTTATCTCTCTAATTAAACTGCTAGTCTATTCTATTTTGATTTTGGTTTTTTATAAAGTCATTTTTATCGATTTTTTATGTATATTTTGTTTGTTAATATTTCTCTGTAAAGTCTTCTATTTCAATGTTTGTTAAAGAATTTTATTGTACAATTAAATCTTTTAAAAATGTAATAATTATATTACAAAATATTTTGTTATATATATATATACATATATACATATATATATATATATATATATGTGTGTGTGTGTGTATATATATATATATATATATATATATATATATATATATATATATATATATATATATATATATATATATATATATATATATATATATACACATGCACACACACACATGTGTGTGGTTTTTATTTCGGTGGAGATTTCAACATTTTCCAGCATTTCTGCATTTTTCCAGGACAACTAGTTTTGCAATAACTTAAAGCAACTTTATTATCATTTCTTTACATCAAAGTAAATGGAATTGTTGGATAGACTGTAAGGTATTTGTTCAGAAAAGGTTCAAATATAATTAAAATATAAGCAAAGAAATATAACTTAAGAAGCAATTAAATGATCACAAAGTTTTTTTTTAATGGCTATTGCTCTTGACATTTCTAAAGCTTTTGATAAAGTTTGGCATGCTGGTCTTCTCCATAAGCTTTTTTCTTATGGTGTATCTGGTAACATATTTAAGATTATTGAATTCTTTCTTTCCAATCGCAGCATAAAAGTTGTCCCCGACAGACAGCACCCTCCTTCATATCCTGTTACTTCAGGGGTTCTTCAAGGTTCTGTCCTCAGCCCTATACTCTTTTTAATTTACATTAACGATCTTTAAGAAATTCTCACATCTAGGTGGCGTTTGCTGATGGTACTACCATTTATTCTAGTCATGATAAGAAGCCAACACTCTCTTCGTGAGGGGTTTTGAGCTTGAAATGGATCTCACTTCTGCTGCAGCATGGGACTCACAGTGGCTGGTGAACTTTAATTCAGATAAAATCCAAATTTTTTCATTTTAAACATAGTTGGACCTGCTCTTGCAACCAGCCTTCAACCATTGTCACATCGTTCTAGTGTTGCTTCTCTTTCTTTCTTGTAAATACTATAATGGACACTGCTCTAAAGAGCTAGCGTCTCTTGTGCCATCTACTAAAACTCATTCTCGTGCTACTCATCATTCAATAAAGTCTCATCTTTTTTCTGTGACTGTTCCTAAAACTCTTATTCGCACAGTTTTTTTCCTCGGACATCAGTTCTTTGGAATTCACTTCCTTCATCTTTCTTTCCTTATTCATATAATTTGCAAATTTTTAAGTCGTCTGTCAATCGTTATCTTGCTTTACAAATTTTATTTTTTCTCTTCCAGTAACTTCCAACTCTAATAGTGGTTGCTTGCAGCCTTGTTGGAAGCAAAGATGTTGAGAAAAAAAAAGAAAAAAGAAAAAAGGTAACCACTTTTTTGTTTTTAAACCGCCTAAAATAGAAATCAAGAATCATTTAGAAACATTTTGAATCATATCTATTCATATTGGTTCTCTTGTCAATACTTTTATATTAATCAGTAAGTCAGATGGTTCTCAAAGAATGTTGTCTGTCTAACTGTAA
>NC_088920.1:71872500-71947500 GCF_038396675.1 Hydra vulgaris | reverse complement strand
GCAAAGAAAAATTTGTTTTTATTACACTAACTTTTCCATCAAAAATGTTCAGTAAAAGTAAAAAAAAAAAAATGTTATAGGCATGTAAAAAAGTGTTATAGGCGCGTAAAAAAAGAAATCATAAAATAAACAAAATTTTTTAAAATAACAAAAATAGTTACCTAATTGAATAAAAAAAAAAATTGAAAAAGAAAACAAAAAATTTTATTATTTAATTAGTTAAAAAATAGTACACATTAAATTTATATTAGCGTCACTTTTGATATTTTAAATTTTGTTTGTTTCGTTATAAAGATTTTATAACAAAATGTTTTTTCATTTAAAAAAAAAAAAAAGAAAAAAAAAAAAGAAAAGAAAAAACATTAACTATTACAAACTTTAAAAAGTTTATTTTTTTATATTTAAAAAAAGCAACTTTTTATGGATATAACTCTTTTATTAATTTTTTTGCTTAAATTTACTCTTGAAGAAATATAGCTCTTGCAATGTCTTTGTTTATATTTATAAGTTTTATTTTGTGAAAAATAATAGGTTAAAAAAATAATATTTTATAATAGTTACGTCATCTTTATATAAACAACATATTTTGCTATATCGAAAAAGTAAAAACAGAAATTTTCTTATAATTAAGAAATTAGGAATTTTGATTAAAAAAGTTATTTAAAATAAAAAAAACTGGTTGTTCTTTTTTCGCAGTTTTTCTTCCTCCTTTTCTATTTTTTACAAAAAATTAAATTCCTTGTAAACATGTTATAATTTAAAAACAGGATAAAAAATATTCATAAAGTGTAAGATTAACTTTTTTGTTTTAAGGCAAGTGAAAGCCTTAAAACAAAAAAGTTAAACATACAAAAAAAAAATTTTAGTTCATTTACAATGGTAGAGAAAGGAAAGAAAGAAATTTATGTTAATGATAATAATAAAAATAAATTTAATTCTTTAAAATTAAAAAAATTTATAAATTTATATTGAAACAAAAAGGTTATAATAATTATAAGAAACAAAAACTTGTTGTGTGGTAATTTATTTTATTGCGGTAGTTTAAAAAATGTCCTTAAATAATAAAAGAATACAGGTAATTTAATGATGTCAAAAAATCTAATGCTAATGAGCTAATGAGTTAAGCCGTTTTTTATTTAAAACAAGTCCTGCAGTTAGGATTTTAGGATCTGGAAACTGCTTGTGGGATCATTTTGACCACAATGCTGGCTTTGAGAATGGATTTGAGATCTGTAAATGAGTAACTTGGTTAAAGACACTAAGATCAGATCTTACTAAAAGACAACTCACCACATTTGTAAGCTGGATGAGTTACAAAACTAAAAGCTTCAGTTTTGTAACAAATTTTGTAACATCTTTGTTGTTTGCTTTTTTATTAGTAATAACTCTCTTGTACTACCTACTAATACAAGTAGTCTTGTTTTTTCAACCTTAAGTCTATAACCTGTTTGACACCAATGCAACATTTAGTAACAACCAGGTCCCATTAATAAATAAATGTGTAATATATGTTTTTTGTTAATCTGATTTAGTGGCTTTTTAGTCTTTACCCCAAAATCCCAAGTTTTAGTAGGAATGATACTCATTAACTTTCTTCTAATGTTAAATCAATCAGAAATCTTTATATAATTATATAAATCGTATATAATTTTATGATATTTTATTGCATATTAGTTTCATTAGTTTCAAATTTATATTGAAACATTTATCAATTTATATTCAATCATTTATATTGATTTCATTAATTTATGTTGCCCTGCTCCACCATACTTAAACCAGATTTGATACTGCTCCATCACAACCATACTTAAAACAGATTTGATACTCATCATCACCGAATGAAATAAAAGATTCTTTAATTAAATTCAAAACAAAGCCAACTGTCATTCTTACAAGCTCTTTGTATTAAACAGATATACCTTTTCTGTCTAAAACAATTGATAGTACTTGTGTCCTCTCCTTTTTAATCACACAGTTCATACAGATTTTATTTGTTTTGAAATGATTCTGCAAGCATCACTCTACTTCATAAATGGTGATGAAAATATAAATACAATGTATTTTTCTTAAAATGTTTTTCCCTGAGGTAATTATAACATACTTTTTCAGACATTTTTTAACTTTTATTAAATATTCAAAATAATTATAAGGTATTTTTTTAATGGCCGAATATGCTACAGCGATATATCAAATAAATCAAATAAATAAATAATTAATTTTCTTATTCTTAACCAAAAACAAAAAAAAAATAATAAAATGCAAACTTAGCAATTGAATGTATGTATGACTTCCATGAGAGGTCAGTAGTGAACAATAATATAAAAAGACAAAAAGAGGACTCAGCAAGAGGTTGCTATTCATCAATAAAAGAATGTTGAGAGTATCGCGTTGTTTACAGTAAATAACTTTTGTTGGAGTTAAAGTGATAAAAAAAGAAGACTTTTTTGTCAAGAGAGGATATAAAATTGAGTCATCAGCAAATAGATCTACTTCAGATGCAAGGTTGTCAGAAAGATCAATAATATAGATGAAAAATAAAACAGACCAAGAATAGAACTTTGAGTTACCCCAGAAGTTACTGGAAATCAAAAATAGTGTTGGCTTTTAAAAATTACTCTATTAAAACGGTTAGAAAAAAATGATTTGATAATCTCAAAAACTTCCCAGAGGCAGTAGTGGTATAGTGGTAGAGCGCTTGCTTCATAAGTGAGAGGTTCCGAGTTTGATCCCCACCAGGTCCCTAGTAGTACCAGGCTCAACTTGTTTCTCAGAGCAGCGGCTTTGTTCATCAAGGTTCGTGTTTTGGAGTTATAGAGTTAAGAGAGGGTTATAACCTCAAGATTGAGAGAAGACAATAATTGATAATCAGACAATCATTGGAATGGGTAAGAATGTTCACCGGAGTCTTTAAAAAATGGAACCAGCATTTTCCAGCACGCAAGAAAACAAGATTCAGTCTTAATAGTTAAACACTTAATAATTTAGAGGATACAAAATAATTTAGAAATATATGACACAGTAAAGATACACAGATAAAATGTTACTGATGAAATTTTTTTACCAAACATATACTAGCAATAAAGACAATAAAGATTGAGTGATTATATAATAACACTTTATGTTTATAATTTAAATATCTAAAATTTATATTATAGAAACTTTCCAAATATGTTTAAATATACAAAATAAACTAATTATTCTTATAATAACAATTTTTTCAGAATTAAAAAAAAAAGCATACATTAGCTGATTTTGAAAAAGGATCCAACTTCAACAATAAGGAACTTTCATTTATTACAGTTAGCTAAAAAAAAAATTTATAGCAGTTTAAGGTTGGTATTTTAAGTTTTAAAAAATTATTTTCATCTTATAGAGAAGGATAAGTACGAATACTCCAGAGCAGTAGTTGCCAACCCTTTTTGTGCACAAGCCACGAGCGGCTCCTTGTTGCACCTATATTTCACTCCTAACAAACTGTTTCTTAAATTCAATAACAAATTGTTATTGAATTTAAGAAACTTGAATACTTTGCACAGTTTTCCTTCAACGAAAAACCTCTTGATGTTAGAAGTGGAGATTTAATTATATCCTTTAAACAATAAATAAATTAATGCATTAGATTTTGCAACCACAATCTAATTCGCTACTTTTTTCTTTTCACCCATAAAATTTTGTAAACATTGTGGGTGAAAACACTAGATTATTAGATTTTAAAATCAAGATTGAGAATACAAGATTCCTTAAGATTTCAGTAATAAAAAATAATACAGAAAAAAAGAAATATGGCACTTGACTCAATAAGGTTTCTAACCACTGCTTTAGAGGGTGGACAGGAACATATTAGATATGGACAGGATGATGAATATCCATAAAGGGTGAATACTTAAAATCTTTTTATTTTCTTAACTTTACTTTAATAAAATAAAAAATAAAAATAAAATATAAAAAATAAACCTGCTTATGAACAGTTATGTCACATTCCGTAGCTTCTGACCAACCAACAGTGTACCAACCAAGAAAATCCAAATCTTTAAAAACCTGACGAACTAAAATATGTCTTAAAAATTAAACACAACTAAGAAAATAGATATGGTATATATAATAAGGTGGTGCTTGAAACTTTTTTAAAAATGTCTTCTCACATGCTTTATATGTACACTATGTAAAAAAACAACACAAAGCTAAAAAAAAAATTTATCATTTTTTTTTCAATTTTATTCAGGTGTTCCAAGAAGTCCTTATAGTCTTATCACAGAGCACCGCGGATGAGCATTTAATTGGAAGTTCAGGCCTCCTTCCAAACTGATGTCGAAAAACTTGCCTAGAGGTGGAGTTTGTACCATGGATCCTTTGTTTCTGAGGCAAGTGCACTATCACTGCACCACGACTGCTTTTCAGAGATTTTCAGAGATTAATAAGCTGAAAGTAGTCACTCACTATATACACTATTAATTGGAGATAATAAAATCTTAGCAAATTCTACTAGGTTTGAGTACTGTTTTGATTGATGATTGGCATTTGATGACCCATTCAGGGGGAACAGTTACAAAAAATATCATTTCAGTTGTAATTAACTTTTCTGTTCAACTTGATCTGTGGGCATATTTTCTGAAACTTTCTCAAAACGTTTCCAGAAACTGTTGTGTATTATCTCGATGGGTGTATCATTTCTTTTCTTGTAAATGTAAGACAAATCATTGCTGATGATTTATTCATCAAGAGATAAATAATAACTGGTGCTACTAATTTCAAATTGTAATTTTAGCAATGCTTTGAAAGCATGTTGTAGTGAATAAAAAACTTAGCAGAACTCTAAATCTCATACTCTTGTATATCTTTTATCATATTGCAGACCAGAAAAACGCTGTGTTTTGCAGTTAAATGGAAATATATTATCAACGAGCATGATTATGGGCACTAATCATTAAGTCATTGAGAGTGATTGTTAGCATTGTGAATTGGTTTTGCCCATACTTGTAAAAAGTTTTTATTTGTTATACAGCATTTATTTGTCAATTAATATTTTGAAACTATTATCTACTGGACAATACATTTGAATAAAAAGTTCAACTTTTTATTTATTGTTTGCATCTGATTGCACTTTTTCTTACCTAGTTTTTATTTCTTCTTTTGTTTAAAATAAATTTATACTTAATGTTTTCTTATCATTAAAACATTTTAACTATACTATGTAACTATGAAACGCTAAAATTCATCAATTGTTTCTTTAAAAATATTTATACATAACAATTTTAACAAACATTTTAATGAAATTAATTAAAATTAAAAACGTATTTTTATAATACATGATATTTTTAGCAAACATTATTTTACAAAATCAAGTTGAAAACATTTACTATTATATACATAAGAGTGATTCTTTTAAAGGGCTTTTTTTCTTTTATACGCTGTTTTTGTGATGCGGGTCATTATATTATGTGCATAATAAAAGATGGTGCAAATAGTAGCCTCTTTCTCAAAAATTTTTTCAATTCGACCTCTGAATCCATGGCACATCTTCTGGATGTAATTGCTTAAAATACCATCCCAGCCTTAACTAGGGAGGTCCTGAGAACAGTGTTTGGGTGCACAAGTATCTGACTGAAGTTTACTATCTAACAAGGTCAAAATTCATTTGCTTCTTTCAAGTCTGTTAGCCTTATTACTTTAAGTCAGTAACGACCAAGCTATTCTGACTAAAGATCCAATATCACATTTTATGAGGTTTCTCAATGTTATCTCTGATATGTCATCTGTACACCGTACAGATGGCAAAGTACCTCAGTCAACCGGAACTTGACAGCATTTACCACCTTAGGAATTTACTTTGAACGTGCCCATCCACTTTTTTTTTTCTATTCAACACTGTATAATGATTATATGTGGATAACAAAGTGTGTATATCAATTTTATTTGTATAACGATTATATAAATATAATTTTTTTAAAATAAGCTTTACTGTTTAAATAAATAACTTTAGTCTTTAGCAAAAACATTTATAAAAAATTTTTAGTTTAAAATCAAGTAAATAAGTATTAGTTTCTCCCACTCAAATTCTTGAAACGAGAGCAATTTTATACTCTCTTTACTAGGTTATCAAGGTTACCAAGCATTGTTTCTTGTGCCCAAAAGCCTTCAATATTAGAAAGTTTACTCCTGCTTTAAAAAAAGACCTAATATTGGCTTAACTGTGATGGACAGGACAACATTAAGTAACACAATTTTTTGATGTATAATAATAAAAAATAAATAATGCCTTCAAGATATAAACATTTTAAGTAACACATCTTAATGTTTCCATATAGATTATTTAATCAACAAAAAAACAGTATGCATTTCACTGATACACTGATACAATCAGTTGTACATAAAATGTACTATGCGTCAGAATTTTTGATGGTACTAAACAAAAAAACTTTTTGTGTCATCTCAACTTATAAAATTTTCTTCAGCCATGTAACACATGAGAAAAAAATTTTTTAAGTTTATTTTTTTAAGCTAACTACTTTAGTGTTATTTTACATAAGCACATGTGAAGGATTTAAGAAAACTTTTTATTTAAATATTGTTTTAAGCACTAAACCAACATACAAAGACCACCCTAACATACAAATGAACAAATTTTATTTTTTACACTTACATTGCTCTTCTTTACTATGAAAGTAAGCTAATTCAATAATTACTTTTCCAGTTTCATTAATTGAATGTTGCAGTTCAAACGAGTTGAACAGCTCCAAATTTCTACCATTCTGCTTTCCAAGAAGAGCACCATAAACTAAATGTATCATTTAAAAATAATAATAAAAACAAGGTTAATATTTAATAAGTATGATGAAAAAATTGGTATATAAATAAAATTCAGAATAATACTAATATAATTTTTTTTTAATTAATTAAATTTAAAAACAAGATTGTTTCAATTAATAAAAATTTGATTAGAATTATACTTTTAAACAAACTTTAAACAAAAAACATTTCTGATTTAATTCAAGACATACACAGACTTATGTGTGTAAGTGTAGTCAACAACAACAAAAACTGTATACAACAAATTGTTTTAAAAACAAAATTCATATTAAAAAATTTTTAAAAAATCTTTTTGGCAAAAGAGGGCATCTATAAAGTAATAATGTACTAAAACTATTTATTTAGATCCCCCCCCCCCTCCATTGTATGCACCTGTATGGTTTTAACAACCTTCTTCCCCTCGCATAAAGCATAAACTTTTCAAAACATTAAAAACAAAAAAACTTTAAGTTAAATTAACAAATTTATGTTATCAGTAATTCTCGACACTGATTAAATTCAATGCTTAAGTTTAAAAAATAAAATTAAGTTTTAGGAGATTTAGTCAAGCTGCAGGGGGTGTTAAAGACTTGAACCTGAATACATACTTTATGGAAGACCCTTAATAAATAACATCACATGAGATGCATCCTGTTCAACTTAAGTCAATGTATGTTTAGAAGCCCAACAGATGACTGTTACAGTTACAGCAGATGGCTGTTACACTGTTATAGTATCACATTAGGCCGGGTGAATAAAAAAGAGCAATTGCTTTTACTCAGTAATTGGTCAGCTTTACATGAATAAAAACTTCAACAATTTTGCTCAAACTTTTATTAATGTAAAGCTGAACAATAACTCCAAAAACGCTGAGTAAAAATTGCTTTTTTTTTATTCACCCAAAATTAAAATTGCAATTGCCTTTTTTTATTCACCTGGCCAAAAAGAAGACCCTTTGACCATAATGATTATCACATGTAGATGATTCCTGTTCAAACTTAAGTCAATGTATGTTATCAAGCAGCAGATGGCTGTTACACTGTTATAGTATGACATCTTTATAACATCTTTTCTCTTCTATTTTTAATCCTTATCATTTCATTTTCTTTTTTTCACAATTCTCTTGAGAATTAATGTCGTTTTATAATTACAAAAAGATGTTGGAAAAAGGTATTTTTTAATGCTAAGGTCCATTATTATCAAGTTACTATACCTCCATAAGTTATTAATAAAGACAATTCTAATATATAATCTCTAATACATGGGTATGATCTTATTATCCTTTGTCAAGTGTTCTACAGAACACTTGACAATCTTCATTAACAATATATTTCTCCATTACTCTCTAAACTATTTTTGATTAACTGAACCTCGATTTCATGCCTGCAAGAAAATGGAATTTATGGTTCCAATTTTTGAAAACTCTAGAATCTATTTAAAAAATATGGAATCTATTAAAATCTATTTTTACCATAGTTTTTATTATTAGTTATAATTTTTAGTAAAGTTATCATGTTATAGTTACTATTTGTAATGTTTTTTTATTCATATTATTATTAATAATATTATTATTTTTATTATGTTACTATTGCAATTATTAATATTATCTTTATTCATTAGTGCTTTACTTTCCTTTCATTTTTTTTTTTTTTTTTTACCTTTTTTTATTTTCCTCTTTATTTTATTTTAAATTTTTTCAATGTTTTATTTATAGTTTTTTTGTTTTTGATTTTTAGGTGTCGCTCCGTTGACTAGTTTTTAACTATATGAGTGACGCCTAACCTTATTTATGTGAGTTTATAAAATATTATTGTAAACTTCAAATTTTTTATGGTTAAATAAATGTATTAAAAAAAAAACTTTGACCCTACTAACTATCGCCAGTCTTCTTACTATTATTAGTAAAGTCTTTAAATAAAAAAAACTCTTATGTCACATTTATTTTAGCAACTTACTGCTAAATCATTAACCATTTTAACAAAAAGATTTATTCTGCATTAGATGAAGACACTGGTGATCTTATCCATAAGCCCTTTAAAATGGTGTTTCTGAAAAAGTTTTTGAAATTGAATCATTTCTCTCTATCTGCAACCTTATATCACCCATGAAGAACAACTCTCTGCTTCATTTCTAGAAAATCTTGGGGTACCAGAAGTAATCAAGATGTTTTTGGAAATAATTCTGTATTTTTTCTTATCTATAATAAAGAAATTATCTCTAAAGTAATTCAACTTGGTGATGGAACAACCATATACCCCAGTCTTAACAGAATATCATCACTTAAAACAGGCTGAAAGTCTTGAATCTGATCTTTCTCTTGTGACAGGTGAATTTTAAGTTTTTATCTTTTTCTTGGGGCAGGTGAATTTTAACCCAAACAAATGTTGTTTACTGGTAATAATTAAATAAATAAAATGCAATATTGTATTAATATAATAATAATATTGTTAAAACTCTTATATTAATAAACAGCAGCATTCTTACATATTAATGAACAATGAATGAACTGGGCCCTCTTTTTTATGTATTTCATTTATGACCTCTCAGGGAAACCATATATCCATTACAAAGCTATCATCTGCAAAGATATCATCTGTTAAAGTTACCTTTCTCTGCTACTATTTTTTATACTCCTAATTTCATCATCTAGCTTTATAACGCTTGAAAAATTTGTTTTATACATTTGGGCTGGGTTTTAATGAAGCCCATATTTTTTTGAACGAGATAAAAAAAAAAAACAAGTGATAAACTTATTTTGCTATTCCTCTACAATTTCTTTTTGTTATTCTTTTTTTTCTTTTTTGTTTGAAAAATTTAGATTTAAGTAAGAAATTTTTTTTTTACTGTCTTCATCTCCCTAAGATCATAAGGATCTCTAAAGTCAAAACACAAAAAAATTAGACTAAAAAATAGAATAGAAGCAAGGACATAAGTACAGATATTGACTTTAGGTTACAATGTGGGCAGAGAGTACCAAATTTTGAAGGATCTTATAAAATTTATAAAATTTTATAAGATCCTTCAGATCTGTAACAGATAGTCCTATGTTTAAAAAATTAAAAACTGTTTTTGAATGTCCTCAATTTAATTACAATCAAACAGAACTAATAAAGTTTGATTGGAAAGTAAGGTGAATAAGGCTGTAAGAGGAACCTTTCTTGAGAAAGCTGCACAAGATTCTTTGAACTTTAGTAAAGAATACAAAGGGAAAAGAAAATAAAGATTTTATCAGAGAAGATAGAAAGGAGCTTGCCGAACTTGTTGTGTGTTACCTTTTTCCGGCTTCAGTAAAACTAAAAAAACCCGGTTCATCATGCGAGGTTCCTATCCAAAGCGCTTTACTACCTAAAGCTACAGCTTCTATCGAGCCAAATTGAGTTCGTAAATCAGAACAATAAATTCAAGACAGAAATCAGGCTAATAAGTGAATTTACAGGGTTTTTTTTATGCCAAATGGTATTTACAGGCTAATGACGCTATTAGAGGTCCCTTTCTTGATATAAAAGCAATACACCAAATGCAAAAGTACCAAAAAATTTGTACCAAACCAGATGGTGTCGGTGCATTTTTAAACTCTCTATACAAACATGATTGGTATTTAGATTCAACAATGATTCCTCTTCTCTGTCGGGTGATGATTTGTCATTTGAGGAGAATGCAAACCTTGCAAAAGTAATTCTAACTTTTAAAATTTTAGACTCAATCTGTTTTTAAAAACTTTCAGAACTATGCCAAATCTTTAATTGTAGTAAATAATCATTAAGAAAGATCTGTTGGAATGATGCAGCAATTTATTCACCAATACAACAATGAGGAAGATAAACAGAAGAAAAAGTTGAAAAAGTTCGGTATGCTTTCAGAACACCTGGAAGACGTTCAAACTTTTTAAAAGTAAATTTATTGAAAGCTTATCTTCTCTTAATAAAAAGAAGAAAATTGGTGAAGATGAACATCAACACAACTAAAATTCTTTGAACCTAAAATTTAATATAAAAACATGAAACTATTATCAAATATTGTAATTTTTTCAATTCAAAATACATAAAAATATTAAAAAAACAAACGATGATACCATGTATTTCTACTCAAATATATAGGTAAAACAGCCGAGGAAAAAAGTTTCAAATTTTATTAATTAAACTCCCCTCCCCCCCCCCCCCCTAGATCTGTGAAATTGGCAATTTTTGAAGGTTTTTGAGAACTTTTTTTCTAAAAAAGTGCTTAGGGCATATGGATTGAGTGGTTCTGTTGAGCTCAAATTATTTGGGAGTTATATTTTTAATATTTTCCCCAAATCTAGAGTGTATGGTATTATATATATATTATATATCCTCAAATTGACTACCCCTAATACACACACACACACACACACATACACACACACACACACACACACACACACACATATAAGTATGTTTTGATATGAACCTGGCAAAGGTTGTGATGTTTAATAAAGATCAATAAAATTACAGTAACACTGACCAAGACCGAATCAAAGCGTCATTACATTTTGTATTATTTAAAATGAAGATCTGTTACAGATCATTAAGTGGAATCAGGTAAGCCCATCAAAGCATTGACATATAGGTACTAAAGTAGACCAGTAAAAGATAATCACCTCATAAGCCCTATATAAATGTTTGAAAATAAAAAAGTTATGTAAACAAAATAGGTAAATTTTTTTAAGTAATGATATAGATGTTACAGATTTTTGGAGTGGCTCCACCCAGTTACTACCACAGGCATACTGACTAATGGTATAATAGAACATTATAACTTCTTTACAACATTATAACACCCTTAAAAATTAAAAAAAATAATAACTTTCAAGTGCCGAACCATGCGAACATAAATAATTTTTTAAAATATACAAGCCAACTTAAGAAACAATGCCATAATCAACATTTTTTAGTAAATTGAAAACAGAGACACCTGCCAAGTATTTTATGGCACAAATCTCTTTAAACAATATGAAACAACTTCAACAATTATGCTACATTTTAATGTCGCCTAAAAGTTGAAACAATTAAAGTAATACTGAAGTACATTGAATTTTATTATTTTTTTTTAAAACCACAATAATAATGACTCTAAAGTTATTTTAATTAATAGTGTTTTTGTTTTTTAAAAACATATTTTTAAAACATGTGCAGAGTGTTGCCACATCGACTATCTTATAGCCTACTGCTACAAGGGAGTGTTGCTAAATTGACTATCTTATAGCCTGCTGCTAAAAGGAAGTGCTGCTACATTGACTGAAGGTATATATATATATAAATATATATATATATATTTATATATATATATATATACATATATATATATGTGTATATATAAATATATATATATATATATATATATATATATATATATATATATATATATATATATATATATATATATATATATATATATATATATATATATATATATATATATAAGAAAGAAGCTCACACCTTATTTTTTACAAATTTCACTATTTGGAACACATCAGGCAATAAACTCATAAAGGTAAGCGAAACAAGATAAAATTAGAATAAATGTTAAGTTGGTAATTATAAAAGATATTTCATCTACTTTTATCTTTAGATTATCACATTATTTTGTATAAAAATTTTATCTAGAGTTTTTTCTAGAATTTATAAAAAACTTAACTGAAAGCCGCATAAATATAAAAACATTAAAAAAAATGTTAGTGCTTGCCCCACTCTTAAAAATATCAGTTTGAAATACCAAAAAAATTTATGATATATCCTTGACAACCTAAAATTTTTGAGATTATTAAATCATTTCTTTCTAACTGCTTTATTTAAGTTATCTTCAAAGGTCAACACTCTTCTTTATTTCCAGTAATTTCTGGGGTACCTCAATATTCTATACTTGGTCCTGTATTGTTTTTTGTCTACATTAATGATCTTTTTTACAATCTTACATCTATGGTGGCTCTATGTGTTGAAGAATCAACTTTATCGCTTACAACAGGCAGCTGTACTTAAATCTGATCTCCCTTCTGTAACAGCTTGGGGCTTGCAGTGGCTTGCGAGTTAGTAAAATTGGATTTAGTGATTTGTAAAAAAGCAAAATTAAGCAAAAGGTTCACAATGAAATCAAAAACTTTTGTGCTTGCTCTGTCTGAAAAAATGTTTAAGACGGCTTACTGCTTTCCAAGCAGATCGAATATGCCAACCGTACAAGACGAAGATCAATATCAGTGATTTTCTGGTACCACAAAGATTCTTGGATTATCATTCACCACTGATCTCCCATGAAACTTTATATACAATGAACTCCAAAGTTAGCATCTGCTAAGGTTGCTTCTTTTCATCATGCTTGCTATAGTTTTACTCCTGATTTCATTCTCTACCTCTATAAATCTCTTAATGGAAGTCCAAGTATGTAATACTGTTGTCATATTCATGGTGATACTTCATCATATAATCACAATTTTTTCTCTTTTCTACAAATAACGGTCGCTACTCAAACAAGCTAACATCTCTAGTTCCATCAACCAAAACTTATTCTGGCTTAACTGATCATTCATCAAAGTTGTAATCTTTTGCTGTATCAGCCCATCAATTCTCCAAACAATTTTATTTGTCTGAAAATTTTATGTTGATATATTTATGCTAGTTCTTTTAATGACTCTCTTTCTCTTCTAGACAAGGTACAAAAAAACATATTGGAAACGTACTTGACCTGGTCTATCTGCTAAGCTTAAGCCTCTTTCTCATCATCGTAAAGTTGCATCTCTTTCTCTTTTCTACAAATACTATGGCCGCTGCTTAAAGGAGCTTTCATCTCTAGTTCCAAATACAAATTAGTCGCATAGGGATTCAGAACATACATCAACTAGAGTTTAGAATTTTGTAAGAACTATCTGTAGTTAGGTGGAGCTATTTTGATGCCCATTTCTAATATTAAAGTATAATATTGAAATATTTTACTGCTTTTGCTTGATCATCAACAGTTAAATTAGGTTCTTATATTATGCCTCAGCAAACATATTAAAAGGAATATATTTTTTTTCTTAAATTATATTATGTAGAATTATTATATTGAGCCTTTAGCATTATTTCAACTGTTACTTACTTTGTGGATTTCCTCCTTCCTGGGCTTTAATTCTTGTAAAATGATCAGAGATATTCATAATAACAAGTGGATGCAATGTAACACAAACACTAGCTTGTGCATCAGTTACAAAACCACACTGCTTATCAGAGAAGCTTTCTAAAGTCTTCATATTAGCAGTTGAACTAATTTTAGCACGTTTTATTTGAGAAAACATTGAAATTCATTCTAAACAAATTATTTAAATTTTATAAAATTATATAAATTATTAATTGTTGAAAAAAAAAAAGGAATTTCAGCAGTGAAGGTTGATGTCTGAAAAATGTCTGATGCATCTAGAAAAATATTTACAAGGGCCTCATAATTGACAAAATGCCTTCTGGTGAGCATTCCATTTACTAGACTATGCCTTGTTTAATATGGATTTTTTGTGTTGAACGGAAGATTTTTATGCAACAAATGAATAAATACTTTTTTATATTGCCAATATTTAATTTTTGCCCAATCATTCTAAAATTAAGCTTTTTAATAATTTTTAAGGTTTAAAGAGTACAAAATGAGTTTTTTTTTTTTTTTTTGCATTATGGCAAGGATATTTTATTGATGGCAACCATTAAACCAAGGATGTCAGATCATGATTTATGTATTTATTTACTTTATTTAAAAGATTTATTTACTATCAGCAGGTTGGTCCCATTAGCAAAATGATATATTTTTGGGTACTTAACACATGTTTAAATCGAAATTTTATTTCAGAATCTAAATTGCTAAATTTATAAGAATCTAAGTACAAAATATAGAACTATTTAATAGAATTAAAAACTGAGTAACTTGCTATACATCAACATTTGCTTATTTATTTTTTCTTTTAATTGATCTAATTTCTTTTTATTGATGTAATTCCTTAGTAATCCATGGCTTCAATAGCAATTTATTAGCTTTTTCAGCATTTTTATTGACAGTAGGTTTAGGATATATATCTAGTTGTTATTCGAAAATTAATATTGACTTATTATACTTGTATTATTATTGTTATAATTGTTGCTGTAAATTTATTATATTTGTCATTATTAATTGTATCATTAATATTATTTTATAGTATTTACAGACCTTTCAACCTATTTTTTTTTAAACCTTGAGATTTATTTAAAAAAACTTTAGTGTTATACAAAAACCTGGAGAAACGTAAAATCTAAAAAAAAATACGTTTTTTTAGTTTGGTTTTTAAAAAAAATTCAGATTGATTTTTTAATACTATATTATTTATTATATAATATAGTATTAAAAAATAATATGATATATTATACAATGCAATTTTTTTCACAACAAGAAACAGTAACATTAGTAAATACATTTTTTAACAGCTTTTTTATCTACACAATAACATATTGAATATGTTTAGCTGAATTTGTTTTTATATTTCTAAATCAGAAATTCTGTTTTGTCGCCGTTTTTAATCGAAATGATGTTTGTTGAACGCCGGAGTTTTAGAGCGTAAAAAACGGTTTTGATTCAAGTTGTCGATTGGGGACACCTTTTCACCTTTTCAAGATGTAATTGAGAACTTGAAAGTTGAAATTAAGAAACGTAAAATGTAATTGAGAAGATGAAAGTTGTAATTAAAAAACGTAAGATGTAATTTAGAACATAAAGGATGTAATTAAGAAACGTAAGATGTAATTTAGAAGATGAAAGTTGTAATTGAGAAACGTAAGATGAAATTTACAACATGAAAGTTGTAATTAAGTAATCGTAAGATGTAATCGAGAAGATAAAAGTTGTAATTGAGAAAAGTATAAAAAATACAAAGTTTTTTGTATTTTGAATTTTGTAGTCCTAATATACTTTGTAATTTAGGCATGAATAATAAATAAAACACAAATAATTTATTTACATAAAAATTTAAAGTTTAAATTTAAACAACATCATTAAAAACCACTGTAATATTCAGCTTGGACGTCTTCCATATTTAAAAACGTTGCGTAATGTGTAGTTGCATGTTGTACAGCGCGTGTACAATCACCTCCCATTATTGTATTTTTTGCCGCAGTAACAATTCTTTCTAAATACTGCATTCTTTGTTCCATAATCCCAGCACCAAATACAGGTGGAATGCGAATAACATTTTTAACGTTTATTTTTATTTTGGACCAGATAGCTTCCACTGGTTTAACATTGAGCTGTAGGGTCCTAATCGTAACAACTGAGTCGGTAAATTTTCTAACATCCTTTCCAAACGAGCACGATATGGAGCATTGTCTGTTACGACGACCAAATCCTCTAAACGATTCCCGGATGTAAGCCACTGGAAAAACAAAGCCAACATCTATTTGTTACAAGAATCTGCTTTAAATGATCCTCTGCGAGTTTCCATCATGACGATATTTGTTGTTGATATAGCTGCAATCAAATGTATGTTTGCACTATATGAAGAATGTATTTTCATTATTGCTCTTTTTCCCTGTTTGGCACATCCTTGCGTTTTTCTACAAAAAATATTAAATTTTGTTTCATCCAACCAAACTATCTGATGACCATTTGTGATGTGTTCATTAATATTCCGTTAATTTTTTTGGTTTAAAACCACCTCTTCCAATAAAATTTCAATTTCCGCTGTGGACCCAATTGTATGCTGTCTTATATTTGACACTTAAAGTTTGCGCCAGAGTCCCCCAATTGTCGATTCGAAAATAAAACATGTTTTCTTTCAACTTGCTCAAATTGGACAAGATGGTTTTGGATTTCCAGAAGTGATTGTAAACAACTTTATTGAAATAAATGCTTGCACGGATTCAATTTAATAACAGACTTTCTATTCATAGTGTGTTGACAAATAATGCAACGATCTTTCAATTTCATTACTGTATTACTATATTGCTTGTGCATACAAATGCTAAATTTGATATTATTACCTTATTAAAATGCATGTCCAAGAAGATCTTTTATTATGACCTTTAAGCTTACATTGAATTTGCTATTACAAATAATGTATTCTCATTTACATATCACGGTTTCTTAATTACAACTTTTGTTTTTCAAATTACATAGTGCGATTTATTATTTACATTTTAGGGTTCTCAATTACATTTTAAAATTTTTAATTACATGTTGTGTTTCTTAATTACATATTGCAACTTCATTACATGTTCTTCAACTAAATTACATGTTGCATTTTTCAATTACATCTTACTTTTCTTAATTACAACTTTCAAGTTCTCAATGACATCTCGAAAAAGTGTAGTTAGACTAGTAAGAATCGCTTACAAGGGGGATGGAAAAGGGGGAAGGGGAGATTTTATTCCAGATCTAATAAAGGAGGGTGGCGTAGAGTGGGATGAATGGGGGGGGGGGATAAATAAAAGTAGGAAGGGGGAATTTTTTTATGATTTAATACACAGTTTTCAAAAATCAACTTTTTTTATGCAAAAATATATACATAAGAATATTCAAAACAAAAAAATTCGAGAAAACAAACCAATTATCGCTGCAAAAAACACATGCAAAACATAAATTTTAAAAGACTTCTTTAAAAGGTTTAATACTTGTAACTAAATAAAAACTTCTATTATGCATGAAACTCTTTATTTATTTATTTTTTTGAAATAGTTTTTATGCAATATTTCAAAGAAGTATAAAAACTATTGTATTGATTTTTTTTTTAATCTTGTTTTTAACGGTTTTTTATATATATATATATTATACTTGATAACGCTTATTTTTATTTCATTTACTCGACTAAGTTATTTATTTACTAGTTGTGAAGGAAACCTCGTATTAGCAAAGCTAATTGAGACGAGTTCCCTTCGTACCGAAGTACTACTCATACGCTGAGTAGGCGGAGCCAGGATTTGAGCCTGCAATACTGGTACCACGGCCAAAAATAGTTCTGAACTTTTAGCAGTGTTTTAACCAACTGAGCTATCTTGACTCAAATTACTCCCTGGCAGGGAATCGAACCCTTGTCTACCGCGTGACAGGCGTGGATACTTATCACTATACCACCGAAGAAATATAGATGACGAGGGTATCTATATTACCTTGAAAAATTGTATTAAAATTAATTAAAAAAAAAAATAAATAAAGATTTATATCCATAATAGAAGTTTTGATTTAGTTATACGTGCAAAACATCTAACTAAAATGCATAATAATAACGATTTAGTTTTCCAAACACAATCTATTAACGAATTTAAACTATCTAGTGTAATAGCATTAAAGTCTTTTCTATGTATGTATGTAAAAAATTTACATTTGAATTTAAAATAATTTGGATAGAATTTAAGCAGGAAGTTTCAAGCCTCATTACCTATCAATCCTTTGGAAAGGAATGAGGTTTGAGCTACCTGGCAAAGTGTTGTTTCTCAGTGGTCTGTGATAGGACTGTTAGGACATTTGGAAGCACCTAAATTAATTTAAAAAAAGCTACTTAAAAAATCATTGGAATGATGTATATATGGTGAGAGCTGGCATCGAATATCCGGGATATTCTATATCTGGATAAAGAATATCCTAAGTGGGAAATTCAGTATAGTCAGCAAGAAGAAGACAGCTACTCAAGATACAAGTACACAGCTTTGCCTTCAGCCCTTTAATAACCTTCCCAGCCTGTTTATTAGACCCATGATATTTTTTTTCCACCCCACCTCCTCAGCCTGATATAGATTTATAAGTAAATAAATAAAAAATTTTTGTTATTTTATATAGTAACCGTAAGGTGACTTTAAACTTATTATAAAGAATTTTTTAACTACTATTATTAAGGCATTAGGAATTACGGCATATAAAAATTTTTTTTTATAATTAAGCGTGAACCAAAACTCTAACAAAAATAATAACAGTGTGATTATTTTGCTGTGATATATAACTGTAATACTACTTATATTGTTTTATAAAACAAAAATATGACTACAAATATGCTTAAATAATACTTTCGAAAATAATCACTTACTATTTATATCGTTGATGGAGTAATAAAATAATAATTACAAGTTTTGTAAAGGAAAGTCATAAGGGGCTGTTCAAATAATACGTGATCCTACCTTATGTAACATTTTGTGGCATTTTGAAGAACCACTACCCTCCCTCACTGTGTGACGTGACAAAGACAAAAAAATTTTTGCAAGTGTATATTTTAATAGTAATAGTTTATTTAAAAAAAAAAAAAAATACAGTTGATGAATATCTGTCTAAAATCTAAATTTGTTCCCAAATCGGACTTTGACCTTCAAGTATTGGAGTTCCATGTTCTTCAATAATTTATGAAGACCGGTTGAGGTAAGAGGTATCAACATCGTCCTGATCATATCACTCAATTATTTCTTTGTCCGAATTTAAAAAGACACACATAAGCACAGATAGACGTTGAGCAACTAGTCAATGAGGTCAATTTTTTTGAATTTCATTTGAATATCCAATACTTTGAGCAAACTGTTTGTGTTGTTTCTTTGATTTGATAGTGGCAAAATATAAACTGCAATTAGTACAAATTCTTTTTGGTAAAGAATTTTGAATGCTTGGACATAAATTGTCGTATGGCAATCCCTTGGGACATTTTTGTAGCTGTCGTGGGCAAAATTGTTTTGCAAAGTGATAAGTTTAAAAAGAGATGTGCAAAGTTGTTCTTTGTATTATTGAAGTAAAGATCATCTTCTCCTTGGAACAAAGTAATCGGTGGTGGAAGAAAACCAGTTAGAATAAAATAAAATAGTGGGCTGCGACGATGACCACAGCAGTTTTGATCATTATATTTTACAATTTGAAGGAAGTATTGACTTTCTCAGGCATGATTAGCATCCCACTCTGCTCCAAAATGTTTAAACTGTACATATTTTTTATTGTTTGGTTTAGGTACTTGGCTTTAGTTTCAAATCCATCAATGACCGTGCTTGACCAAATTTGTGCAACTTCACCAACTTTGGCAAAATTTGCCTTCTCTATAACTTTGCTGTTTCTCCTCTTGAAATAAGATGGCATCCAAAAAGATCAAATAGAAGTATACATCCGGCTAGGACATGGCTTAGCGGAGCCATTCTTCTCTCAACCCTGTTAAAGACACTTGTTAAAGATGCACTTGGCACAATGAATTATTTTTTAATATCTTGGGTTTTCATCAGGCCCAACATCAACAGATACAATCATGACTGGTTTGCTAACTCCATTTTCAGTAAATAAACTGCTTTCAAATGCAGGAAGATGGTTTATTCTGTTCATGTCTTCTAAGTGACTAAGTGCTGTTGATGAACCATGTTTTGCACTTCTGATTGCTATGTATGTTAGGCCAGAGCATGTGAGTGCTTGTATTTCCATGCAATCTTTTTTAATTTCTATGACTGCAATTACTAAAGAAATAAGTTTGTGTTGAGGAGCAATTACAAAATCATGATCAGCTAAAGTCACCTTGCACTCCATATGCATCACCATTGGTGCTTGTTTGTTTGCAGCTGTCGATCCTATTGGCACCCTGACTTTATCATCATGGAGTGAAACGTCAATTTTTTGACTGCCGCAAGATCTTCCAGGGCACTAATGGATGATTTGGCAAATTTTGTGTCCGCCCGATATTTATACTCAGCTTTTGTGCTCTTATTAAGGTAGGCGTGTAAAAATTATACATTATATCTCCGAGTTTGCAATTTTAACAAATACGCAGTGATAAAAATTTACCTCCCCCCCCCTCATGTGATATTTGTTGACACTTAAATACCCCATCCCGCTTAAGACTGTCACATATTATTTGATCAGCCCCTAACTACAAATTTTAATGTAAGTTTTTTTTTCATTCATTTATTTTGAAATATGTATTATAAAAAAATGCATAAATTCAGATTTTCTAATATTGCTCATTTAATTCATGATTTGATTTGCGAATCAAGGCATGCTTCAATTCGAAAATTTTTTTTTTTTTCGTTCTTTATTACAATGTTTAAAATACAAATTCAAATGTACAAGAGAAAAATTACAAGTAAAGATATCGTAAAAATAAATAAATAAAAAATAAATAAAGAACGCCGATACTCAAAGACCGCTGTTGAAACTTAAAATTTATACAGAGTATAAAAGTCGTTATACAAATAAATTAAATCGTTTAGATTAAAAAATTCCTTTTACAACTAGAAAATATAAATAAACAAAAAATGTACAAGTATTTGATTTAATAAATAAAAAGAAAGCGGTCGCAGAAGACCATCAAGTTTTTATCGAGAACCGCTCGTAAATTTAAAAATCTCATGAAAATCAAATCCATGCATACGTGGTCAAGTGTATAAAGCACAAGAAAAATTTAAGTGCATTCATATACATATTCAGCTACATCACTGCATAAAAAATAAAAAGTAAATTATTCAATGTTTCAAAATACAAAAATGTATCATCAATAAACAAAATGATTTCCTTAAGCTTTTTTTTGAATGAGAGGTAACTCATTTTCAAATGAGTTACCTCTCATTCAAAGACCTCATCGTGCAAATTACCTCATTTTCGATTTTTCTTTTGAATTTTCAAAAGAAAAATCAAAAATGTTTTTGATTTTTCAAAAACTAAATTTTTCTAAATCAAAAACTATTTTGTTTCAAAAAAATGGTTAACGAATTAAATTATCATTTCTTAAGTTGTATTTATTTTTATCTTTTAAGGTATATAAATTATGGAAAGAAACTAGGTTGGAGTTAGTTTTACATTTGTATATAAAACAAAGAATATTAAAAACATTTAGCTAATACATACATAGAATTTTCATTTCAAATAAGAGAGGCTTGGCTTGAGTAAATCTATCTTTAAAATTAATAAGACGAGCAACATGCTTTTGTTGTCGATGAAGAGGCATAAATTTGAATTTATTGTACTACACCAAAAAATATTTCCATATATTAAATGAAAATGGATAAAGGAGTTAAATTACGTTTATTTAAAGCACTTCTAGCTTTATACAATACTCCTATACTTTTAGCAACTTTATTACACAAGAACTCTATGTGATATTTTTTAATAAAGGTTTTCATTATTATAGATAGCCAAAAAGAATTCTATAAATTTTCAATAAAATTTTTCATTAGTACCTATAAAGTTTGTATTAATTACTCTTTTTATTAGAGTTTTGTCAATAAAAATTAAAGGTAAATTGAAAATTTTTGTTCTAGGTTTTAGGTAAATGCATGGAGATGATTTTCACAAATTTTTCAAAAAATTTTGCGAAGTGTGAGAAAGTTATGGTCATTTTAACATTTCGGTCAAAACCCTATAATACAAAAAATATTTATTTTCTTAATTTTTAAAACAATGGCTCCATATTGATAAAAATTTAAAATTAAAATAGTTTTATTTAAAAAGTTTTTTTTTTATTGGCTTCAAGAGAAAAGCAATACTAATAAAAATTTATGAAAAAAAAAAAAACTTTTGTGTTTTTAACGTTTAAATATATTTTCACAATGCCTAACAAGACTTTATCACACACTAAAAATTGTGCTAAAGTATGTCTGGTTTGCTTTCAAAAAGGAACAGATATGGTGCCAGTTAGAAGAGACTCGATACTTCCAAGAATTAAGAAATACTTTATTGAGAACTATGATCCCAATGAAGAGCATTTACCTTTTGCTATGTGTAAACTAATTCTTCTTAAGATTGAAAAAGGGGAGAAAACTAGTGATGACTTACTTGGCCCTTCTGATTTTTCCAAATTTATTCTTACGACTCTGACAAAATTAAATACTTTGGCTGTTGCATTATTTGTGAAATTGCCCGTTTTAATCAGATATGAATGAGCCAAAGATCAGCTAAGGATGTTCCATTCCAAGTTGGAAGATCTCCAGTAGCAGCCAACAATTTTTTACAAATTTGTGGGCAGGTTAAAGTGTGCTAGCGCTGTAGGCAGCCAGTTAGTTGTGGAATGACACATCTAAATTCTTGTACAGTTCAAGATGCAAGGAAAAATCTTCAAACAGTTATTGGCCAAGTTCCCCGTGTAGCAGAACTTTTTGCTTGTGATGTGATCAAAATAAAATTTGCAGCATCTGAAGATGAAAGCTCAATTGCTATTTTAGCTACAAAAAGGGTGAGATTTAACAATAACAAAAAGTGTCAATTCTCAAAAATCAAGAGTACGTTTTCGTTTGAATTCTGTTTATGCTGAGGAAACAAATAGATTGTAATTTAGGTCTTAGTTACTTTAGGTCTCTTTTTGAAATAAATTCAAAAAAGCAGGTACTTTTTCAGAATTTGGAGTGGTCGCAAATCAATTAAATCATGTTTCATTGGATAAATAAAATTTCAGCGCTCAGATGATTATATGATCAAATTAGGCATTTATGGAGGTGGTGTGTTTCTCAAGGTTTTCATGAATATATTGGATAGCTAAAAAGAACAAACAAAGCATAAGTTTTCCTATTCAAAAGGTGCATCTTCTCAAGCCTTTTGTAATTCAGGAGTGAAGTAACTCATGCTCTAGGCAATTTAAGGGGTAAACAGATTCTATCTGCTGACCAGCCTTGCAACCCTTCTTCATCTATTAGGCTGGCGCAGATGTATTTTTAATAAATCGTTTCCAGTTTAGGATGTTGAATGCTGAATCTTCTTGACTCAATGGATGGGTTTTGCTTGTGTCTCTGTTTTATGACTAGGCAACTCATTGTATTATCTCCTAATGAGGTACGGCTCCAAAACTCAGTTTTATGGTTCTAAGGCCGGCAGGTTGTCAAGTTTCTCGAACTCTGTGGTACCTCTCATAGAGGCTGATTCCATCAACAGCTGAAAAATATCAAAGTACTAACAGTGCAATGTTGCGCATGGATGGTGTCTCTGTTTGTACTTTTGGGTAGAAATCTTTCGTCTTCCTGTTGACAAGTGTGCTTCTTTCGTAACTTCGTTAATTCAGGCTGGCATGGAATTTTTTGTTCCCAATCGATGATTCCAGGTCAGGCCTCACTCCTCTCCATGATTTGCCTCAAATTGTGCTGCTGCAATTGCCAATCAAAACCATTACTTTCAAATCTATTATCAAAACAATTCTCCAGAAAACAGACGTCTGTTTATTACTGCTGGAAACCAATGTAAGAAGGTTTTGTCTAACTTCAAAGTCCGCTATTCTCAGGTCATGAAATCATGTATTTCATCACAAAAATTAGGCTTCCGTGAGTTCTGGAGAATCTTTAATAGTATCAATAATAAGGGGAAACCTGTAATTCCACCTCTCGGATGGTTCAGACTTTGTCACCTCTCCTAAAGACAAAGCTAAACTGTTTGCTAAGAACTTTTTATCAATATTATCTCTTTATTCCACTAGTTGGTTTCTACCTGATATTGCCAACAAACAGGTTGATCCATTGCTTGACATTTGTATCACTCCAGCTTCTGTATCTAAAGTGATTTCCTGCTTAGACTAATCTACAGCTTGAGACCCGGACAACATACCTGTTATAGTCTTGCAGAAGTGTTCTCTGGAGCTGTCGTGTTTACTTTCAAAACTATTCAACAAGTGCTTATCAGAGACTTGTTTTCCAGCCTGCTTGAAAGCGGCATCTGTTATCCATGTCTTCAAAAATTCTGGAGAGCGATTTGATTCGTCTAACTACCGTCCCATTAGTCTTCTTCCTATCATTGGAAAGGTTTTTGAATCTTTAATTAACAAACACTTAATTTCTCATCTTGAATCTAATAACTTACTTTCTGACCATCAATATGGATTTCGATCTACTCGTTCTACAGCTGATTTGCTAACATTAATAACCAATAGGTTTTATTGTGCATTAGATAAAGGTGGAGAGGTTAAGACCATCGCTCTTGATATTGATAAAGTTTGGTATGCTGGCCTTCTCCATAAGCTTTCCTTATGGTGTATCTGGTAACATCTTTAAGATTATTGAATTCTTTCTTTCCAATCGTAGTTTAAAAGTTGTCCTCAATGGACAGCACTCTTCATCTTATTATGTAATTTCAGGGGTGCCTCAAGGTTCTATCCTTGGCCCTCTTTTAAATTTAATATAACGATCTTTCAGATCTAAGGTGGCAATGTTTGCTGATGATACAACCATTTATTCTTGTCATGATAAGAAACCAACACTCTCTGATTAATTGGAGGTGGCAGTTGAACTTGAAAAGGATCTCACTTCTGCTACAGCATGGGGCTCACAGTGGCTGGTGAACTTTAATTCAGATAAAACTCAATTTTTTTCAGCCAATCGTTATCGCAATAATTTAGATCTTCCTATATTTATGAACGGTAATATCTTCTGATGTTTCTTGGAAACCATATATCAAATCCTTAGCAAAATTAGCATCTGTTAAGAATGCAACTTTTTATCGAGCTCAACACTTTCTTACTCCGGATTCTATTCTCTATCTCTATAAATCTCAAATCTGTCATTCTATGGAATACTGTAGTCAAATCTGAGGCGGATCTCCCTTCTAATGATGCCCTTTCCCTTTTAAACAAGTTGCAGGATTGCATTGAAACATAGTTGGATCTGCTCATGCAGCTAACCTTCAACCATTATCATATCATCGTAATGTTGCTTCTCTTTCTCTTTTCTACAAATACTAAAATGGGCACTGCTCCAAAGAGCTAGCGTCTCTTGTGCCGTCTACTAAAATTCTCGTGTTACTCGTCATTCAAATAAGTCTCATCCTTTTTTCTGTGACTGTTCTTAAGTGCTCCATAAACTCTTATTCCTCTAGTTTTTTTTCCTCGAACATAAGGTCTTCAGAATTCGCTTCTTTCATCTTGCTTTCCTAATTCATACATTTTGCAATCCTTTAAGTCGTCTGTCAATCGTTATCTTCTCTACAATTTTCATCTTTTCTCTTTCAGTAACTTCCAAATCTAATTAGTGGTTGCTTGCAGCCTTGTTGAAAGCAAAGATGTTTAAAAAAAAAATTGTTGAGTCTGTGAAAGAGTCTTATGAGAACTTGAAGCAAATTTTAGAGTTGCATTGATTTGAAAGTGTTGCTTTTACTGCAGCTGTGGACATTAGAGTCAACTGCATCCACATATTCCCGCTCATAGTGTGAAACTTCAAAGAAAAATTTTGTAAACCAAGATATGATAGAACAATTAAGGACACTTGGGAGGATTAGTTCCAATGCCAATAAATATCAGAACGATCTCATTCGTTGTGTTCATTCAAAAAAATCAAAGCTCTCGGCAGCAAGCTACAAAAGTTACATGAACCTCCCTCTACTTGGTCTTCGAGATGAAACAAAAATACTTTATAATTTGCTAATAATGGAACTGCATATGGTTCTAGGAATTACCAATAGGCTATTTCATCATTTGATAAGTATCCTTAGCAAAACCAATTCTAGTTCTTTGAAAGCTATTGACTGGTTAAACAAACTAAGCATCTACACGCCACTAATTCATGGAGGAGAATTTAATGGAAATCAATGTAGGTAGTGTTAGGGTCTCCTAAACAATGCTGAGGTCCTAGAAGAACTGCTTGCAAATTCCAAAAATGGAAATGAAGGAGAAAAACTTCTTTCTGCATTTAAAACATTCGATGCAGTCAGACAGGCATGCTTTGGGAATGTCTTTATACCCTCTTATAGAGATTCTATACTTTCTTTTGAGAGTGCATACAATTTCCTTTGGAATACCAATTAAACCAAAAGTTCATGATGTCATCAAGCACATACCTGAGTTTATTGACAATCAGGCTGAAAAGCATGATATTACCCAGCAAAGACTTCCTACAAATCTACGAAAATAATTTTCAAGAGGTTTTGGGTTTTGGAGTGAGCGAGCATCCGAATCAGTTCATTCAGATTTTAGTCGGTTATGGGAAACAGGTACTTGAAAAAAAATTTTTGTTCATCCAGAGTACAGCAACAAACTAAATAATTGTATAATTGGGTATTGCTAAAGGCATCTCTAAAAGTCGAAAAACCAGTCAAAATTTGTAACTTCGTTGAAAATAAAAAACCGTGTTAAAATAATAACAAATTTCAAATTTTTGATGTAAAGCTATTAAGTTTTTTGGTAGTGTTCTATTTTAAAATTATCTGTGGGTAACTAATATTTAAGATAACATTATATTGTTCTTTGTATATGAGTCTGATTTGGGTTATTAATGAAAATTAAAAAAAAAAATTTGAATTTTAAATAGCCCAGAATATTTTTTTCAAAATAAAGCAGCCAAAAAATATAGTTTCTTCAAGGATTTTGATAGAAATACTAAAATGACTATAACTTTCTTGGACGTCGCAAAAAAATTTTCAAAATTTTAAAAAATTATGTTCATGCATATACCTAAGACCTCGTGCAAAAATTTTCCAAGGAAATTTTTTTCGCCTTATTTGTAATTCCATGCTTATGTGTAATATATACTTCTTTAGGTGTCCTTTGAGAAGTTCTTTGTTTTCCAGGTGGGGAAATAAAGGTAATCCTATAGACAGCACACTCACTAGTACTATTAAAAACTTTTTCAGCCATAATTGATGAATAAGAAGGAAATTTCGTATAGTATCCACAATCGTATGTTTTTGCCTTATATGACTTTGCCTTATTCTTCCAGTATATGCCTCTGAAACAAAATTTATGAAAGAACTTGATTTAATTGATCAAGGAGCTTCATTGTATTGTGACGCTTGTACTCAGACCATGTTACACTTTGCAGTTCTAAATCTTTTTGTGTTTCTATAAAAATATCACAGCAGTCAAATATTCCTAACAGACTATTTTTAAAACAATCAGTGTGGTTTAAGCAAACCTTTTATTTGTCTGGAAAGTAAGCAAATCATTTAAAACATTGTGATATGCTTATTTTTTAACCGGTACCAAGAGAAAGATAAAATCTATCAACTAGGTCGTTGCTTAAAAGTCGAAGAAATAATTTCACCAAAATAAGTGAAAATTCATCTTGTAAACATAATTCTCTGCATCAACAACGTTTTTTTGGTGTATTTTTGTTCGGGTTTTTTTAGATTCCAGTTTTGTAATTAAATAGAAAATGCTAAAAACAATCACGAAATCTTTGTATAAAAGCTACATTTCTTGTCAATTGTTAATAACTGTTTGTAGGCTTTACAATTTGATTTTAGTAATTTTTCTTAAGACGTGTCTTAAGATTGAGAAAACTCATTAAGATTAGAAAGTAGAATTTTCATTATTATCTATTACTTTTACTACTTTTGGTTCAATCATAAAGTCAATGTTTTTCTGAACTGAAGTTGACAATAAGTTATGAGGAACTAGAACATGACTGTTTAACAGGAAAGTCTTGATTTTGATCAACCATGGTATTACAGAATGTAGTGGAGTTAACATTTAGTTGATATTTTTTAAGTAAAGGCAGTGTAGGGTCAATATTTATTGTACTATTTCTATTTCGAGGTTGAGAGCTGAGGCACAAAAGAGAAACTTTATGTATCCAAGGTTTATCTTTAAAATAATTGAAGCAAACTCGTGCATCTTTGGACATTTTTTGGAAAGAAACAATTAGTTGTTCCAGGAGTTTTTGAACGATTAACAAGTTCGATCCAAATTTTACGTTTGGAGAAAAATTTTTTGTTTTTGGGAAAGGAAACAACTGAAAAGTTGATTCACAATTACATCCAATTTCCACTTTTTTACATTCATACATAATTTTTACATTAAATAATAATCATTGAACAATAATTGATTTAATTAATTATTGTTCAATGATTCCTGTGCAACAAAATCGCTCAACAGCAAACAATTAGTGTTTTACTAACGTATTTGTGACGAAATTATTTTTTTTACACATTACATGTGTAATGATAACAATCGAACAACACGAAAAAGTAAATAGCGTTTTAATTATGTGAAAGCCGCTAAGTACTGCGTAAAAATTTACGGTAAGTATACTGTTTTTTATTATAACCCCTTAAAGCCAGTTTAAAAAATCTAAGCAACTTGAACTTCACTGCTCGCAACTTAGAAATCTTCGGTATGCTCATATTTCCTATACCTATATATGAGCACCTCATATGGTGCTCATATACCCGAATCTATCCTATAGAAGATTTTCACTATATTCTTTTAGGGGTGTTCATAACGGACGTCATTCAGAATTTAAATACTAGCAAAAAGTAGAAGTTTATTAGCTCTCATCCGCTGTGATTTTAATTGAACATAAAGCGCATTAATACTCTAAAAATCTCTGCCCACGAGAGCCAACATTCTCCTCCTTCTTTCCATTAGTTAAACTTAACGTGGCGTTTTTTATGGATAACCAGAGACGATTTTGTGGATTTTACCTTTTTTTTTTTTTTTTAAGAAGCTAGTTGGTACTTTTTGAGGATTCACCGCCTCCCCTCCCTCATTTTATTCATAGAATCGCCTCTGTAGATAACGACTTACATAAAGTCAATAACCAACTCTAAAACTTAATATAGTAAATCATTTACACGTGATTATTAACAATGTAATTTACATAACTATTAGTTGAAGTGTCAAATTTCGCATCATGAGTTTTTCACCTTTAATGGTAAAAATGTTCATCATTGTTTTATGAAAAGTCAAACATGCATTGTATTTTCGACAAATAAAAACATCTAAACAAACAAGGCTTTGCCTTCAGATATTAAATACTTCATGTAATTTTATTTTTCAAAGTTGAAAACGTTTACTTCAAATAAACTCAAATGTTAAAAACGTATATGTTAATAAGTATAGTTATAAAGTTTTTGGTGCACATACCTAATTGTTTGTGAAGATTAAAAAAGAAGTTTGTTTTTATTTTGTGTGAGTTAATATTATCTAATATTTTGTATAGTTTTTATAGCTGTTAAGTTTATTCGAACTAATTTGATAACATTTATTAATAGTTTATATCATTTTTTAGCACGACTGCGTTTCAATATTAAATTAAACCAAATCAAGAAGATTGTCATAAAAACAGCTGTTTTATGGGTAATTTTTTAAATAAACGCCCGTTTTTTTAATACTATGTGTCATTATGCTTTCATTTCAATTCTATGTGTCATTATGCTTTCATTTCAAACAATTTTTTTCAACAAATTTTTGGCATAAAAAAAGTAAAAAAAATAGAAAAAGGAAAGTTTTTTACTACTTTTTAATAAATGTAGAAAACGCTTTTACATAATACGTGAAAATATTTTATAAAGGTCGAAGTCTGATTTGGACTCTTTGTTGAAATGACCTGTAGAAGTATCTTCGGCATATTCGTGTAGATCAGACACGAATTAAATGTTACAAAACATGTAAAAAGTTAGCAATAATATTTATACAAAAGTTTATGTGGACATATAAATCAAATTAGCGGTATTTTGAAGTTGGGAAGATCATTTCTTGTCAAATTTAAATTTTAAGAACTCTAATAGCGCGCTACTGTTTACTTACTATACTTTAGGTGGAAACTTTTTTTACGTGGAACATTTTAATTAAATCTAACTTAGAGTGAATTTATGTTTAATTCAATATGTAATTTATATATATTTAAATTTAATATTTAATTAACTCAGTATATAATTTTTTTTCTTATATATACATATTTTTTATTTTTTTTTACTGTTTTATATATTTACAATCAAGACATATTACATTTAAAAATATTGGCCAGAGCAAGAAGAAGGCATTGACTGTTTTATCACCAAGCCCCGTTTACATATTCATCATGTTTATAAACAAAAACTAAAATATTGACAAAACGTTAAAAATACATATGTATTTTTATTACATTTCGGATCTTCTTTAGATTTATATATTTAGTTTATATATAAAATTTTATATATATATATATATATAAAATTTTTTATAGCGCGAAAGTTCTTTTTATGTCTTAAAAAACTAAGAAACATGTAAAAAAGTTTTAAACTTATAAAATGTTCTGATGATAAGATCGTCATTATCTTCATTCAGAAGTCATTATCTTTATTCAGAAACCTTGTTTATTTTTGTAAACAAGCAAAAAAATAAAAATATATTCCATAATAAATGTTTTTAATGGAAAAAAGTATTTTATAAAAATGCAAAATTAATATGACATTTATTTAAGGTGGTACATTTAAAAAAAAAAATTTAGCAACATGATTTAAAGTTATATTTTTCTGGTATAGTATTCAAAAAGAAAAACAAAAACAAAAAAATTTTTTTTATATATATTTAAAAAAAAATTATTTTCATAATTAGTACTTTTTGAGCAAAAAAGGGGGTAATTACTATCAAGGGGGTAATTACTATCAAGAATAACTTTTAAACGAAGAATATATAAAAGCTCAAAGATGTTACTCGTAATGTTAAAATTAAGTTGCACGTTCTGGCATTTAAAAAGATATATCTTTAGTATTTTACCCATAATGCTTTGAAACACTTTTGATTTTTAAGTAATTGTAAATAAGGGGGCAAACATTAAAAAGAGTAAGAAAAGTTAAAATTTCTTTTAAATGTGAGAACTTAAACAATAATTACTTAGGAGCAGTTGTGCAAAATTTTAAAACAATTGATAGAATACATAATTCACAACCTTCAACAGAGAAAAAATAAGACAATTTGTAAAAGCAGTAAATAAAGAAAAATGTCATACAAATAGTATATAAAAATTATTCAAAACTCTCTTTTTCCATAAATGTCCCCCTCTTTTTCATTAGTCTTATCATCAAACCTTTTTCTGTTGGCTCTTGATTTTTTTCTTTGTCTTTTTCCTGAATCGCTTGGTATTTTATTTACTTGATTAATACGCATTTTGTCTTTTTGAGTTAAACTTTGTAATTGAACTATATGAGAATCAATAATTAAGTTTTTAAAAACTTCCAAAATATTACTTGATCCATCGTTTAATAACAATACTGTTAATGCTACAGCAGTGTCAACTATATTTAGACCAAAATAATAGTGTTCAACGTTTCATTACCGGGTTTCGCATCCATTTAAAACAACCATGACAATCATTTAAAACAACCATGACATTAATTTAAAACATCGTAACAATCAATTAAAACAATCGTGATTTTCAATCAAAACATTTAACGCATGCGCAACCTCAACATTCTATATTAATCAAAAAAAAGGTTTCGTTTACATATTTATTTATTAGATATTATATAAATTTATTTTTGATTAACGTCATATTAATTTACTTTAATTTAATGGAATTTATTTTAGTTTTAAATGGATGTCATATTTGCTTTAAATGGATGCAAAACCCGGTATGTATGTACGCCTTACTTAGAAAATACACCGAGAGGCTTGATGTTGAGAGATGTGTATTCTATAAAATAAGATTAGGGCAATGGTGTACAGCAAATACACGAGCAAAGAAATATTAAATGGAAAAAAGTAAAACAAATATGGCATCCATTTTAAATTAAAATAAATTCCATTAGAATAAAATGAATTATTACAATAATAATAAAAAAAAAATTTATATAATATTTAATAAATAAATATATAAATAAAATCTCTTTTTTTTAATAATATAGAATGTTTAGATTGCGCGTGCGTTAAATGTTTTAATTGTAAATCACGATTGTTATAATTGATTGTCACAATGTTTTAAATGAATGTCATGGTTGTTTTAAATAGATGTCATGTTTGTTTTAAATGGATGCAAAACCCGGTAACATTTTGAGTTTGAGCCAAGATCTTTCCGAGAAGAAAAAAATATTGGTTCAATCAAATTACTTATAGACTTTGGTTAAAATAAAATGTCTTTGTATTTAGAAGTTTTATCCATTTGGTACTTACACCAAGATTCAATGGTAAGAGGGCAAAATTTATGACCGTCTTCAAGATTATCGTTTGCTGAACAATGGTGTATGAGTGCAGCAACATTCTTTTTAACGCCATATATATATCACCTTTATTTTGACGAACAGCCATGCTTTAATAATTCTGAAGCGTGTTAAACACTTTATCAGTCATTCTTCCCTTGCCAGTTAGTCGCTTACCATTACTTAATAGTTTTCCCTTGTAACTTTTATTGTTCTCAATTAACACTTTCATTGCTCTCAATTGTGACCCAACCAATTTTCTAAACATGTCCAACGCACTCACTCTTTACAACTTTATATCCAGGATAAGAATCTGCATTAAATATATATTTAAATGATTTACTATCACCATCACCTGAGTATTTTGTGTATCGTAACCTGTTTATTCTGACAGAACGTTTAGATATTGTAAGTGCACCAGCTGTTTCCACAGCTCCAGCACTTTCTTTATGGATAATGTTAAAGCTATGTAAAGCATGCCAATTATTATAGGCTTGAGATTTTTATTTTTGACTCCCAGAACTTGTATCCTATATAGTTTTTGAACAGTGTTTGGGTATCAACACACATACGGTTAGAAACAACAGTCACCACATCATTCAAGGGTAAGTATCCTCATTTCTGCCATATACCTTCTACACTGAAAGTTACATTCCTTACTGTCTAGTCTTTCACGAACATGGGCGAATCAATTTGAATATTGTTTTCTATGCATTCTTGTGATGCTATTAAGATTAAACTCTGGGCAGCTTTTACATTTGACACTTGCAAATTAGCTGTAATACTATTGCATGATGTTAAACTCATTAGTGGTGGCATTTTCATAACGCTATATATATATATATATATATAAATATATATTTAAACAACTTTAAAAAGTATTCTACACAATAGAGTGCTCAATGTTCTTAAAAGAACAGAGCAATTATATATTAGTAGAAAATTACTTAACTAAATTTTTCCATTTGACACTGCGTTTCATCAACAAATTTCTGATGAATCTTTGTTGATGAAACACAGTGTCAAATGGAAAAATTTAGTTAAGTGATTTTCTACTAATATATATATATATTATATATATATATATATATATATATATATATATATATATATATATATATATATATATATATATATATATATATATATATATATATATATATATATATATATATATATATATATATATATATATATATATATATATATATATATATATATATATATACACTAAACTTCCAAAGTTCAAAAATCTAGTCGCGCAAAAATAATCTAAGAATTCTAGAAATTTAAGATTATTTCTTGGGTTAATTTTATACCACGTCATTTTTTACGAAGGTCAAATAAAAACTGAGCCAGTCTTTTGCACCTTCGCATAAAAAAAAAAGATTTATAATAATTTAAGGTATTTTAAACCCTGATGTTTGTTTATAAAATAAGAAGTTTTGTTAACCGAGCAAATCAATTAGCATTACTTAAAATTAAAAACACATCCTCATCCACTGGGTTTGAAATTGTCAAAAAATTTTAACAAAGTTATTATCTGACAGGCAATTTCTTGGTTAAAAGATTGTCCTTTTTTTCTTCTTATAATGATTGATGAAACATTGCATTCATTGTATTCATTAAAAAAGGTATGTAAAACAAGATTAAATATTCTAGAAAACATATTTTTTCTTTTGCTACTCCTGCTACAGGTTCTCACATGATGTCACATGATGACTTTGAGAATTCATTAATTAAAAGACTAAAATAATAGATCTAAATAGATAAAATGTTCAAAGTTTTTCCAGGTTAAGTATACAGTTTTTTTTACCAGGCCTTTTACAATATTTTCATAATTATGGTAAAAGACCTTTTGCTATAATTTCTATACATGATTTTCCATTCTTTTTTATCTTCCAGTCAAACTTAAGTTACGCTTTGAAAGTTTCAAAATACGCCTAAGAAATATCTTTGAAAAATAAGCTTCGAAGTTTGTGACATTCGTAAAATAAGTTTTGCGCTAATGAGGCAAACCCAAACTTGGGTTTTTAAGTAGAGCATATTACATTCTATCTGAAGAATTTTATCTTTTCAAAAAATAAAATACTTCACTCAAATAATCCAGTAACATAGTCAACTTAGCTGCATTTTTAAAACACCCCGACTAGACTTAAACCAGTTTCTTATTTAAATTATTCTTCTACTTTGCATAAAAATTATATGTAAAAAAATAATAATAATGATAATACTAATAACAATAATAATAGTAAATTGAAATGGGTTTACTCAACCAAATGTTACACTTGCTACACTTTAATTCCACCCTGCAAACAATATTTATTGTCTTACCTCTAAACGTTGGTCTTGTAATTGTTTCCAAAGTTAAAAATTTCCAAAGTTAATATCTTGTTGAAAAATAATCATAACATTAGCAAAATGTTCAAAACATATTAAAACAACGTCTACGAAGTAATACAAACATAATGACCTAATTTTAATGTTGAGAGGGAAAATTAGTCTTAAATTAAGCAATAATATTAAGGCATTTATCAACTTGCAAATGAGGTTTAAACCAGGTTAATTAATTATTCTCTTTCTACGTTTTTCTAAGTGTTTTTCTTTCAGGTTAATTAAATAATCTCTCAGTGAACAATATTAGTGAACGGAAACTTTCGGCTTCGGCCGAAACCGAAACCAAAATATCTGCTTCAACAATTTTTTTACTTTTCCTGTTTCGGCCGAAATTTCGGTTCAAACCGCAACCGAAATGAGCCGAAACTTTTAAAAGATTTTTTTTAAGCTTTAATATAGAGTGGGATCATGACAGTTTCCTAATTGTAATCGTTTGTTAGTAAATCAATTTTTAATTATAACAATTGTAAAAATTTTAATTGAAATCACGTTACATAATAGTTTTAAGTTACTATTCTCAAATCATTCTTAAAATGAATTAACATTTAAGTAAAGCAACCCAAACCAATAGTTTCATCAAAAATTTCTCAGTGCTAAATTTTACAATGGAAAATAATCGATAAAAAACTGGTTTATGGAATCATTTTATCGTGACCGTTAGTGATTTCAAATACGGAACTTGCGATTTGAAAATATCTCGTGGATCGCACAATCCAAAACTTCAATCACTTAGCGGACTTTCATCACATTTAAGAAGTGGTTTACTCTAAAAAATCTCTTAACTGAAAAAGCAATCCAACTACCGGCAGTCCTATAAATCTCAAAAATTGATTCAAACTTCATAGAAGGTCTGAAGTTTCTTGTGCGACCGTGGCGCAGTGGTTAGAGCGCTTGCCTTTTAAGCAGGAGAGCCTGGCTCAAAACGAGCTTCGCATATATTTTTGCGTCACGGTAATGAAGGAGGCGTAAACTTCCTAGTTAAATGCACTTCCGCGGTGCTCTGTGACAAGACCTATAGGTCTTCTTGGATCACCTAAATAACAATAAAAAAAAAAGTTTCATAGATTTATATTAGAAAACAACATTAAAAGCAAAGTTTGGTTTGGCAAAAGTAGCAAAGAGATTCCTTAGGCCTCCACCAACATCTCCCGAAGTTAAAAGGTTGTTTTTAACTGCTGGAGAAATTCTTTCAAATGAAAGAAACTTTTGCCAGAAAAAATGAAAAAATATGTATTTCGCAGAGAAAATACTTCAATCATTACCTTTAATTATTGAAATGTCTTGACATATTAGAGTTTTTATCAAACTATGTTACATGGTGATTGGCTAGATATATGTAAAATAGTTTTTTTTTGCTTTAATTCGGTGATCATAAAAGGCTCAGGGATTTTAAATATTCATTTTCAAATTTTGGCCGAAATTTCGGTTTCGGCCGAAATTTCGGTTTCGGTTTCGGCTACGGCTTCACTGAACCGAAATTTCGGTACTTTCGGTTTCGGCTCAAATTTCGGTTTCGGTCGATCACTAAACAATATGAAGAACTTAAGAAAAAAAAAAAACTTCAAAAAATTGACCTAACTTTAACATCGAAACAACGGAGAATGTTTGCTGGGTACATGATCACTTATGACTATAGGAAATACGTACTAGTACATCTTAACATTTCATTTAGATATGTAGGCTATATAGTTTAATTTAGATTTGCAAATTTTCTTATTATCTTATAGAGCCTCAGAGTAAAACCAATGGGCAGTTCTAGTGCATCAGTTATCTGCACATCAATTTCCAATAGTATAATAGTATATAAAATGATACAGAGTACAAGAGTATACAATGGTCTGAAGGTGTATCGAGAAATCATTTTTCAGTACTTTAGCTGAAGTTTCATAGAATATTTACTTTAAACTTTTAATATTACTAAAACTTTTTAAGTTAAACTCATAACCAGAGTAAACTGCATATATATTATGTTTATTAATTAAATAAATTGACTAACTTTTAGAATTTGTAACCAAAAAAAATAGAATAATAAATATATATACATATATATATATATATATATATATATATATATATATATATATATATAAATATATATATATATATATATATATATATATATATATATATATATATATATATATATATATATATATATATATATATATATATATATATTAAAAAAAGGATAATTTTAAAAAATTTAAATATTTGCGCTAGTGGTTGGTAAAACACATGCTATAAAAAATATTTGAAAAATTACAAGAATTTTTCTAAAAAATTCAAACATTTTAGTAAATAAACGATATTAAACTTATTTTAATTGAGATAATAAGTATTTATAATAGATCTAATCGTGCGTATGTTTTTAGGTGTTCAACCTTTTTCAGAAAATTTATTTTCACGCGAAAAACTACTTCGTGAAATTCATCATTGTTTTTTACAAGATGCAAATAAGTCAACTTTAGTATTATTTGGAATGTCGGGCGTCGGAAAGACACACATTGCCAGAAAATATTGTGAAACGTCTTATAACTTCTATAACAACTTTGTTTGGATTGACGCAGCATTTGGAATGTTACAAACTTCAATGAGAAACCAATGTCAAATATTAGGATTTGAAGTTCATGATTCGAAAGGTGAATATTTTAATATAAAAGTAATTGTTGAAAAAATTCACAACTTTTATAAAAATGAAAAGACTTTGTATATTTTTGACAATGTCGACGATGAAAGTGTTAAAAATTTATCAATGTACATTTCGAGAAAACCGAATTCATTCACGTTGATTACCTCCCAATGGAGAACGTGGTCGAATAATGTAAATAAAATGCTAGTTGATGTTTTTTCTTCTGAAGAAGCATTTTCTTATGTTAAAAATGATATTAAAGAAAACGCAGATGAAAACATAAGAAAGTTAATTAAAGAACTTGGTTATCATCCGTTTGCAATTACTCAGGCAATAAAATATATAAATATACATAAAATTTCGATAGAAAAATATATAGATCGATATAGATCAAAACCATCAGAAATATTAGACAATAATGACTTTCCATCCGAAGAAGAATCGAAGTCAACAATAAAAGCAATTAACTTAGTTTTAATGAAATTAAAAAAAACTCAACCTTTTCTATTTAAATTACTAAATTGTTTATCTCATTGCGACGGTCAAAACATTAGTCAACAATTAATAATCCAAATCTCAAATCACTTGGAAATGAACGATGAATTTTTAATAGATAAAACCATTGGATTACTAATGAGTTATTCTTTACTAAGCTGTTTTGAAGATAAAAAATATACAATACACGAACTTACACAGTTGACATGTAAATGTTTTCAAAAGAGAAATTCAACAACAAATACATATCTTGAGTTAATCGAAAATTATTTTAAAGTTGAATTGAATGAAGTAAAAGATCACGTGGATTACGGAAATCATTTTATTTTTCATTTTATCTACATGTTTCGTAATAATGGAAAAAATGTATCGAAAACCTTCTATCATATGACTACTTCTATTCAAATATTATTATTATGTAAAGGTTTATTTGAAGAAGCAATCGAAATATTAAAAGTTATTCAAAATTTTAATACAGAAGCTTATGGTGAAGATAATGAATTCACGCTTGAAACAAAGTTTAATATCGCAAACTGTTTGAACAAAATGGGAAAATATAACGAAGCTTTAGAAATTTATTATTCTGTTGATAAAATAAAAACTGAAATTTTAGGTATCAACCATCCAGATACTATGTCAACAAAAAATAATATCGCAAGCTGTTTGAGCGGAATGGGAAAATATAACGAAGCTTTAGAAATTTATTATTCTGTTGATAAAATACAAACTGAAATTTTAGATATCTACCATCCGTCTACAATGGCAACAAAAAATAATATCGCACTCTGTTTGAGCGAAATGGGAAAACATAACGAAGCTTTAGAAATTTATTATTCTGTTGATAAAATACAAACTGAAATTTTAGGTATCAACCATCCGTCTAGTATGTCAACAAAAAATAATATCGCAAGCTGTTTGAGAAAAATGGGAAAATATAACGAAGCTTTAGAAATTAATTATTCTGTTGATAAAATACAAACTGAAATTTTAGGTATCAACCATCCGGATACAATGGGAACAAAAAATAATATCGCAAGCTGTTTGTTCAAAATGGGAAAATATAACGAAGCTTTAGAAATTTATTATTCTGTTGATAAAATACAAACTGAAATTTTAGGTATCAACCATCCGTCTACAATGGCAACAAAAAATAATATAGCACTCTGTTTGAGCGAAATGGGAAAACATAACGAAGCTTTAGAAATTTATTATTCTGTTGATAAAATACAAACTGAAATTTTAGGTATCAACCATCCATCTACAATGGGAACAAAAAATAATATTGCACTTTGTTTGTACAAAATGGGAAAACATAACGAAGCTTTAGAAATTTATTATTCTGTTGATAAAATACAAACTGAAATTTTAGGTATCAACCATCCGTCTACAATGTCAACAAAAAAAAATATCGCACTTTGTTTGTACAAAATGGGAAAACATAACGAAGCTTTAGAAATTTATTATTCTGTTGATAAAATAAAAACTGAAATTTTAGGTATCAACCATCCGGATACAATGTTAACAAAAAATAATATTGCAAACTGTTTAAATAATTTCGACTTTTATTAGCATTCGAACAGTGCATTTTCAAATAAGTAAAAAAAGTTTGTTTATTTCTTTGTTCATGGCTATAAAATTTTTATATTTAATAAATTGTAAGTAATATTAATTATAACTTTAGAGATGAAATTTATGGGTTAAACTTTTTTTATAAAAAGTTTCAAGAATTTTGGATATATATATATATATATATATATATATATATATATATATATATATATATATATATATATATATATATATATATATATATATATATATATATATATATATATATATATATATATATATATATATATATATACTTATTTGTTCAAAGTATATTTAAAAGGTGATCTAATCAATTCGATTCCCTCTGGAATTATAGTATGCAATGTTTAAAAAAAACGTTACTTGATATAACTTTTAACTCTCACGATATTAATTTACTTTATGCTAAATATAATGATTTTATACTTTTGTTCCTTCATTTAAATTAAAAAAAAAAAATTAAAATGTATTACTCATTAAAATTTAAATTTACGTTTTCTTTTTCTGCTAAAATAAATAATGTCTCGGTTTTTGTTATTCTTAACAGATGGTATCGGGTGTAACTTTTTTAAGAATATTTTTTGTGTCCCTTGTTTAATTTGTGTTACTTTAGTTAGAGTAGTTAGCAGTTTTTAAAATCTTATAAAATTAACGGCAGAAATCTCAGAAAATATAAATGTGGAGTTTGACGCCACTTGACCACTTTGTCCACTTAAATTTTTTGTATTCCCCCCCCCCCCCCCCTCCCTAGAGCTTTTTTGATACTTTCTCTAAGAAAACATTTTGTTAACCCCTCAAAAAACATTTTCCTTCATGGTTAAATACTATCAAGCCGCTATTCTATGGAGAAATGAAAACGAATAATATGTTAGCAAATAAAATTTTTTTAATTAAATTAATAAGCAATATTACGGAATCGTCCTTGCTTGAACTGAGCAAAAGCGTGCATGACAAGGAATATAATAACGTCTACTGACCCAGTGCCAGCTGATCGGGAAATATTTATTTGGAAACCATCTCCTGTGTTTTTTTATTTTTGACCACTTCCCGATAAATGCCGATCGCTGGCAGATCTAAAATTTATTGCCAAAAATTAATGATACGATTTTTTTGAGTGAATAATTTAGACATTGGTATTCAACAAATACAACATGGCTCAAAATCACCCAGTTTATTGGACTTTAAATTCTACTGTAACATGTACATTAACAATTCCGTTCATAACATCAACTTATTCAGAGATTTGTCTGAAGCGAATAATTTGGAAAGACGGCCTAGACTCTCCAAGCATTTCTTTTAGTTTTACTGAGTGCGACATTTTACCTAGCAACACAGCAACATATCTAGGCAATCCAAGAACAATGTTTGAGACCTTACGCTTTGAAATTGAATGAAAGAGTACTAACAAGTTTGGGAACTTCAAATTTTAAACTGACATTCATTACAACCATTTCAACTTACTGAGCAGCTTCATTTAAAATTTTATAAACCTGATGGAACATTGATCTCTTTTTCCAAAGCTTTTCTTGTATTTGAAATTCGAGAAAAATGTTGCTGCAAATTGTACAATAAATAAATGATAAAATAATAATGGAAAAAAGTGAAGTTTGTTTATATCCGGTGAAAATATGACAGAGCTAGTTTATAGTAATGACTAGCTCTGTCATATTTTCAGAAAGTTAAGAATCCATGTTTCAGAAAATAAATTTCGAAAAAAATGTTTGTAACATTTTTAAGACTAGTTGACCAGAATGTGCAAAAAACAGCAGACGACAAAGTTAATAATCGTCCAGAGACGCTCCAAGACTTACATATATATATCTTACTATGAGACGAGCTTTAAAAATACTCCAGCAATCTTACTGGTTAATCTGGGTTTTTTTTCGGCTTGGGATGAGCTGAAATAGGCGCCAGCTCTGTTTTTATTATTTTTAAGGGAGGTAACTCTTTTTTTTTTTTTTGCATAAATAAAATATACAACAAAAACTACAATAGCTTCTACTTCTATAGCAGCATAAGTGAGAACAATATTTTTAAATTCAAAAATAGAAGGGCTTTTACTTTTATTTTATTTTTTCTATCTTCTGCTTTAATCTAAACAAACTAACAGAGCTATCTTCTGTTTCAACTGGGTTTTTCCTCCCCCATAATTTCTTCTATCATACAACTTTTAATATATGTAAAAAGTGCCTTCCTCAAAATAAATGTAATAATAAAAATATAATAACAACGCTTACGATAAAAACACCGAAAAAAAGTGAATTTATTATTGTTAGAATCATAGCAGCTCGACTTGCTTATGTGCGTGAGAGTGCATTTGTATTAAGACAGCAGCGTAAATTTTGAATAAAGAATTTTATTTTATCTGTTCTACTTTGATATTACTTATAATTTGACCATTTTTTTTCTATGATCATTCTGAAGCTCGACCATTTATTTAAATGTAATATACCAATGCAGTTGAATTGAACAGCTTAGCTGATAAGCTGAGGACAACTCAAGGTATCCTTGTATACCTTTGAGCTAAAAGCCACAACGAATGCTTTATGTAGCGGCCTGATATAGCAAGCTTAGCTAGTAGTGATCTCCACGAATCCATGTCATTTTCACAAATACAATTGTCAACAATAAAAATGCATTCGTCTCTATCCATAACTTTGCTAATAAGTTCTAAAACGAATTGAACACTACATCGATTGATCAAAAATGGAGGGACGTCGTAAAATCTTTGGTCGTAAAAAATTTTTTTCAGTATTTTTGTATGTTTCATTGTACCCAATGGTTGGTCATATTAAAAATATCAAAGCGTCTGACCGTTGGTTGAGCAGGTGGAGCACGAGCTCTTTTTTTTCAATTTGTTGCTATTGTTTCTATTTGTTGCTCCTATAATAAGGAGATGTACTTCGATAGTATTTTCCATCAATTAAAGATAATGTTTTTTTTATATATAAATGAAACTTTTCTCAAAATGCAAAACTCAAGCTCATTACCAGCTCCTATATCAAACATTTATCAAGCAATGGAGTTTGCTGAAAATGTAAGTAAAATTAATTTTGAATTTGTCTCAAAGTTCTAAAGAAATCTCACAAAACGGGGAATACATATGAAACACTAACTTTAACAAATGTTGTTTTCGATATTTTTCACGAGAAAGATATCTTTAAACAGATATCTTTAAAACAGCAGAAAGATATCTTTAAACAGATATCTATAAAACAGCAGAAAGATATCTTTAAGCTTATCAGTGGTAGCCTAAAAATAACTAACGATAAAATAAATGAGCTACTTAATGAAATACATAAATCAAAACAAATTTGCGACTCTTTAAAAAAAAAAACGAAAAGATAAACACTAAACTTAAAGACATTACCGAAAGAGTAAGAATCCTAGAAAAGGCAAATAAAGTTATCAAAGAAAACCTAACAGTTATACAAGATATCCAAGAAAAAAAGGTATGCAAGTTAGAAAACAAAATTTAAAACAAAAACAGTATAGGCGAGGAGGAAAAAAATAATTTACTACAGCTAGAAGATAGACTCAGAAGGAACAATCTTCGTATCGACGGGCATCTCGAAAACGAATAAGAAGCCTGGGTTGAAGCTAAAAAAAATTTTTTAATTTTATTTGAAAACAAATTAAATATTAAGAATGTTGATATCGAGACGGCTCACACAGTTGGAAAAAAAGAAGAAAATAAAACTAGAACGATTGTTGTTAAAATTCTACATTACAAAGACAAAATACAAGTACTACATTTATCTAATCGACTTAAAGGATCAGGAATATAAGGTAGGGTGGGACGAGATAACCTGTGGGGCAAGAAGTCTTTGTGGTTTTGTGCTTATTAAATAAAGTTAAGATCACGGAACAAAAAATGTTTTTAATATTGCTATTAGTTGAGGTTTTATGCGATGTATAACTTTTTATAGGATTTTCTTAGTAAATCTTTATTGGACAGTCAATATTCATGCGATTTAGGTAAGAAATTTGTTGTTTTACAGAGAATTTATCCAAAAATAATATAAAATTAAAAAAATTTTAATACCCGAGCGATAAAGTTAGTTTTATTTGTATTAAATTTGTATTTACTAAAGATGAGGCAATATGCCCTTTGCTTCCTGGGGTAAGATGCTTTCTTGCCTTGAGGTTTTACGTGATCACTGCCATTTTGAACAACAAGATTGTCACCAAATAGCGTTGAAATATTTAGTTGTTGACTTTGATTATATGTTGGTTTAGATGTTTAGATGCATTATACATACAGTGGGTGCTCATATTATTAGAAACACTGTCTTTTTTTGGAAAATTATGTGTTAAAGGTTATTTATTATAGAAATAAAAAGGTTGCAGACTATTTTTTCGTAACTTTTGAGTGTTGCGGTCTATATTTATTACAAAAAACATACTTATTTATATTTTTTTAAAAATAATTCCACTATTGTACAAGCAAAAGATTACATATTGGTGATTTATTTTAGTATTTTGTTATCCCTCCCTTGGCACTTATTACCGCTTCTACACGTCTTGGCATACTTTCTATGCATTTTATTGCATTATTTTGAATATCTATGTTATTGTGCCAGACTTTGATCATCTTTTCAATTACTTGTATTTTGTTGGTGATCATTTCAGAAGCAATTTCCCTTTTCATGATCTCCCACAGATTTTCAATAGGGTTTAAATCTGGTGAGTTTCCAGGCCATGGTAGCACTGGAATTTTCTTTGCTTTTAGGTACTCTGTAACCTTCTTTGCTTTATGGCATGGGGCAGAATCATGCATAAATGTAAATTTTTGGTTCTTTGGGAACCATTCCTTCAACTGTGATACCAATCTTGTGTCAAGAACTTTTATGTATTGGTCCTGGCGCATAGTTCCCTCAACGATATATAAGCGCCCTGTTCCATGTCCACTAATGACAGACCATACCATTATACTTAGAGGATGCTTTACACGTTCTAAGATGCAGTCTTTGTGGAATTTTTCTCCAGCTCGTCTACGCACAAACTGTGATTTGTTCATCAATATCTGGATTGTCGATTCATCTAAGAAACATACCTAAACAACATCAAAAAAACTTATAAGTCAAAATTTTAATGTAGGCAAATCTCTAAATGGAATGTGTACAATTATAAATGAAGTACTTACATTTTTCCAGTCATCGACGGTCAAATGCCGATGACTTTTAGCCCAAGCAAGGCGTTTTTGTTGCATTGCTAGAGTGAGCTTAGGCTTTTTAGCAGGTCGACAGCATCTAAATCCTTGTTCTTTGAGTCGGCGACGAACTGTCATTGGAGATACTGGTATTCCAGCATCTTGTATTAAAGTGGTTAGTATTCGCCTAGGCTTATTCCTATTTTCTAGGCAAATATCTCGTATTTTTCTATCGTCTCTTGGCGTTGTTAGCCGTTTTCTACCACAGTGTCCTGTTCGTTGAGGAGTATAATCAGCATTTTTGTCCAGATTTTTTTTTATTCGGTTGACTGTTGCCACTGAAACCTTTGTCATTGATGCTATACACCTTTGAGAATAAGAAGTATTCTTCAATAATGCTCCAACTTCTCTTTTTTTTGAGGGTGAAACATCTTTTGCCTTTCCCATATTGAACAAAACACGTGATTCTAGTAAACCGTTATAGAAGTCAAATTATATGTAAAAATATTGATTTAATCATGTTTAACTGTAAAAAATAGACACATAAATAGAACTCAATAACAAAACAATAAAAAAATCTTTGAAAACTTTAAAAAGTGAGCAATACACACACAGCACTTCACGCGACAACAACACAGGTATAACTGCCAAAATTGTCAAAATTCGGGAAAAACCCTATAACTTCATAATGAGATGAAATGCAATGTTGCCAAACTCCCAGATTAAAGTAAAAGGTACATACATACTATTTGTAAAATAAAAAAAATTATTTTGTTAAAATGTTTTGTTAATTTTGAACTTTATTCACAAAGTTCTTAAAATTTGGTCGTGTTTCTAATAATATGAGCACCCACTGTATTTGTAAATGTTTTTTTTAAATAGTTTTACATATTTAGTTAAAGGTATAAGATGTTGCTAAGTAAAGAAAAGTTTTATTACTACATTTAAGTAAATGATACTTGAAATATAACTAAAATATAACTTGAAAAACTACTTGAAACATCTACTTAAATTATAAATTTTTTTAATTAAAAATTATTTATAAGTATATATAAAATTATTACGTGTTTTGTATATTAGTAATTAGGGCTTTATTTGTTTATGTCAATATCGTAATATTAAGCTTAATAATTCTTAAGTATGTTTTTAATTAACTTCTTTATTAAAAAGTTTTATTTGTGTCTAAAACATTGTATTAATAAGATTGTGTTAAGTAACAATACACAATTATGTGCGTTTGTATGTTTATCTGTTTTTGTATATAAATTAAGTCTAAATTTTAAGATTTTTATATTTCTTTAGATAACATATTTAAACATAAATAATGGTGAGAAATTGTGTTCGAAAAATACAAAGAGAAGCAACAAATGATAGAATAAAGTCTGCATTACACGCTATGAAAATGGGTCGCAGTCTGACCATGGCTTACTATATAACAGGCCTAGCCAACGCGCGGCTAGCGTAAAAAACTGGAGGCAAGATAGTTTTAAATTTGAAAAACTAATAAGCAGTTTTACAAAATAAATACGGGGGTGGTTTTTTTTTGTAACAATAATAATTATAAAACATTAATAAATAATTATTATAAAATTAACAAAATAATTTTCATTTAAAATTTTGTTTAATAAAATTACTTTAAGTTGAATATATATATACATAAGTTTAATATTTTTATAAAAGTTACAATAATCAAACACCCGTAATCATTTTAACTAACTTCCAAATTTAAAAAAAAAAGTTAGTTGAGAGGTGAAGGATTAAGCAAAGAATTTAATTAAGTATTTAAAAAATGGTTCGTCGATGTTGTGTAACAAAATGCAATGGCAATTATAATCCTCAGAATAGAGTTAAAACATTTAGACTTCCAAGAAACATTGAAAAACGAAAACGTTGGATTGTTATAATAAGATAATGTTCCTGATACTAATAACACCGTAGTATGTGAAAGACATTAGCCAAAAAATTATTCAACTGTTACTGATTATGGAAAGCTGAGACCTCGTGATGCTCCGTCAGTATTTGATTGTATAAAGCCAAGCTTAGTTCCGACTGTACCCATGCCACTTAGAAAAACATCAAATAGTCTTAATAGTGTTCGCTGGCAAGAAGAGGACGAGTTAGCAATATTTAATTCACAAGAAAAAATAGAAAGTATTAATGTTTTATATGAAAAGTTAAAAACTAATAAATTTAATTTTGCTATTATTAATTATTTATGCACTAATATATTATATATTCAGTCTTCAGACTTTTTAAAGGAAAGTGCTATTGCTAGATTTCTTCTTTGCATATATAAAGATCTCACTTTTGAAGCATTTCATTGTGGAGTTAAAATTAGTGTTATGACTTTATCATCTAACCGAGTTTATATTATGAACAAATTTTCTCATATCCAAGAAGCATTAAGATTTTTAAATTGTTGTGAAATAACACCCAAAAAAGAAGTTGTATATTAACAAATTTTGTCAATGAATAAAACATGTATTGGGGGAAAAAAGTATCCAATTGAAACAATTGTGCGAGCATTTGAGTATTTTTCTCTTTCACGATCAGCCTACAATCGCATCAGAGGAGATTTTGAACTTCCAAGTTTACGTACTTTAGGAAGAATTACATTTAAATGTAAATCTTTAGATGATACCACTTATATCAGACATATTTTCTCCAATCTTAGAGATGATAGACAAAAAACATGCATTTTACTTCTTGATGAGGTTTATGTTAAACCAATGTTGCAGTATCATGGTGGCATAGTATTTGGTAAATCAGTTAACAAACCTCATCTCTTAGCAAACACAGTACTGAGCTTTTTGGTTGTAAAATTGTTTAATGGACCAAAATTTCTTTACAAAATGTTACCAGTCAGAGAACTTGATGCTGAGTTTCTTTTTGAACAGACAACCCTGATTCTTGATGCAATTAAAAATAATGGGGGCAATGTTGTTGCTATTGTCTGTGATGGTAACAGAGTCAATCAGAAGTTTTATAACTTTTTTGAAAAAAAAGAAGCACGGTGTACTAAAGATAATATTTTTCTTTTATTTGATTATGTTCATTTATTAAAAAGTATACGTAATAACTGGATCACAGAAAAAACTCAAGAACTTGAATTTTATATTGATGGAGAAAAAAAAACAGCATGGTGGGTTGATATTATTAATTTGTATAAGCTAGAAATGAAAAACATTGTCAAAATGTCTAAATTAACAGAAATTTCTGTTAATCCAAATCCAATTGAAAGACAAAAAGTTATCACTTGTCTGCAAGTGTTTTGCGATGAAACATTGTCAGCATTAAAAAGTCATCCAGACCTGCGTGAAAATGAAGGGACGATTGTTTTCATCTCTAAAGTCGTTGAATTTTGGAAAATTTGTAATGTTCACAGTCCATATGCAGACATTTGTTTGAAAGATTCTAATCGAGCTGCTATTGCTTCTGCTAATGATGACAATTTAAGCAAACTTTCTGCAATGGGTGATTTTGCAATACAAATGAAAAAAATAGAAAAAGGAAAAAGAGTCAAATTACTAACAAGAGACACTGCTAATTGTTTAGCTCGGACCTGTTATGGTTTGGTTCACTTGTCAAAATATCTTTTAGATACAACTCATCAGTATGTATTATAAGGCAACTTTACAACAGATCCATTAGAAATGCTCTTTGGAAAATTAAGACAAGGCTCAGGAGGAACTTATTTTATTTCCGTTCAACAAGTTCTTGAAAAAGTAACTATATATCGTACTAAGTTGCTATTAAAGTTTGAGAAAAGTTCAGATGTGTTAGCCAATCTAGGTTCAGATCACTCTTGTCCAAAATGTAAATTTTTACCAAGCGAGGGTATTTGCAACGTTATTGACAATTTACCTGCTCTGTGTGATTCATTGACTGTTGATATTAAAATGTCATTAGTTTATATTGCTGGGTACATTATTAGTGAAGATGAAAATCCAGATGACACCTTTTATTTTTATGAAGCCTATGGAAATTTAATAAAGGACATAAATCGAGGAGGTTTAACAATTCCTGGTGACAAAGTCTGTCAATGGGCAACTTACTGTTACATTCTTTTTTATGAAGTATATAATGACACTTGTCCGTCATCACTGTGTAACCTCCTTATGATGCTATCAGAATTTTATTCATTAAGTATGCAAAGACATCATGGATTAACAATGACAAATATTTTATTTAATAATTATTGTCGACTCTATTCACCTCGTTCCCACAAGGAGCCAAAGCAGAAGTTGATAAAACTCAACGCAAAGTAAAATTTTTGCAACGTTTTTAACAAAAACTGTAAAAGAGTGTTTAGTAAAATATCTAAAAAGCTTGTATTTACTTTTTATTCTCTAAAGATTTTATCTCTTTTTTCTCAAAAATTTATTTTTAATACTTAAAAAACCCATTAATAAATTTTGTGGTAAATGCTAATATGAAATTATAGCAAAATATAAATCTATATATACTAAATTGTTTAAACATAATTAGTTTTATATACATTCAAATTAATTTAAAATTTTTATAAATGTTATTCGTTAGTTATATTACAATGTTAGTTATAAACAAATTTAAAAAAAAAAAAGACTAATAAATTCATCTTTTCACTTTTTATAAGTTAATTTTAGTAGATATATCATACAAATATTATATTCATGCGAAAATCACCTAACTGAAAATGTAAACTACTGCAAAGTAATATTTTTAATCTTGCCTCCAGTTTTTTACGCAAGCCGCGCGTTGGCAAGGCCTGTTATATAGTAAGCCATGAGTCTGACAAATGTTGCATCAGACTTTAGTATTAACTAAAAAATATTACAACGTCATCGTGACGGAAAAGTAAAGGTAGTTGGTGGTCTGTCTCTGAGTGGAAAATCTCCTGTTTTAAGTAAAGAATTTGAATTAAATATTGTTATGCAAGTTCAGATTATGGAAAGAGCATTATTTGGCTTGACAACAATAGATGTGCGTCGTGTAGCATATGATTTTGCAACACAAATGGGCATTGATAATCCTTTCAATTACAACTCAAAAATGGCCGGATCGGATTGGGTGAGAGAACTCATGTCTCGCAATGCACAACTTTCTATTCAAACACCATAAGCCACCAGTGTAAGCAGAGCTGCTGGCTTCAATAAGCCAAAACTAATGCAATTTTTTTTCAATATACAAATCCTTATTTGAGGAACATAAGTTTTCAGACAAACAGCTTTGGAATATGGGTGAAACTGGAATTACTTATGTCCATAAGCCAGGAAAAATAATTGCAAAAAAGGGAAACAACAAGTTTCAAAAATAACTAGTGGAAAAAGAGGTGACAGTTGTACTGTAACAGTTGTGTGTGCAATGAGTGCCAGTGGTGCTTATGTTCCACCATTGTTTTTACTTCACCGTAAGAAAATGACAGATAGGTTGGCCGTTGATGCACCCCAGGTTCAATTATTAGAGTTAGCTCCAGTTGGTGACTGGAGACTCCAATGGTACGGACTGATTCATCTATATTCATTAAATGTTTAAACATTTTGTAGCTGTGACTAATGCATCTAAAATTAATGAGTAATTAATTTTACTTGATGGTCATCATATTTACAAAACACTTGAGGCCATTAACTTATGTTGCGACAATGGCGTTCATCTCATAACTCTTCCACCTCATAGTACACACAAGATGCAACCTTTAGATCGTACATTTTTTAAACCAATAAAAGTTAGCTACATTACAGAAGTTGGATGTTATCCAATCAGAGGCGTAGAACTTCATTTTTTGACATGATGGGTATTTTTGCAACTGTCCATAATTTTACTGTTAACATTGACAAAGCAATCAATGGGTTTAGATGCTCTGGTTTATATACAATAAATGAGTTTACTTTTAATGATGAAGCCTATGATGCAGCTTTGCTTACTAATGAGGCTAAGCCTTTGGAAATCTGTCAGCAACCACTTGTTTTGTCTGATTTGTCCTCTTGTTGCACTAATACAGTCACCAGTTGTTTTGAGCACAACAAATGCCGCTGCAAAATTGAAGGGTTTTATTACAAAAGAAATAACACAATTAAATGATGTAGTTCTACTGCTTGAGAAAACACCAGAGAGTCCGCTGAAAATCTTACTTCATCACCTTTCAAGAAGCGACTAGAAGAGCATGAAAACAATGTAAAAGAAAAGCAACAAGCAGCCATAATGCAAAAAACAAATGATGCACTCGATAGGAAAAATGAAAACAACAAATTTGAGGACAAAAAAAGTAAAGCCTGAAAAGCAGAAAAAAAAACTGAATGAATATAAGAAACCAAAGACAAGAAAGAAAAATATGCTTTCTGCCTCCGAATGTATTACTGATACAACTTTATGGAACAAATCGTCGCATGAGAATTATAGGGTTCTAACTGAATTTTTTTATGTTAAAAGAATCTAACAATTCAAGTTTTAATTGATAATTAATAATAAAAACAAACAACTTTAAAAATATTATGAATAATAATATATTTTTAATAATGAAACCATAGTAACATAAACGACTTGTAATTTATAACTATACAGAATAATAGCATTAAAACATTTTAAAATTAAATATCGAAAGTTAAGTTCTAACAACATAAAAAAATGCAGATAGAACCCTATAATTCTCATGCGACGAAATGCTTTTATGCATAAAATGTGCCACCATTCGATGATTGGACAGACACAATGTATTAAATAGGCCTTGTAATAGGCATTTCACTAAGGCCTTGTAATAGGCATTTCACTGCGTAACGAAAACGCTTAATGCATTTTAAAGTAACTTGGTTTAGCTGACATATTTATATCGTTAAAGGTTGAATTGCGTCACAATAGCAATTTCAAGTTCCGCATTGTTATTTTCAAACCGCGTTAAGACAATTTTTTATTTATTATTATTATACGTCATTAAGACAATTTTTTCTTTCTATTATTTAACTTTTTACAGTTTTAACAGTAAAACAAAAGTTACAAACAAAATTTAAACTCGTATTTAAAATAGATTATAATTATTTTTCCTTGAACGTTTTAAAAATCTATTATTTGCTTTATTAATAAACCAAAAATAAACTGTAATATAGTACACTTTAGTTTTGGTTTATGCTGACTATTAACCTGTTGATCTTGGTCGTTTGCTTTTGCTTCTTTATTTTCCTTTAGGTCATTTGAAAATTAGATCGCATTTCTGTGTGAAATTCCGAGAAACGTTATCTTTTTTAATGTCACATGTCCCATTTATATAATGAAATGCGGATGTTCTTATTATTCCTTTGGTATTGGTCAAGATATTATCTTGATAAAGCGCAGATATATTACAGAAGATTTTTGCAACATACTTAATTCCATTCTCTTCAGCAGTTTCTGTACAAAAAATTTCTGAAAGATTCCATTTTTTAAAAGTTTTTTAAGTGTTTTTATTCACAATGTTATCCATTTGATAAATAATGATAATTTGATAAATTTAAAAAAAGTTTAATTTTGTTGAAAGCCATTGTAAACATAAAACCCCTTAGGAAATAACAAGTACCTATCATGAGCATTATTAAAATTAAGTCGCCATTTCCTTTTTTTTAAAGCAATTCTAGAAAACAAGTTAAAGGCGCATTAAACGAAAGCCAACCTTACTAAGTGTAATAATTATTTTACTTTAAATTATAAATATTGCAACCACATGTGTCTTTAATTTTTATTTCTAAATGAGGCCACGTATGAAACTTTCTTATCCGATAGTCATTAACTAAGTAACATTTTAGTTGTGAGCAATGTTACAGTTCCTGTTACCAAAGAAAGATCCATAAAATCATCGTGAATTCAGGGAAAACATTTTTATACACAAGAAAAAAATAATATGCTAAATAGTATCGTTTTTTTCGTAACGTATTTGTTATAAATATTATATTTTACATAAATTTTTATAAATATCATTAAAGAGGTAATTTGAGTTTAAGTACTTAAGTAACCAAATCTGGTCAATCATTTGCAATCTGCCCCGGATACAAATTTTCAGTCATTTTCACGCCACAAAATTTGCAATCTCAGACGGATATTAATTTTCATCATTTTCACGCCATTTTTGATTGAAATTAAAAGTAATAAAAGATTTGTTTTTATTTTGTTTCTTCCTAATTGTTGTTACAAGTTTTATTTATTTATAACTACAATTTCATACTACTTTTAAAGAACTTGACTTTGGTCAAATATTCGTCAATTACTCATAATCTTGTTCAACATTTCTAATCGACGTTCTTTCTACGATCAGTCTAAAAAAATTATTGATAATAGAAAAACTTTTAAAAAGCAACTTTGACACAAAAAAGTTATTTATTTCATAATTTTCAAAGTCTATTGTCGACTATTCCCTCTACTTAAGGAGGATAGGTTTGCCGGAAGGGCGACAACCCCCTTCTCACACTACCCGTGAATTCGGCCCTGGGTTTTGCCAATCGATGATCAGACAATACTTTAATCAAAAAAGTACTTATGATTAACTTAAATAATTTAAATTAATCATGTGTACTTTTTTTATGTATTTTTTAATTAAATATGATGAAAAGTTTAAACTTAAAACACTTTATTTTCTGGAATTCATTTTTAATAAAAAAAAAAAATTATTAAACAAACTTCTTTTTTTCTAACTAAAAATCAATTAGTTTACAATTGCGGTTAAATGCTTTTAGTTACGACCAAATATCTTCTGAATAAAACGTCATATAAACGACATCGAAGATAAATATTCCAAAAATTCAAAATTTGTTCAAAAAATATTCAAAACATTATTATTCCAAAAAATATGTTTTCGCATAACGTAAAACTGCTGAACGCGAAGGCAAAACGTCTTTTCGCACGTAAAATGTTAGCAGCGTTAGCAGCGTAAAGGCGGCTTTCCACGGAGCGAATTAATTCGCGTGAAGCGAATTAATTCGTGTCTAATTTTTCGCTGAACCAGAATTTTAATTTCCACGTAAATTTAGCGTAACTTTTAGCGCGCTTTTTGGAAAACATGTTGATGAAAAGAAGATTGTTGTTAGTTCGAAGAAAATTAATTATTTTAAATATGATGCAAATGAAAAGAGAAAAAGAAAAGAATAAAAAACGATTTTGGGTAAGAAAAGTTTATGCCGAACGCCTACAGAAAGGAGAGTTTCATTTGTTAGTACAGGATTTACGTTTACACGACCAGGAATATTTTTTTAAGTATTTTCGTATGTCTCCAACAACTTACGAAGAGTTGCTTTCGTTCGTAGCACCTGTCATTGTAAAACAGAGAACTACCATGAGAGACCCTGTTAGTCCTAGTGAAAGGTTGGCCGTAACACTTAGATTCCTTGTAACAGTTGATGCTCAGTGTACTATTGCTGCAAGTTACAGAATCAGCGCTTCTACTATCAGTAGGATTATTAGTGAAACGTGTGCTGCTATTTGGAGTTCATTGAAAGAGAGAAACTATCTACACGTTCCATTAGAAAAACAAGAATGGAAAACAATTGCAAAAGAATTTGAAAATATGTGGAATTTTCCGCATGCTATAGGTGCAATAGATGGCAAGCACATTGTTATGCAAGCTCCTCATAATAGCGGATCAGAGTATTTTAACTATAAGAAAACGCATAGCATAGTTCTTCTAGCTGTTTGTAATGCTAAATACGAATTTACTATGGTAGACATTGGTGACTCTGGAAGGCAGAGTGATGGTAGTGTTTTTAATAACTGCAGTCTTGGTTATGCAATTGAAAATAATAAATTGAATATTCCTGATCCAGAAAAAATTGGTAACTCAGATAAAATACTACCGCACGTTTTAGTGCTGACGATGCTTTTGGTTTAAAAAGGCACATGATGAAACCATATCCCAATCAAAACATTCTTTTAAAACAAAAAATATTTAATTACAGACTTTCAAGAGCCAGAAGGGTTATAGAAAATACATTTGGTATTGCTACATCACGTTTTCGAATTTTTCGCAGACCAATTATTGCTAATCTCGAAAAAGTTATTTTAATTACACAAGCGATTGTAGCCTTACACAACTTTCTAATGAAAAAAAGGTCAGCAAACAATTATCTCTACTGCCCCACAAATTACACTGATATCGACGGTCCTGCTGGGTTTAGACCAGGTGATTGGAGGCAAGATAATTCATGTTCTGCTGCACTGCAACCACTGTCATCAGGTTCTAACAACTACTCAAAAGATGCAAAGCAAGTTAGAGATGACTTTAAAGAATACTTCAATTCACCAGAAGGTGAACTCGAATGGCAATTAGACTTAGTAAATAGAAAATCATAAAGAAATCGCTTTAAAAAACTGTTAACAAGTCAATTCTTATTTTTTTTAAAAAGTTCTAAAGCGTTCTAGAATTTCTGTAAATTTCTATAATTTCCATAAAGTTTCTGGATTTAAATATATATGTTAATACTCTTGATAAACATTTAGAAATTCATTTGAATGTTATTACGTATAATTTATTTTATTTGTATCTGTAACACAGATAAAAATAAGGCATTAGCAAATATAAAATATATAAAAGTAGATTTAAAAACATTTAGGTGAAAAGCAAATATAAAATACATAAGTAGATTTAAAAAAATAAATTTAAGGTAAAAAGTCTCCATAGTAAACCATGTAGTTTAAGGGTAGTTGCTATCAACTATTTGTCAAAACATTACGACACTTTATATTCTGATATTTTATTAAGACAAAGTTAGTAATGTTAACAACTGATATGATAAAAAGATTTTTAGAGTAAGTTATAATATAATATAATATACATATATATATATATATATATATATATATATATATATATATATATATATATATATATATATATATATATATATATATATATATATATATATATATATATATATATATATGTATATATATATATATATATATATATATATATATATATAATATATTTATACATTTATGTATATATTTATTATATATATATATATAATAATAATATATACCTAATATAAACCTATATATATATATATAATAATATATACCTAAACACTTTATCGTAATTGTATATATATATATAATATATATATATATATATATATATATATATATATATATATATATATATATATATATATATATACATATATATATATATATATATATATATATATATATATATATATATATATATATATACATATATATATATATATATATATATATATATATATATATATATAATATATATTTATGTATATATTTATTATATATATATATAATAATAATAATATATACCTAATATAAACATATATATATATAATAATATATACCTAAACACTTTATCGTAAGTGTGTATATATATAAATACATGTATATATATATATATATATATATATATATATATATATATATATATATATATATAAATATATGTATATATATATATATATATATATATATATATATATGTATATTTATATAACTTATATTATAATTTACTCTAAATTTCTTCATGCTCGCCATACTTCATGTTGAAAAGAAGCGTTCTTATCTTTATCATGGCCCGTCTGTTTTCTTTTATTGGGAGTTCTTTCATCATTGGAATAAGGCTTCGACAAAATAGGGTTGTTTCATCTTCCTCGACATCTTCCATTGACTTTTTTATCATCTTGTCACACTCTACTAATGATTGTGACAATTGTGACAATGACTCATCATTTTGATTTTTGATCCGTGCTTTTTTTGGAATGGATGGTATTGTACAGCTTAATCTTTTTCGATTTTCAGTTATAATTAATTCACTGCTACAACTACTGACACTTGGACTTAATGGTAAAATACCACACTGTGAGTGGAATGACGGTGAAGCAAAATCTGGAACAACATCTACATTAGAATCCGTTGGTTTGTTCGCACTTTTTTCATGTAAAAATGACATTTGATCAAAAAACTTACATTTTGGTAAGTTTGAGGCTGCTGCTCCTGATCTAGTCATACGGTTACGTTTATCTAAACATTTTTTTAGTGTGTCTTTCAGATTTTTTAACTTTTTCTGAAGGAAGTCCTCATCTTTACAAAATTTCAATGCAAGTTTTTTCCACGAATTTAATTTCACTAATCTGTCTTTGTATGTGCGATGATTAACATCCCATAAGCTTGGAAGCTCACGAACAGCTTCTAGAAAATTATCTATATCGAATTCAACAGCCATACAATTATCGCTTTCATTCTCTTTATTTTCGTCTACTTCACCAACTACTTCTTCATTCATGATTGCAGCTTCATTTTGAGAAACATTTAATAAAGTTTCCAATAAATCAACATTTACATTTCTTTCTTTAAACCACTGAATAAACGCGTTACTATTGTCGGCAATTATAATTTTGTTGTGTTTGTTTTTTTACATGCCGAATGTGCCATTTTGCTTATTTCAAAGGTTCTGATTGGCCCTTTCTTCAAGCGAAAAAATTTGCTACAAAAAAAGTAGAAGTCGATCCAACTATTTTGCGAAGAGAAATTTTTCGTCTAGCGATAAAAAAAATCTTTGTGCGCATGCGCAGAGTTATTCTTGGCGAAAATATTCGCTTCGCGCGAATTAATTCGCTCCGTGGAAAGCCGCCTTAAAACCTTAGCAGCGTTAAATGCAAGCGAGCAGCGTAACGTTCTAATTAAATATACATCTTGGTACCACTTTTTATGCGGAACAGATAATTTAGACTTATGCTTCTACTGTGAATCACAGTTTTGTATATATTATTTGGACATTTATGTTAGTTTTTTAGCTTTTTTTTAAATAACTATTATTTTTAAGAACTTTTTTTAACTGTTTTAAAGGTGTATCTATTTGATTTTAGTTATTATATGGGGCTTAGTTATTATATACTCTAAGAAGTCATAAGGAAAAAACTCCAAGATTAAATGAAGAAACATTGAAAAAATGGTAATTACTCTTCTATAAAATGTGATAAACATATAGTTAGAGAATTTAGGAAAATTAAATCGAGTGCATAATTTTTTTTCTTATCATAATTTTTTTTTCTTTTTCAGAAAAATATTAATTTAACAGTATATAAAAAATACCCTACTTATGAATGAAGTCAATGTTATACTTAACTCAAAATTTAATTCATTACAAAATAAAAATAGGATATTTCTAGATAAGCATTCTGACCCAGAAATCAATTTTTTTAGTAATAACAAAGTATTTCAAAATATTAATACTTTATATTATCACCCTAAAACTGAAAACATAATGCAAGGACTAGATGCAAATTCATTTTTAATTTTGCATTTAAATATTAGGAGTTTTTTCAAAAAAGTTTGAATTATTATTTAAACAATTTTTATGCGAGGTTCAATTTAATTTTAAAATTATTAGTCTCAGCGAGACATGGTGTAATGATGAATATATCGAGACAAGTATAAATTTTCAGCTACCAAATAAAAAAATTGATTCATCAATTTAGAGGATCTGGGAATAAAGGAAGGGGTTTTGTTTATATTTATAAGTAATTCTTTATTATACAAGGTAAAAAAAGATTTGAGCTCAACCACAAATGATTGTGAACCACTATGAATGGGAATAATAAATAAATACACAAAAAACATTATCATCCGCGTTTTACACAAACCATCTTCCGGCTCAAGAAAACAATTCGAAAATAATATTAAAAAATAATTAAAAATAAATTAAGCAAAATTAAAAGCATTTATTTTGTAGGTGATTTTAACCTTGACCTGAACATGCGTCATTTAAAACAAATATAAATAATTTTTTAAACGTCATATATCAGAAAGACTATATTCACTAATTATAAAACCCATAAGAATAATTAGAAAAAGCACAACAGTTATAGATAAAATAGTCACCAATGAATTCAAACCAAAATTAAAAACAGGAATATTTAAATGCAACATTTCATATCACTTCTTTGTATTTCTTATCTCACAAAAAAGTGATAACATTTATGCATAAAAAATTAAAAAAAATACGTAAAAAGAAGAATAAATGAAAAATCCACGAAAAATTTCAATACTCTTTTATCGGATTTAAATTGGGATGACCTCCTTGATATTGAACACACAGATAATTTATTTATAAATTTCAACAACTTTACAATATGGCTTTTCATATAGAGTCATAATGTGTGGGAAAAAAAAACATTATTAAACCCTAGGATAACGCCTAGAATTATAAAGTCGTCAAAAAAAAAAAGGCAACGACTATTTAATGTTTTCCAAAAAAAAAAACTTTCAATAATGAAACTAATTACAAAAATTATAAACGTGTTTTTGAGATGGTTATTAAAAAAGTCAAAGAAATATTACTATACCGAGCATTTAATAAAACATAAAAATGATCCAAAAAATACTTGGAACATAATTAAGGAAGTATTTGGCAGGAAACAAACAGATGGAAATAGTCTTATTTTGTCAGTGTAGGTTCCACTTTAGCGTCGAAAATAGAAACTACTAAAGTAAATTTTGAGTCATATTTTACTCTTAATAAGACCTCTAAGATGGATAATTATGAAATTACTGAAAAGGAACTCTTAGATGCAGTATATCTTTTAAAACTATACAAAAGTGTGGGGTATGATAATATTAGTAGAAATGTAATTAAAAAATCGATAAAATACTTAACAATCCCTCTTTTACATATTTTTAATCTATCTTTAAAACTAGGTATTTATCCCGAGAAGCTTAAAATTGCGAGAGTCATACCTATTTTAAAATCAGGACACATTTGTAAATCTAAAAATTACAGACCAATTTCAATTCTTCCATGTTTCTCGAAAATCTTAGAGCGAATTATGTAAACCGAATAACAAACAGTTTGGATTTCAGCTAAGTTTCTTCGGAGTTTTTATAGATTTTAGCAAAGCCTTTGATACAGTAGACCATAGCATTCTTATAAAAAAAACTTATGTTTATGTAGAAAGTTATGTAATTAAAAGCACATATTTAGAACGGCTCAAAAGTTATCTCTACAATAGAAAACAATACATAGCACACGAAGAAGGAAAAATTGATTTTATGAAAAACAGAATTACTTGCAGATGACACGAATTTATTTTATTCTAATGGAGATGTCAACCTTTTAAAATAGTAAACAGGGATTTTTTAAATCTAGCGGAATGGTTTAAGGCAAAAAAAATTGCCCTTAAATTTAAATACTTATAATACTTTATAGTATACTTTTTTTCATAGGATTCACGATAAAAAAAATATTCCATTAAAACTTCTTGATCTTTATATTGGCAACTTTAAAATACTTTGAGAGTAATCATTAGGAGTGATACTTGACGATAAAGAAAATATTCCATTAAAACTTCTTGATCTTTATATCGGCAACTTTAAAATACTTTGAGAGTAATCATTAGGAGTGATACTTGACGATAAAGAAAATATTCCATTAAAACTTCTTGATCTTTATATTGGCAACTTTAAAATACTTTGAGAGTAATCATTAGGAGTGATACTTGACGATAAAGAAAATATTCCATTAAAACTTCTTGATCTTTATATTGGCAACTTTAAAATACTTTGAGAGTAATCATTAGGAGTGATACTTGACGATAAAGAAAATATTCCATTAAAACTTCTTGATCTTTATATTGGCAACTTTAAAATACTTTGAGAGTAATCATTAGGAGTGATACTTGACGATAAAGAAAATATTCCATTAAAACTTCTTGATCTTTATATTGGCAACTTTAAAATACTTTGAGAGTAATCATTAGGAGTGATACTTGACGATAAAGAAAATATTCCATTAAAACTTCTTGATCTTTATATTGGCAACTTTAAAATACTTTGAGAGTAATCATTAGGAGTGATACTTGACGATAAAGAAAATATTCCATTAAAACTTCTTGATCTTTATATTGGCAACATTAAAATACTTTGAGAGTAATCATTAGGAGTGATACTTGACGATAAAGAAAATATTCCATTAAAACTTCTTGATCTTTATATTGGCAACTCTAAAATACTTTGAGAGTAATCATTAGGAGTGATACTTGACAAAAACCTGACATGGAGAGAACACATAAGAACGATAGAAGATAAAATTACAAAAAATATTGGCATTCTATACAAAGCTAAGCAATTATTAAACCAAAACTGATTAAAAATCTTATATTTCTCCCTCACACATTATTATATAAACTATGCAAATATTCATGGTGCAGCTCTAATGTAAATAAAGTTAAAAAATTGCTTAGTAGACAAAAACATGCTGTCAGAATTATATCAATTTTTATATTTATGTTCAATCTTCATAATAAAGTAACTCCTGTAATATTTAATACACTTTTCAATAAAATTAATCACGTGCACCCTACAAGATTTTCAAATTATAATTTCGAGCAACCTAAAATGCACTATTTGGTTACTAAATTTTCTATTGCCATCAGAGGTCCTAAATTATTGAACGGTTTATTAAATAACCAGCTGAAAAATTGTTCTTACTCTAATCAAACAAGAACTTACTCTAATCAAACAAGAACTCAAACAAAAACTTCTTAACGATGTTAATGAACTAAATTCTTTTTTAGATTCTTTTTTTATTTTTATTTTAATATTTTTTTGAATTTTTAACTTTTTATTCCCTGTTTTAACAACTATCTTATTAACTGGTCTTTAGTTTAAATTTTCTTTAAATTATCCTACAAACTTATTTTTAGTTTTTAAGTATTTTTTAAGTATTATAAATTTTTATTTTTTTTGTACGACTTTATTTTGGTTATAGATTAGTAACTGATCTTACATACTTGCAAAATTTGTGTTTATTTTTTATATGGTTTTTAATGAACATAGCTTGCCGGTTAGCAATATAGTTGCAATTATCTAATTGAGTATAGATGTAGCGAGAACATAAATTCCTAAGCTTAAAGCGACAGGATAAAATTCTCTTGCAAAAGCAAGAAGCTCAGGAACAATATAGTTAAACTAGGGTTTAGGGAAGAGGGGATACAAAAATATGATCAGCGTTCACTCCTAGAGCAGCTCAGTAAGCGTTAATGGCAACGTTTATTTCAGTTTGATTACCGAGCTGTCGAACAGCAATGAGAGCAGCATTCATAGCCAAAAAGCGATAAGTTACAGATACTTGCCATGCTTGGTGAGCTGCATTAAAAGCAGTCGACAGACCATCTCTCCTCTCAAATTCTGCTACAACTAAATTTAAGAAGTGTGTTTGCAAGTTGATCACGGGTTGTACCATCCTGTCAGTATATACAATGTAGTAGATTTTTAATTTAAGTTTGTTGGATTAGTAAAAAGATAGATATAACTCTTACAAGAGAAAACAATATCATAAGCAATGGTACTCGAGTTAATATTTGTCAATTTGCTTGTCAAAAAGAAGAGCTTGGCAATGTTAAAATAATGCTTAAAGGTTATCTCCTTCTATTGGATCCAAGCTTCTTCATCCAAGCAGTTAGCTATAGCCAGGTTGTATGTATCTTTACCAGAACTGTCTTCTAAGCAAAAAATTTGATAATACTTGGCAAATTAAAGCTTTTTCAAAAAACTTTGCATATTGGGTCATTAGAAAATGTGAAATTTTTGTTTAATAAAAACTGCAAATAGGGTTATTCTATTATCAACTTAGCTGTGAAAAAAAGAAAAAGAAATAGTTACTTCGTTACATAAAGCTGGTCACCCATGGGATAGGTATACATATCTCACTGTTAATAATGAATTGACAACTAAACAAAATGTCTTTCTGAAATAGTAGAAAACTAAGAAATCTTTTTTTAAACAAGGGCATCCTTGTGGATAAAATGGATTATAAAGGTGATTTTGCTGCTTTAAAGAAACACTAAATAAAAAGAAATGCGTGGTATAAATTTTAGAAAGCTGATTCTGATAAACCGATATGGTGTCCTTTACTTTGAATTCTGACTTGTGTGTGTTTTAGTTCAATCTGCTCGTCGAAGTAATTTTTGTATGAATCGTGCTTAAGATCTTTTGTCTTCACAGTCCTGCAAATCCCGTTTGCTATTTTCTTGTTATATCTTCAAGCTTTGCGAACAGAATACATTTTAGGCCGTAAAGTAAAACATTCTTGGGTGAGGCGGCCACGTCCTTAAATTTATTGACGACCTTTTTATCTATCTCGTTAAAGCATGGATGATCTTTTTGATTCTCACTTAAGTCATAATGTTTAGAACTTTCTATCATATCTTCGTCTCCCCAAATATTTTCAGTCTCCCCTTGAAACATTAAGCTGTTTATATATATATATATATATATATATATATATATATATATAATATATATATATATATATATATATATATATATATATATATATATTTTATGGCTATCATGTAAATGCTCAGGATACTCAAAATCAGCCTCGATAAAAAAATCTTCTAAATTGTCATCTGGCGTTCTAAGACCTTCTTCAATTAAAGGCTCACACTATTGAAAGCCTTGACCTGGTAGAGACTGCATCATTGCCCAACCGTAGAGATTGTTTGCATCCAAATAAACTGTATGTAAACTTTTTTTTTTGCCGCTATCATAGTCTGAACAACCAGGATATGTTTGCCAAAGCGCTTGCTTGCTATTGACATACCAATTTCTTAAAAATGGTGCGTGTCTGTTTCAGTTAGTAGCTCGAGTTGGACTCCAGTCTTTTTTCAAAATCGCATCCCGACTCATTCTTGGAGCGCTATAGTAGTGAGCTAAGTCCAGACCGTAATAGATCATCGAAGTTGATATAAATTCTTCAAAAACATCTGCAAGCAATTTTACATCCGTCTTGAGATAAATATCATGATAATCACTAAAGCTCAAACAGCTAAAAGTGTTCCCGACGTTTTGCGCATGTTGATAGTTCTCAATATTAATTCCACTCATCGATAGTTTTGAGTAAAATACTTCTTGAGATCATAAGCTTCGCTCATTAATTCTGTCAAAGCTGTCAATTTACTTATATGGGTAACTTTCAACGTATAGAGATAAAAACCCTTGCGTTTCAGCAGGGCTAGCTCTTTTTCTGTTAAGCCGACTCGGGTTATTTTCAATTCGCCTAGTTTTTTGCCAAAGACTCAAGAGGCAAATTCATGAACTGCAAACTATCAATAAATTGCAATTGACCTATACCATACATCATGTATATCTCGAGAGTGTTTGGGATTCAGCTAATTTTACCTCCTTCGGCTTTACCGAGATCCTACATAATCAGATGGAAATCATAACCTCCCAAATTATATAACACTGCCGGGACCTTAGTTACACCGGGTCTAATGCGAAGCTTGAAATAATAACCTGTGAGCAGCGCCTCGGTATTTCCACGTAATGTGGCAGCGGTCACGAACTATATCATTGCCAAAATTTTTACTGCATATAAGTAAAACTGCTGTTTCCACAAATAAACTCTTGTCAACCTTAGTCATAACTATTTTTTCTAGATTCCTAAAAACCGGATTAATTCTTTTCAACTCTTGAAGTTCAAAGACTTCAAAGTTTAAAAGCTCGCAAAAAAGTGCTTCACTGCATTCTTGCCGCGATATAGTGTTAAAACTTTGTAAGCCGTCGCTCCGAATTTTTACGTAATAATATCTTTTTTTTTTTTTTTTTTTTTTTTTTATTTTTATTTATTCAAAATAAGTTTTATAATATAAGAATGAATAAAATACGTATAGTCAGAATTACAATTTTGTTAACGTTACAATAAGAACGCGGATACTCGCAGAAGATCATAAGATCTTGTCATCGAGAACCGCCTAAACAGATTTTAAATAATAAATAATCCTTTAATAATTCATAGACAAATATTCACACATAAATACAAATATAATTATTTATACATATTTAAACATACAAACATGTAAATAAATATACTTACACATCAATATATATATATACACATACAAATAATACGCACAAATACACATACATATATACGTATATACATATATATATATACATATATACATATATATATATATATATATATATATATATATATATATATATATATATATATATATATATATATATATAAGTTAAGATAAAAGATTTCGTATATATAAATTACGATAAAATATTTCCTAAGAGTATTAATAAAAAACAAAACAAACTTAAAAATATATCAGAATGTTTTCAACTGAGAAAAGAATTTCTTTCAATTTTCTTTTAAATAAGATATCTGCAATTAATATCTGCAAGGTAGTTGTTTCAGATTAATATCTGCAAGGTAGATTAATATCTGCAAGGTAGTTGTTTCGCTATCATTCAAGTAGATCTTTTAGCTGGATCTTTAGGAGCACCTTCTACAAGTACATTTAATGCTTCAAATTCAGCATAAATAATGTATGGTACCCGCAACTGTTTGTGATAATTTTTCAATTTTAAAATACTATCCTTGCCCTTTTCCGACATCACTGTGCGTTGTGCCTTTTCTCCGATGCCTAAACAATCAGCGGTGTAAGTCAGCGGTGTAAGTCAGCGGTGCTATAGACGTGAGGGCATCATTCACAGTGGTGCTTAAGACCGTTATGTTTGCTGTTACAGTGAATCATTCTAGGACGGTTTTTAATCCAAACATAATAAGATTTCTCTTCTTAAATTAGTAAAAGATCAATGTTAACCCATCCCATTTTGACCCTTATGAACAAAAATATGAACAAACGTGGTTTTTAAACACGATAGCGTTGAGGCCTATATAAATATTGTTAAAGGTATTGTTTTCTAATGAAATTTTTTTTATTTTTTATTTTGGATGACTATTCATAATCGCGCCACACTTTTAAAGTTTACTTATAAAGTTAAATTATTGGTTTTTTATCTATATTGATTGTGCGCATTTTTATTACTATTATTTTTGTTGACTGGTGGTATTTATGAAATTAAAAAAACGTGGTTTTTAAACACGATAGCGTTGCGGCCTAATACACAGTTTTTAGAAATTTGTTAAATGCTTTTGATCTCATGAAGTTCACCCACTTTAAGCCTAGTTAAAAGGAGTTTGTTCAAGACTAGCTAAGTTTCCTGGCCGGAAAAATATTGTTAGTCTTGTTCTTGTAAGCCTCCTCCCATCATTTCGGAGAGCTTCATATAGTCATAGCCGTAAATAAATCTGTTAAGCAGGAGTATAAACTATTTATATCATAAAACCATAAAAGGTTAAAAAGTAGTAAGGCAAAAATAAATAAAAAATGTAAACAAAATGCATAAGTTTCTAGTTTTAAAACTATTTACATTTAGATTTTTAAGAAGTGCAAAAATTATATGGAACTTTCGGAAAAAAATCAGTCCATTAGGCGAAAATAAATAGTAATAGCATTTTTTTTTTTATCTTGTTAAAATTAAATGCAATAAGTTTTTAGAAGTGTAATTTTAAACCTTATTTAATCTACATTATTTTTAATTTACACTTTTAAGATCAACAAGGCTATTAGCAGATGTATATTGAGCCTGCTGCAGAGGTGAAATTCAAATCATGGTAAAACCATACACTGTTAAAAAGTTCCGTATTTCTGGGGAATTATTTTCCGTTATATGTACGGAAAGTACCCGTTTGACAAAATTGAACGGAAATTTTCCTTCTTTTAAAATAAATTTTGAAACACTGAAATTTCCGTTGGAAAAAGGTTTATTATTGAAGCCAAAGTAAAATTTTAGCAAGCAAACTTGTCGCATTAAAAAGCATTTTTTATATTTTTTAGGTAGCGTGTTTTTTTAATATTACCAATTCTAGTGAATATATATATATATATATATATATATATATATATATATATATATATATATATATATATATATATATATATATATATATAAATCAGAGCCGTAACCACAATTTTAATATGGAGGGGGGGGGGGGGGAAGGGTTTTTTTTCAATCGAAGAAGACCTGGGGTTTCGTCGATTGAAAAAAAAAGTGGTTAGGAGGAGAGTTATGATGAAGAAAAAATTTGAAAATAATAACTTATAATAACTAAATAACTTATAATAACTAAAACAAACCTTTTTAAATTAGTTTTTGGGTACACTTATTGCCTTGAAAACAGATAAGTAAGTGATAACAGATATGGTTAAAAAGTTTTTTACAGGAAAGACAATGAAAATCATAGTCCCAATGTTGAATTTTTGTAATTATATCTTTTAGAATGGTTTTTACTTTTAATCTGTCTTTTTTATTATATTTTACTTTCTTTTTTTTATTAAAAGAATAATAATTTTTAACTGAGGATAAAAATTTGATAAGTCAGCTTTTTTGTTCCAATTAAAATTTAATACATGTATTTACATATGTATTTTTTTTTTTTTTTTTTTTTTTTAAGCAGTCAGACAAATAATGTATCTGCATTGCCTCTTGCTTTGTAAATCTCTTTTAAATAACAAACCTGAATGTCACCCGTTGAGACAAATTACATTTCTTTGATTTGTAAAAATCGATTATATGTACACAATATTTATTTGTTTGTTTATGTTTACTATTTTTCTTCAATGTTACTTTTTATAATGTAAAAAAATATATTTAATACACTTTGTATATTTAAACTTCTTTTATAATATATATTAACTTTTTATAAGTTTTCATTGTTGTAAAAAGTTTCATAGATTTCTTTTCGCTACCACCATTTTTATTAAATGTTCTTTCTTTTTTTTTAAAAAAGTAGAATTAGAATAATACTTTAAAGTTGATTTATAACCAAATTAATACCCTCCAGCTAATTTTACTTATTTTTACACAAGAATGTAAACAATAAATACAAAAAAGCGTGATGATAGTCAGAAACTACTGAGAAACCATCATGTTACATGATTTTTCTCTCATCAAGCGATTTTAACAGTTATAATTATTTATTTTCCAAACCTAGATTAACTTGGTTCCAATATTTTCCAAACCTAGATTAACTTGGTTCCAATATTTTCCAAACCTCGATTAACTTGGTTCCAATCTTGAAATTAGTGCAATTTGATCCTTACTAATAGCACCTAAAGAAAGAAACTCTTAAATATATAAAAATTGTGAAACAAAGCAGGGAAACAATAAATGCAAAAATATTTTATTGAGTAATATTTAGTTATAACAATTTTTCATTTCTTTTAATGTGCCTTATTATAGTTTCTTCATTGGGATACTGGTCCGAGGTCATTAATATTTTATTCATCAACTTCCACCTCCAAACTTTGTTAAACTAAATTATAGCATAGAAAAACAAATGAAGGTCATTACTTCCAGTGCCATACGATATGGTTAGGCCGTAAATCTTTTGAGTTGGAGGCAAGCGTTTTACTACCCCATTTTGCAGTCTTCTAACAAAAAGGTTGTAACTTAACTGACATTTTTGCGTAACGGAAAAAAAACATTTCGTAAAATATCAGTTAAAATCTTTTTTCACTGAGCCAACGTTATAATGGTTATAGTAATAATAATTCCTTTTATGCTCATCAACGAAAAAATTGTCAAAATGTATTTTTTGCCACAATATCTATGATAATATATAACTTTTTATCTAACATTTATAAATGTTTTTATTAACTCTGAACATCAAAATTAAAAGGTGATGAATATTTTATACATCCATCCAAAAAGAATTTTTTTTTTTTTCCTTCCTATTTTAGCTAGACTAAATTCTTTTTATTTGTCAAAAAATACATGTCACTCAAATGTTTTACAACAAATTTTTAAAGTAAATTACCTTTTTAAGATAATTATTTTCTTTTTTTTGAATTGACACACGTAGCAAAAATTAAATCAAGCATTGTACAAAAATTTTACAACTTTTGTAAAATGCTTTATTTACGTCTATTGTACTTATTGAGTGTTAGAGTACAAGACATCTTGCCTTATAGAGATTCCTTAATTCCAGCATCTCTGCAAGGTAAATAGTGCCAAGCACCCACTGCACTCGGTATTCCAATGTTACTGTAGATCATACTAGTTGCCAACATTATTAGGTAAAGCCAAATGCGGTCAAGCGCCTATTGCACCCGCTATTGCTGCATTTTTGGAGACCATACTAATCTCCAACATCATCCGCTAAAGTCAAACGCAAAACTCAAAAATTAAACCTAAATTTAACAAGCTTATACCTCCAATACATTATTTTTAAACTAAGCAAGATTGTGTTCTTTGGGAAAAGCTGATCTGCACCAAAGCGCTAAGATAATTACCATTCAAAAAAAAAATTAATTTATGTTAAAAGTAAAAAATTTTGATGTTTTCATATTTGAGAAACTTTTCATTTGTATGCCGAAGCGGTTTTTAGAAGTTTTACTATATTTATTACATTATAGCACAAGTTAAGTTCTGGTTACTTTATAATATACTTAGATATTTATAATTAGTTCTTTGTGATCATTTCAAAGTTACCTCGGGCCCAAAACAAGGCTCAAAAAAAAAAGTTCAACATGTCTTTGCAGAAGGATGTTTGTTTAAAATATCAGTAACGTATAATCTTCTTAAAGAGTTTGTTGTTACAAGATTTATTGCTAAGAAATCACGAAGTATCTTCGGAGTCATATCACCTATACCACGATTATCGCAAACCAGTACCTGAATGACAAGCTGAAATTTATAACTTGCTTCTAATGAATGTCAATCTGACACTTGTATCTAATGTATTACACCAAGAAGACTCATGTAAGGGTAAAAGATTTGTATAAGGAAGCAAAAACTGTTAAAAGGTATTGGCTCGATTAATGAAGCTGTTCAAAGTGCACTCTCACAACCTGGAGTAATTAGTCGAATAATTTCAGGAAAGATATCGTTTTCGAAGTGTTTTTTTTTCAAACTGTACACCAGCAAATGTTTTTTTCAAAGTTTAAAGAAATCGGGGAGACCGGGGCTAGTTGCAACAAACTTTAAAAAACTGCATTTATCTCCTTAAATTTCAATATTTTTGAATTTTTTTTTTTCAGGGTTATAAAATAGATCTTAGTGACATGTTAATCCAACATTGATAAATATAATATAAAACTTAGTTATTCCTCAACAGTGAACCAAAAATGAAAAAAAAATGTTGCAACTTACCCCGCATCAGGGCAAGTTGCAACAGTGAACGGGGCAAGTTGCAACACAATACTTTAAAAGAATAAGCTTTGTAGAGTTCACAGAAAAATTATCAATTTTTTTTTTTTTTTTGGCAACAAAAATTTTATAATTACAATAAAAGAAAGTATTTTTCTATAGTTAGTTAGTATAGTTTCTATAGTTAGTTATAGTTAATAGTATTTTTCTTGAGTTGCAAAACATTTATTATGCTAGACTTCACATATACCTGACTTGTTTAGTAAACTAATAACCGTTTTTGAAAAAAAAAAGTTCTCTTGGTCAAATAAACAACAATTAAGTTAACAATAAAGGCAAGAGGAGTGTTTGGGATATTTAAGTAAGGATATTGAAACATAGTTTCATTTCTGAAATTAATCATTTTAATCATTCACTAAAAGCCAAGACAAAAATATATCATATTATCTTTAAAATAGTTATACTTTATTTTATTTTTTAACATTTTATTTATTATTTATTTTGAAATAGGAATTTTGTTTGTTAACCAAACAAAATGGCTAGCTCGTTAACTATACTGTATGGTCCTTACTTCTGTTAATGTAATAATCACATGAAAGACTTTATTATAGATTTTTGCTTTACTTGGTTAGAAAGATGACATGTTTTTTACAGCCAATTGACTTATAGCCCCACAATAGTAGTTGTATAACTTTTTTAGTAATATATATCCAATTAAATAATAATTTTTGGTTAGAAGTGGAAGGGCCATTAGAATGCCCCTTTCTTATGACATATTTGGATACGCCCTTCCTTATACTCCACTCTCTTATGACCATGGATGCACCACTAATGTATCTTTTAATCTAGTGGAATATGTTTTTTACTTCTTTGTTGCTGTACTTGAAATATTCAATCAGATATTTCAAGAATTGAAACATTTTTTGATATTATAGTACTAAAACATCATAAACATATCTACTGTGAATTTTACATTCATCTCCGATATTTGGTGGTTTACTGGTATGAATTTATTTTTTAATTTATTAACAATTTATTTCCATTTTCATAATTTATTTTTTAAATTTATTGTTCAAACTTTGAAAATAATAATTTTTTTTTTAGGCTGGGTGGAGAGGTGGGGGGTGGGTAAGTGGTAGGCATACACCCCTTCCGTAATAGAAAAACCACTTTTATACGTAAGATTGTATAACATAATTTTATATTGTGTACTAATTTTATTCATTTTAGTAAAGATATAAATATTTATAAAATCAAGTCCTTTTTGATCCAAGGGTGTATCAAACCATCGCCACCACACCCACCTCTATTGCTAACATACACCTCTCGTATATTTTGGTGGTTTACTATAAATTTAAAACAACTTTTTTGTGTATTTATATTGCTTATGTCTTTAAAAAAACTTTTTTTCTGAAAAATGTGTTCAGTTTTATACGGGCGAGGTGGTGGTTTTGTTCCCCCTCTGTCCATCAGATACACCCGGTGGTTAGAGTTTAACATAGAATTGTAGCCCGCTCTTACACCTATCTTTTGACACCAAGATATTTGTATTTCGATAAGAATTAGCAAAGTTATGACAATTTAAGTGAAGAAAAACATTATTTTTTTATTGACCACAGTTTCTTCTACAAATCCTTATATAGAATATCTGTACTTAAACCGTCATAACTTTTGAACCAATTGTTCGATTTTGATAAATTTAAAACCTTTAAAATACTGTAATAATCCTCTTTCTAATGATATATAACATTATAGTATTCAAACAATTTGAAATTTTTTACTCAAGCACCTAATATAATTATATATAAATAACTTATATATAAATAAAATATAACTTGTACATAATATTATGTATATTATGATATTATTGGTAATATTACAAGCATACAATTTTAAATCAAAGTCAAAAAATATCAATGATTAAAAAGTGAGGTAGATGCATAACAATAAAGCCATTTTTTGCATTTATATGTAAACACTTAATATTTATATCTCACGGTGGGTAAACTTTGCTAACATCAGTCATTTTGCTTGCATAAAATATAGAAAAGAGTGGATCTGTAAAAATGGTTTAAAAGCTTTAAATTCCCTAAATATAACCTATTCATCACAACATTCGCCTGTTTGGTCTTTTTAAATGTTTCTGACTAAACCAAAGTTTTGATTTAACTCAAAGCAGTTATTACCATTACTAGCAGAAACAAAACTTTATATTTTGATCATTTTAAAAATGTTAACAGTGTCTCAATGGAATAGTTACTTTATGTTTAATAGTTACTGGAACATATGTTAAACATATATGTTGAACTTTAAAAATTTATTTTTAAAAGTTTTATAAAAAAGTTCTTTCATAATGGTAATAAATGAAATTTTAAAACAACGTCTTTTTAATGGAGTTTCACAGTGAAAAAATTGTATTGAAAAAAAAATATTCTCTTTGATTACAATGTAAATATAATGCATACAAAAAATATAATGCATAATAGTAAAATTTTTAAATTTATTTCACGCACAATACGAGTTATAAACGGCAACCATCGAGTAAGTTTTGTTATGATTTTTTTTAATTATCAGTTTTATCAAACCTTTTGGGAACCTTATGGGAAACCCGTCAAATGCAATGTTAGTAAATAAGTTTTCAACATCATAAGAAACTAACTTTGTTAGTTATGTCAACTTGTTTTAAATCTTCAACGAATGAAAATGAGTCAAAAGTGGTATAATGTTTTGGTAAATATGGAGATAATAAATCTGAAAGATGTTTAGCAAGTTTATAATTATATGTGCCAATTGTTGAAATAATTGGTCGAAAAGATGGTAGAGAAGAATCTTTACTAAGTTTGTGCATCTTAGGTAGAGCATAAATTCTTGCTGTTTGTGAACCAACAGGATAAATTTTGTTGTAAATGTCTTTTTCAAAACATTTAAGTTTTTTAAGATACCCTTGTAAAGATACTTCTCTTTTTATAGTTGGATCATCTTTTAATTCTTTAAATTTAGTTTTATCACTTATAATATTATTAAGAGAATTTATATAGTCAACTTTATTTAGAACAATTATACCATTCCTTTTGTCTGGTCTTGTTATTACAATGTTTTCATTCTTCCTGAGTCTTTTTATTATTTTGTGTTTTCTCAGACAACCTTCAGACGGCGTATAAAAAGCATAAAAGATCCACTTCCTAAGATGCTTAAATCTAACGTTGTCTACAAATATTCTTGTGCTGGCTGTAACGCCAGTTATATTGGAGAAACCTCCAGACATTTGACAACACGGATAAATGAGCAACTTACGAGTGACAAGCAATCGCAAATTTTTAAACATTTAAATTCATCCATTAATTGTAAAACACTAACTAATTATGATTGCTTTCAGATTTTAGATACTGCCTCTACCATTAACAAATTAAAAATAAAAGAAGCACTTCATATTAAATGGGAAAATCCTTCTTTAAATAAACAAACATCTCATTATATTATAAATTTATCTATCTAACTTACTATATTATTATTATTATTATTATTATTATTATTATTAATATTTTAATATTAGGAAGTTTATTTTTTCATAATTTGTAATATAATGTATATATATATATATATATATATATATATATATATATATATATATATACATATATACATATATATTCATATATATACATATATATATACATATATATAATATATATCAGGCAACCAAAAAAGTTCGTGCGGTTTTGCAGACCCATAAATAAATACACATAAAAACAGTTTTAATAAAGTTTGTTCTGAAAAATAGTCTCCTTCAGCAAGAATAACTTTCTCCCATCGTGAAACAAGCTCTCAGCAGTAATGATTTGTTCACTTGGTAACAACTCATAGTGAACGATACCTGCTGTAGTCCACCATACACGCAGTAAAACCTTTTGTTGGTGAATGCTTGGTTTAGGAGTCATCGATACTGGATCGTTACTGGCTAGCTAATGATATGTTCTTTTTTTGTTGCAGTACATAATCCATTTTTCGTCGCACGTCAACATCCGGTCAAAAAATGGCACTAAATTGTGGCGGGAAAGCAATGAAGAACAAATGGTTAAGCGCTGTAGCTTGTTTGTTTCACTCAACTCATAAGGTACCCATTTGCTCAACTTCCAACGTTTTCCAAGTTGGTGCAAATGTAATCGAATAGTTTCATCACTCACATTAAATCTTAAGGCAAGGTCCTGACATGTTTGACTGGAGTCCTGCTCGAATGCCAGCTTGATATCCTCGTTGTTTACGATGGATGGTCTTCCAGATCTTGGTTCATCTTCAAGGTTTTCATTTCCAGAAGAAAATTTTTAAACCACTTTTGACCCAACCGTTCTGCAATGGTACCTTTCCCAAATGCAGCGCATATCCTGCGACAAGCTTCTGCAGATTTGATTCCAAGTTTGAACTCATAAATTAAACAGGCGCAAATTATCGCATCTTACACAGCCATACTCCACTTAAGACTTTTAAATTTAAAACGCACTAATAAAACTTATGAAACACACTGATTGATTCTCCTTAAAACAAGCTTTAATTTATATGCAAAATCATCCCCCCATCACAACCAGTTTTATTAATACATTTCTTAGAAATAGGCAATAAGGATAAACCGCACGGACTTTTTTGGATGCCTGATAATTATATGTGTATATATATATATATATATATATATATATATATATATATATATATATATATATATATATATATATATATATATATAATTATATATTATATATGTATATATATATATATATATATAAAAGAAGAGAAACTGGTGCATAAGGATCTTGAATCAAGAGTAATGTATTTAATCAATTTATTTAATGAAAAAGCAATGAAGTTCAAGAGCAAGCAATTATCATTTTGGGTCAGTACTCCAAAACAGTCTGCCCCCACGTATACTCCACTTGAATTTGACAAGAATTCCTCACAGTTTGTTGAGTCCACCAATGAGCGATCTGTTATTGATGATCAACAAAGTTCATTGATTTTGAGTTTTTTGACGACGAAAAATCAAAAAAATGCAAGAACAGTGGCTCAAGATCGACTGAATTCTGAGATCGCAGCTTTAAATTGTGACACTGCTGGACTGAAGACTACAAAGAGAAGTGAATTCATTACTAAAGCTGAAGAGGATGATTTGAAAAAGAAAAAGAAGAAACTAGCTCATCTATGTAAAGAACTGGCCAAAAAAAGTATGATCAAGCTCAACAGAAGA